>NC_086450.1:103276419-103579696 GCF_028390025.1 Pseudophryne corroboree | reverse complement strand
AACAGTTTCATTTTTGTAAAAAAATTCTTATTTTTTTACTTTAATAACACATTTATATATCATGCCCACCTAAGAGGGGTAAATAAATATGGGTCTCACCCCTTTTACCTTAGCCCTTACAGGGAGGTGGACTTCACTGGTAGACAACCCCTGCAGTTTGTAGCAGAGGGAATCAATCTGTCTTGCTGTATAGAGCTCTTCTGCTATTATCTATTAAGTCAAACCTTCAAGCATTTGGAACTGATTTAAGAAAATCAGGCCAATCTGGCTCCCAACCTCAAGTAATCATGAGGTTCATAAATGGAGGACCTGGGCCCATGGTGTGCCTGAGGGAGAATGGTATAAAAAGTGGACAAACCTTTTGAAGCTGTTAGAAAAGAAAAAAGAATGTGTGGGTACACATACCATAACACTGGTGAATATGATTTTTGTAGTAGGAACAGTTACAAAAAGTTATTTAACAGGCTTAAAAAAAAAAAAGTGTGTATATATATATATATATATATATATATATATATATATATATATATATAGAGAGAGAGAGAGAGAGAAATAATATGTGTGTATATTCTGTTTAATAATAACTGAAAAACATCTTCTACCTGTACCTGACGTTTCAAGTTTTGGGACACCGACGTAAACTCTCTGAGCCGAAGAAGCTTCCTACCAGCGAGGAGGAGCAGATTTACCTAGGGGGAACGTGTGCCGCATCACTTGACGTTAGACTAGCCACGTTACAGCACCACTTCAAAGGCGTAAGTGCTATGTCTTGTCCTTGGTAAAAGTTGGCATTGTCAGGAATACTGGCTGGTATTATGATTTGATTTGATAACTCCTATAATTTGTTTTACCCTTTCTGCCTCTGCCCTGGCACCGAAATAGTCATCCATTTGCTTCCATTCTCTAAGTTGTTTTAGAAAAACGGAGTGAGAACCTGATTTATTGGCTACCCATTGGGTCGCAGTACGTATTCCTTCTGTAGCAGTTTTCAGAATAATATCTGAATGGGTTAAGACATCTTCGCCCTTCTTTGTTTCAGGTTTTGCTTTTTTCCTTCCTCTTTTACACCTATGACAAGCTGAATGAAAGGCAGCTATTTTTACCTATCTGTTTCATTTCAAGAGATCTCCCGCTTATGGCGCTGTACTGCCATCCATCATTGGTTGAACATACCTAGAGGTGAACTGAGATTTATGAGCTAGATACGCTGAACAATTAGGCTTTGAATTGCAGCATGTGGACAAGAAGAGGTTCTTGTGCAATAACTGGCATGGTTATTGGTGCTCTCACAAAAGTAATGTAACCTGCCGACCATGTAAGTAGGTTTAACAAAGGGCAGTAATAGTGTAACATGAGATTATTTCCAGTGTTGTTATTATAGTTATTCCTTATATGCACTGCTTCAGTATGGTTCTTATACTTATTACTTATATGCATTGCCCTATTATGGTTGTTATAGTTATTCCTTATATGCACTGCTTCATTATGGTTATTATAGTTATGCGTTATATGCATTCTTCAGTATGGTTATTCTATTTATTCTGTATATGCACTGCTGTATTATGGCTATTGTAGTTATTCTATATATGCCATGCTTTATTATTCTAGCTATTTCATATATGTACTGCTTCATTATAATTAATGTATTAACTAAGAACCTAAACTCTGATATACACTGAGGACTGCTACACTTTCCCTGTGGTTTCCATCCACTTACGCTCACTTTGGAACACAATACATGGAAATTGTAAAAAGTGTAACTTTAATATGATGTTATTATATAGTATAGTGGGGTCATTAATTATGAGTGTGCCATTCTGGAGTTTAGATTTAACTATATACAATGCATTGCTCTACATATACATCAAGGCACCTTATAGTTTTATGCTGTGAATAACTATATACGTTAGTGTTCCTTCTTTATAGTCCACCACATTACCTAATTTCCAGTTACACGTTTTGCAAGTTGTTTGGCTTAATATATATTGACATTTATGTAGTTGAGATTTTTTTTTTCTCCTATTTTACTGAATAAGATTTTAATAGACATTAAAGGGTTGAATTATTTGGTATGGCAGTGTATGTTTCTTGCATACTAAATTCCTAACCAGAAAGCTTCATATAAGAAGGGATAAATGACGTATACTGTAGATAGACCAGCGTTACCGCACCATTCTGCATCTATTATGTAAACGATAACAGAATATTTCCTTGATGGGTGTGGTTCATAGGGTCAACCACACTTAGGTCAACAGTGTCTAGGTCGACAACTATTAGTCGACAGTAACTAAATCGACACCCAAAATAGGTCAACACAAGCATTAGGTCGACATGACAAAAGTTCGACATT
Organism: Pseudophryne corroboree; assembly: GCF_028390025.1. Lineage (NCBI taxonomy): Eukaryota > Metazoa > Chordata > Amphibia > Anura > Myobatrachidae > Pseudophryne > Pseudophryne corroboree. The sequence continues at coordinate 103,577,346 of NC_086450.1, read as the reverse complement.
AGTTTTTTAGGGGGGTTTTTGTGTAGTTTTCTTGGTAGAGTGACCGGGAACCCCAATTAGAGCACCGTGTCCCCCCGCATGGCGAGCGAGCTTTGGGCAAGGTGCCTCGCTGCGCTTGGCACAGGTTACCATTCCCAGTTGTAGTCCACGTGGATCGTAAAGTATAAAAAAAGTTCGAAAAATGAAAAAAAATTGTGAAAAACTCATGTCGACCTTTTTGTCATGTCGACCTAGTACATGTCGACCTAATGCATGTCGACCAATAGTGGTCAACCTAATGGCTGTCGACCTAAGTGTGGTCGACCTAGAGACCAGATACCTTCCTTGATATAGGGAAATGAAGCAATATTGATAGGATTACAGTATGTCCTAATGGAATTGAGTACAAGTCAAAAAGCTGAAATTCACATTGGCAAACTGAAGTGGTCTGTACTGATTTTCTGCTTGTTTTAATTAAAATAGAACCGTCTGTAGAATACCATAGTAATAATTTCACACTGTATGTGAATGAACGTCTATAGATGGTCTTGTGAAAGGTGCCGCTGGATAGGGTGAGCCCTTTGTCTGCCCTGCAGCAGCTGAATCAAGCTCCTAGTTGTTGAGTTTATCCTTTACTGTCAAAAGAAATTGGATTGTTTGCGCGTCAGATCTATTCTTCTGTATGTGAGAAATGGACTCGTCGAAGTGATTAACGTGGCTAAAATTCCTGTGAATTGGTTTGACCATGTATTGATTGTTAGAATGTTATTCTGGTCTGTGATGATGATCGTCCAGGTCAAGCTTTGTGGACCTTTAGTGATGGGTCCTATTGTCCTTGCAGATAACATGTAATAGGCATTTCCTAATCTCTGTTTTTCTGCATGTTTACTCTTTCGTGCACACCGTAATATAAGGTTTGCATGTATGATTGTTTGGTTATGAGGGGGAAGTAGGTGAAAGGTGATTGATCATTCACCTGTGAGAGACCATTAAACAGGCCCACTAGCTACAAGCAAGTACTACAATGTAAATTGCTTTTCTGTAATAGTAAAATTATTTACCAAGTTAGTTGGTGAAATCCTTCGCACTGTGGAGCCAGACAGTTTTTGGCCCAATGGTCAGTCTGAATTTGCTAGGAACTAGTGACATCACTGTTTGATAGTGAATTGATAAGCTGCATTGCTCTAGAACGCAGGCGTCTGCAATGTGTGTGTAGGTGATAGTTGTACCACTGTGGTCTTAGGAATTGTGGCACTTGGCAATATTTACAAGCGTGTTCTATATCCGCTATCACTTGACAGATAGGAGCTTCTTTTACTTTTTATTTTATTTTTATATTTTCTATGCACTGGAGCGCTGTGAGCTATTGTTTCAGCAGTATGAGGCCCCAAAGAGGCTGATTCTGGCAATGTCTGGCTTCCTGCATTAGACTTAAGGCTCATACACATTAGGTGATGTGCTCCATGAGTGTCTAGTGTGTCCCCCTCCCGGCCCGGGCTGCCCGTCGTGGCCATACACACTGTGTGATAGCGTGTGCGATAGCGCACAGTGATGTCATACCGTGGCCGGGCCGTGCATGCAGCTGTGGACGATGAGCCCCAATTGAGCTGCATGCATGGCTGACATCGAGGGTCGTTAACGAGCCGCAGTGCCGTGCATCGGCCATCTGCAGCAGCATACACAGTTGGCGATATACTAAGTAATATCGATCAGGAGGGTAAAAATGTATGATCTCGCTTACTATATCGCCTAGTGTGTACAGGCCTTTACTGTAAGGTGTCCGATGTGGTTAGGAATAGCATCCCTCCATATAATCACAGCTTTAGTTTAGGCACAGTGTTTAATGATTAAGGCACAATAGCACAGTGGCTAATGGTTAGGTTTAGGCACAGAGGGTAGTGTCACAATGTGGTAATGGTTTAGGCACAGCGTCAAACTGGGGTTATGGTTTAGGCACAGCATCGCAGTGGGTAACTGTTTAGGCGCAGTGGCACAATTTGTAATGCCTTAAGTGCAGTGGGTAATGGTTGAGGCACAGTGGTGCAGTGGGTAATGGTTGAGGCACAGTGGTGCAGTGGGTCATGGCTTAGGCACAGTGGGTTATGGTTTAGGTGTAGTGGGTAATGGTTGAGGCACAGTGATGCAGTGGGTCATGGCTTAGGCACAGTGGTGCAGTGGGTTATGGTTTAGGTGCAGTGGGTAATGGTTGAGGCACAGTGGTGCAGTGGGTAATGGTTGAGGCACAGTGGTGCAGTGGGTAATGGTTGAGGCACAGTGGTGCAGTGGGTCATGGCTGAGGCACAGTGGGTTATGGTTTAGGTGCAGTGGGTAATGGTTGAGGCACAGTGGTGCAGTGGGTCATGGCTTAGGCACAGTGGTGCAGTGGGTTATGGTTTAGGTGCAGTGGGTAATGGTTGAGGCACAGTGGTGCAGTGGGTCAAGGCTTAGGCACAGTGGTGCAGTGGGTTATGGTTTAGGTGCAGTGGGTAATGGTTGAGGTGCAGTGGGTAATGGTTGAGGCACAGTGGTGCAGTGGGTAATGGTTGAGGCACAGTGGTGCAGTGGGTCATGGCTTAGGCACAGTGGGTTATGGTTTAGGTGTAGTGGGTAATGGTTGAGGCACAGTGGTGCAGTGGGTCATGGCTTAGGCACAGTGGTGCAGTGGGTTATGGTTTAGGTGCAGTGGGTAATGGTTGAGGCACAGTGGTGCAGTGGATCATGGCTTAGGCACAGTGGTGCAGTGGGTTATGTTTAGGTGCAGTGGGTAATGGTTTAAGCACAGTGGTGCAGTGGGTAATGGTTTGAGGCACAGTCGATAATGGATGGGCTTTGAGTTCTGTTTTGAACAGGGCCCTATCTGCATAGAGAACATATGGCTTCTGAGTAAATTAACCCTAGGGTATACTGGGGTGTAGTATTGTATGCCGGCGGCCGGTCTCCTGGCGACCAGCATACCGGCGCCGGAATCCCGACCGCCGGCATACCGACAGCGTGGCAAGTGCAAATGAGCCCCTTGCGGGCACGGTGGCGCGCCACGCTATTTATTCTCCCTCCAGGGGGGTCATGGACCCCCCAAGAGGGAGATAAAGTGTCGGTATGCCGGCTGTCGGGATTCCGACTCCGGGATCCCAACAGCTGGCAAACTGAAGACCACCCTGTATACTGTATGTTGGTGAGAATTTAGACTGGAAGCTCCACTGGGATTAATGCGAATGATTTCAACTTTCTCTGTAAAGTACAGCGTAATATTTTACACAGTTTAAATATAGGAACCTTAGTGTATCCTGTATTTGTGCTTTTAAATTTAGACGTCCTTTTAGAAGTGGTTTCATTTATTTGTCCGTTTTCAGTGTCTGGACTTCTGTACTTGCCAGCTTTGGGAGATAAAATCAGAATAAATAGTATAGTCAATGAATTTAGATTTCTGATTAAATACTCCTCTACTGTGTAATTTCTACACCTTCATAGTATCATAGTCCTGATTGTCTGGCAACCAACCCTGTACCACAAGCATACTCGGGAACAGAATCCGAGATGGGCGAGCCTCCCGTAGCTTGCCTGATGGGCCAGCAGCAGACATTTGCTCCCATGCTGTCTCTAGCTGATTTCTTCTCGCTGGTTTCTAGATTGTGTGGGAGTGTCAGACCTGTTTCTATTTCTAAAGTTCATCTGGTGGCGCAAATTTGGTATAATCTATTGCATTTAATTGTACTGACGCGTTTTTAGCTGAATTTGTCATTAAAGTGTTTTTGGACTTGACGGATGTGTGGGATGCCATTAATTAGATCCTTACAGATTTCGGCCTCCCCGATGCACTTTTATCAGGCGTGGTAATGGAGCTATGAAACCCATAGAAACAGGTTTATTGGTTCCACACTGGCCACTGTTATTTTTAAAATATATATATTTTAAATGAAACGCCCAAAATGTTGCAAAATGCCTTGACTGCTGTCTTTATTACTGTATGGTGAGACCATTGAGTGCCTTTTCTGTTGACACAGTCCGTGTAACTAGTTGTCCAGATGACTGTCTGGTCTTCACACTCCCCTTCCCTTTGGGATGGCTGCTTAATCTCCAATAGGTCCGCCATTCCCAACAGGCCTATGGTATCTATAGGAAAGAATGAGATATAGCGCCCTCTGGTGTAGTATATTAATATTCCAAGGTGATACGCTTCACCTATATAGCAGAGACTCCCTTTAGTCGGGAGGATTACTTTAGCGAGTGGTAAATACCACTCTTTTGGTCGCAGTTAGATGCTGAGATCAATTACACTTCAAACGATTGTTCTCACCATAAGTATAATGCAGCATATACAATAGTGTAATATAGTCAAACACTACTTATTCACATGTAACAATATACAAAATGCCCGTACATTCAAGAAAGTAAAAACAGCTTATCTGAATTTGCAGGATTAGGTGTGGAGTCGGTCAGATTACTCTCAACATGTTTCGTCCGCTACTGCTTACTTACTGCTGGACTTCATGTGTTTCACTCCTGATGAAGTCCAGCAGTAAGGGACGAAACATGTTGAGCGGAATCTGACCAACTCCACACCTAATCTTGCAAATTCAGATCAGCTGTTTTTACGTTCTTGAATGTACGGGCATTTTGTTTATTGTTATAGGTTAATAAATAGTGTTTGACTATATTACACTATTGTATATGCTGCATTATACTTTATTTATTTATTAACAGTTTCTTATATAGCGCAGCATATTCCGAGGCGCTTTACAATTAGAACAACAGTAATTGAACAAAACTGGGTAAAAACAGACAGACATAGAGGTAGGAAGGCCCTGCTCGCAAGCTTACAATCTATACTTATGGTGAGAACATTCGTCTGAAGTGTAATTGATCTCAGCAGTGGCTGATAGTTTCTAGAATGTGGCATCTAACTGCGACCAAAAGAGTGGTATTTACCACTTGCTAAAGTAATCCTACCGGCTTAAGGGAGTCCCTGCTATATAGGTGAAGGGTATCACCTTGGAATAATAATATACTACACCAGAGGGCGCTATAACTCATTCTTTCCTATAGAGGTGTGTATATATATATATATATATATATATTTGTGTGTGTATATATGTGTATATATAAAATATATATATATATATAAATTTATTTATTTATTATGTGTTTTTCGTTTTGTTTTTCCAGAGTTCCTGTCTGCAGTCAGTTTCTATAGGTTGGGAAGGAGGTGTTTATGTACAAACCTGTGGCCATACACTCCATATAGACTGCCATAAATCCTACATGGAGTCACTACGGGTACGTCTTCCTAATGTATAATTCCGCTTACAATAAAATGAAGTGTGTGCCTGTTGCTTGTCTCTGGGGGGAGAGTGTGACAGAAGCTCCAGGACTTTCCTCTGTGCAGGAGTAAGGGCTGTAGTTAGACTCTGGGGTCCCACTGGAGAGTCTGAATTCAGGAACCCATGTAAATAGCTTTTGGGGAACAATTTTAACTTGGCCTTTTCAGAAAATCCACATCTATAAGTTAGTTATGGTGTTTCATACTCATACCTTCTTTTCTCTTACATCCTAGAGGATGCTTGGGACTCCGTAAGGACCATGGGGATAGACGGGCTCCGCAGGAGACATGGGCACCTTAAGAAAGACTTTAGGTATGGGTGTGCACTGGCTCCTCCCTCTATGCCCCTCCTCCAGACCTCAGTTTACTACTATGCCCAGAGGAGACTGGGTGCATTACAGGGAGCTCTCCTGAGTTTCCTGTCAAAGTATATTTGTTAGGTTTTTTATTTTCAGGGAGCCTGCTGGCAACAGACTCCCTGCATCGAGGGACTGAGGGGAGAGAAACAGACCTACTTTAATGCTAGGCTCTGTTTCTTAGGCTACTGGACACCATACGGTACGCAGGTCTCACCCTCACCGTCCGTCCCAGAGCCGCGCCGCCGTCCTCCTCGCAGAGCCGGAAGATAGAAGCCGGGTGAGTATGAGAAGAAAAGAAGACTTCAGAGGCGGCAGAAGACTTCATGATCTTCACTGAGGTAACGCACAGCAGTAAAGCTGTGCGCCATTGCTCCCATACACCTCACACACGGCAGTCACTGTAAGGGTGCAGGGGGGGGCGCCCTGGGCAGCATATGAACCGCTCTTTGGCAAAAAAAAAAAAAAAAATATATATATATATATATATATATATACAGCTGGGCACTGTATATATAAAGTGCCCCCGCCAGTTTTTTTGTATATTTGAGCGGGACAGAAGCCCGCCGCCGAGGGGGCGGGGCTTCTCCCTCAGCACTCGCCAGCGCCATTTTCTCCACAGCACAGCGCTGAGAGGAAGCTCCCTGGACTCTCCCCTGCTTATTCCACGGTGAAAGAGCGTTTTAAAGAAGGGGGGGCACATAATTTGGCGCATATATATATATATATATATATATATATAAACAGCGCTACTGGGTAAACATATATTTATTGTGTTTTTTCCTGGGTCATATAGTGCTGGGTGTGTGCTGGCATACTCTCTCTCTCCAAAGGGCCTTGTGGGGGAACTGTCTTCAGATAAGAGGATTCCCTGAGTGTGTGGTGTGTCGGTACGCGTGTGTCGACATGTCTGAGGTAGAAGGCTCTCCTAAGGAGGAAGGGGAGCAAATGAATGTGGTGTCTCCGTCGACAACGCCGACACCTGACTGGATGGATATGTGGAATGTTTTAAGTGCTAATGTAAATTTATTGCACAAAAGATTAGACAAAGCTGAAGCTAGGGAACAGCCAGGGAGTCAACCCATGTCTGTCCCTATGTCGCAGGGACCTTCGGGGTCTCAAAAGCGCCCACTATCCCAAGTAGTAGACACAGATACCGACACGGATTCTGACTCCAGTGTCGACTACGATGATGCAAAGTTACAGCCAAAATTGGCTAAATGTATTCGATATATGATTATTGCAATAAAAGATATTTTGCATATCACAGAGGAACCCCCTGTCCCTGACACGAGGGTACAGATGTATAAGGGAAAGAAACCTGAGGTAACCTTTCCCCCCTCACATGAGTTGAACGAATTATGTGAAAAAGCTTGGGAATCTCCAGACAAAAAACTGCAGATTCCCAAAAGGATTCTTATGGCGTATCCTTTCCCGCCAACGGACAGGATACGGTGGGAATCCTCCCCTAGGGTAGACAAAGCAATGACACGCTTATCCAAAAAGGTAGCGCTGCCATCCCAAGATACGGCTACCCTCTGCTCAGGGATCCTGCTGACCGCAAGCAGGAGGTTACCTTGAAGTCCATTTACACACATTCTGGTACCTTACTCAGACCGGCGATTGCGTCGGCCTGGGTTTGTAGCGCTGTAGCAGCATGGACAGATACCTTATCAGCGGAAATTGAGACCCTAGATAAGGATACCATTTTATTGACCCTAGGGCATATAAAAGATGCTGTCTTATATATGAGAGATGCTCAAAGAGACATTAGTCTACTGGGTTCTAGAATCAACGCTATGTCGATTTCTGCTAGACGAGTCCTATGGACCCGGCAATGGACAGGTGATGCCGACTCAAAGAGGCATATGGAGGTTTTACCTTACAAGGGTGAGGAATTGTTTGGGGAAGGTCTCTCGGACCTGGTCTCCACAGCTACAGCTGGTAAATCAAATTTTTTGCCTTATATTCCCTCACAGCCTAAGAAAGCGCCACATTATCAAATGCAGTCCTTTCGATCACAAAGAAACAAGAAAGTACGAGGCGCGTCCTTTCTTGCCAGAGGTAAGGGCAGAGGAAAAAAGCTGCACAACACAGCTAGTTCCCAGGAAAAGAAGTCCTCCCCGGCCTCTACAAAATCCACCGCATGACGCTGGGGCTCCGCTAAAGGAGTCTGCCCCAGTGGGGGCACGTCTTCGAGTTTTCAGCCACATCTGGGTTCACTCACAGGTGGATCCCTGGGCAATAGAAATTGTTTCTCAGAGTTACAAGCTGGAATTCGAGGAGGTGCCTCCTCGCCGGTTTTTCAAATCGGCCCTACCAGCTTCTCCCCCGGAAAGGGAGATCGTGTTAAATGCAATTCACAAATTGTATCTTCAACAGGTGGTGGTCAAGGTTCCCCTGCTTCAACAAGGGAGGGGATATTACTCAACCTTATTTGTGGTCCCGAAACCGGACGGTTCGGTCAGACCCATTTTAAATTTAAAATCCCTGAACCTATACTTGAAAAGGTTCAAGTTCAAGATGGAATCGCTAAGAGCGGTCATCGCCAGCCTGGATGGGGGGATTTTATGGTATCTCTGGACATAAAGGATGCATACCTTCATGTTCCCATTTATCCACCTCATCAGGCGTACCTGAGATTTGCGGTACAGGATTGTCATTACCAATTTCAGACGTTGCCGTTTGGGCTTTCCACGGCCCCGAGGATTTTCACCAAGGTAATGGCGGAAATGATGGTGCCCCTGCGCAAGCAAGGTGTCACAATTATCCCTTACTTGGACGATCTCCTCATAAAAGCGAGATCAAGAGAGCAGTTGCTGAACAGCGTCTCACTTTCACTGAAAGTGTTACAGCAACACGGCTGGATTCTCAATATCCCGAAGTCGCAGTTGGTTCCTACGACTCGTCTGACCTTCTTGGGCATGATTCTGGATACAGACCAGAAAAGTGTTTATCTTCCGATAGAAAAAGCTCAGGAACTCATGACTCTGGTCAGGAACCTATTGAAGCCAAAACAGGTGTCAGTGCATCACTGCACTCGAGTCCTGGGAAAGATGGTGGCATCATACGAAGCCATTCCCTTCTGCAGGTTCTATGCGAGTACTTTCCAATGGGACCTACTGGACAAGTGGTCCGGGTCACATCTACAAATTCATCAGTTGATTACCCTGTCCTCCAGAGCCAGGGTATCTCTCCTGTGGTGGCTGCAGAGTGCTCACCTTCTAGAAGGCCGCAGGTTCGGCATTCAGGACTGGATCCTGGTGACCACGGACGTGAGCCTCCGAGTTTGGGGAGCATTCACACAGGGAAGAAACTTCCAAGGTCTTTGGTCAAGTCAAGAGACTTGTCTTCACAGCAACATCCTGGAACTGAGGGCCATATACAACGCCCTACGTCAAGCGGAGACCTTACTTCGCGACCAACCAGTTCTGATCCAGTCAGACAACATCACCGCAGTGGCTCATGTAAACCGCCAAGGCGGCACAAGGAGCAGAGTGGCAATGGCGGAATCCACCAGGATTCTTCGCTGGGCGGAAAATCATGTAAGCGCACGGTCAGCAGTGTTCATTCCGGGAGTGGACAACTGGGAAGCAGACTTCCTCAGCAGACACGACCTGCATCCAGGAGAGTGGGGACTTCATCAGGAAGTCTTCGCACAGATTGCAAATCAGTGGGGACTGCCCCAGATAGACATGATGGCGTCCCGCCTCAACAAAAAGCTACAGAGGTATTGCGCCAGATCAAAAGACCCTCAGGCGGTAGCTGTAGACGCCCTAGTGACACCGTGGGTGTTCCAGTCGGTCTATGTGTTTCCTCCTCTTCCTCTCATACCCAAGGTGTTGAGAATAATAAGAAAAAGAGGAGTGAGAACAATTCTCATTGTTCCAGATTGGCCACGAAGGACCTGGTATCCGGATCTGCTGGAAATGCTCACAGAAGATCTGTGGCCTCTTCCTCTACGACAGGACCTGTTGCAACAGGGGCCCTGTCTGTTCCAAGACTTGCCGCGGCTGCGTTTGACGGCATGGCGGTTGAACGCAGGATCCTAGCGGAAAAAGGCATTCCGGATGAGGTCATTCCTACGCTGATGAAGGCTAGGAAGGACGTGACAGCTAAACATTATCACCGTATATGGCGAAAATATGTTTCTTGGTGTGAGGCCAGGAATGCTCCTACGGAAGAATTCCATCAGGGCCGTTTCCTTCACTTCCTACAGACTGGAGTGAATTTGGGCCTAAAATTAGGCTCCGTTAAGGTTCAGATTTCGGCCTTATCCATTTTCTTTCAAAAAGTATTGGCTTCTCTCCCAGAAGTACAGACTTTTGTGAAGGGAGTGCTGCATATTCAGCCTCCTTTTATACCTCCGGTGGCGCCTTGGGACCTTAACGTGGTGTTGAGTTTCCTTAAGTCGCACTGGTTTGAACCACTTCAAACGGTGGAGTTAAAATATCTCACTTGGAAGGTGGTCATGTTATTAGCCTTGGCTTCAGCTAGGCGAGTGTCGGAATTGGAGGCTTTGTCTCATAAAAGCCCCTATCTGATTTTCCATATAGATAGAGCGGAATTGCGGACCCGTCCTCAATCCTTGCCTAAGGTGGTGTCATCCAACCTATTGTGGTGCCTTGGAGGATTCCGAGTCCCTTGATGTAGTCAGGGCTTTGAAAATTTACGTGGCCAGAACAACGAGAGTCAGAAAAACAGAAGCACTGTTTGTCCTATATGCAGCCAACAAGGTTGGCGCCCCTGCTTCAAAGCAGACTATTGCTCGCTGGATCTGTAACACGATTCAGCAGGCGCATTCTACGGCTGGATTTCCGTTACCAAAATCGGTCAAGGCCCATTCCACTAAGAAGGTGGGCTCGTCTTGGGCGGCTGCCCGAGGGGTCTCGGCACTACGACTATGTCGAGCTGCTACTTGGTCGGGTTCAAACACCTTTGCAAAGTTCTATAAGTTTGATACCCTGGCTGAGGAGGACCTCCTGTTTGCTCAATCGGTGCTGCAGAGTCATCCGCACTCTCACGCCCGTTTGGGAGCTTTGGTATAATCCCCATGGTCCTTACGGAGTCCCCAGCAATCCTCTAGGATGTAAGAGAAAATAAGATTTTAAACCTACCGGTAAATCTTTTTCTCGTAGTCCGTAGAGGATGCTGGGCGCCCGTCCCAAGTGCGGACTACTTCTGCAAGACTTGTATATAGTTTTGCTTACATAAGGGTTATGTTATAGTTTTCATCGATCTTGGACTGATGCCGTGTTGTTTTCATACTGTTAACTGGTTAGTATATCACAAGTTATACGGTGTGATTGGTGTGGCTGGTATGAATCTTGCCCTTGGATTAACAAAAATCCTTTCCTCGTACTGTCCGTCTCCTCTGGGCACAGTTTCTCTAACTGAGGTCTGGAGGAGGGGCATAGAGGGAGGAGCCAGTGCACACCCATACCTAAAGTCTTTCTTAAGGTGCCCATGTCTCCTGCGGAGCCCGTCTATCCCCATGGTCCTTACGGAGTCCCCAGCATCCTCTACGGACTACGAGAAAAAGATTTACCGGTAGGTTTAAAATCTTATTTTCTTATACATATGTAGCCCTGGAATAGGTTATATGCATATACCTAAATATTGCTCTTTGAAAACCAAAATGTGCCAAATACAGTTACTGTGCATGGGCCACTGCACTGCAACAATGAGGAATTGTGGAACATATCTAATGAACACAAGCCTGCGTATTAGGCTGATCCATACGTTTTCCTGTCTTTCATAAAAAAAATTCCTGTATCCCAGCTATTAAAAAATATATTGTACACAGTCAAAATAAAGAATAAAAATCCAAATGTATTTAGTGAGAGCATTTCACTCCATAAATTGATATTCCAACTTAAATATTTATTGTGCAATTAATTTTAACACTTTAACTTAATGGTAGAGGTGAAGTCTAACCATGAATAGCAAATATGTTTAGTTCAATTGCATTGTTATATGTGCCCAATGTGCTGTAGTTTTGTTTCTGTATAAAGAGGTAGACAGTGGCTGATGCACAAGAGCTTATCCTCCATTTTCCATTTTTCATTTTGTAGAATCTTATTTTTGAGATGCGTATTTAGGAAGTGTTTCTGTGCCTACTATATGGAGCTGATACAGTGTTACACTCTGCTAGTGGAGTGCATTTTTTCTCACTGTACCTGCTCTGGAACCAAGGATATGGAACTACGGGTATGGCAGAGTCTCTCGCAATATAGTGGCATCTCCGCTTGTGGCTGAAGTGGTGTAGTGGGGCTGTCTCTCCTAGGCAATGTTAATTAAGGGGGTGTTAACATTATAGGGGCTGTGCACAGTTGTGTGGTAGTGTTAATATGCCGCTTTCATAAGTATCTCTTGCAGTAAGTAGAGGGCTGGTGCAAGGGTACCCTGGTGATGATGGGTATAAAATCAAGTGTACGGATTTAGGAGTCTGCCTGGAACTTTTCATTGCGGCGAATATAGGCATTTAGTTTTGTGCACACAGTGCTGGAGCGATAACGGACAGCTTCTATTTAACTCTGCACCAAATTTCTATGTAGGGCCGGTGCCACCACCCAGTAGCATGCGCCCTGTAGTATGTAAATTCGCCTGGGGCATCCTTCGGCTCTCTTGCCTTGCAGCCTGTATTGTCTTCCTAGGTGTCCATAGGATGTTCCAGCACGCCTCTGCTTGCTGGTCCCGTCAGTCCTATCTCCTTGGCATGACATCATGGTGTCAAATTTTTGCCTTGCAACGACCCCTGTGTGTGTAAACTGAGATAATAATTATGTGTATTGCAACATGTTTATAGCGATGAATAGTGTACACTTTCTTTTAAACCTTTTTCATATATTAATTTATGTGTTTGTTATTTTATTCCAGAATGACCAAGTCCTGCCAGGCTTTTCTGTTGACAAAGGAGAATTCACATGCCCTCTCTGCAGGCAGTTTGCAAACAGCGTCCTTCCTTGTTTTCCTGGAAACAATGTGGAAAGGAGCTCCTGGCAAAATCACGCTCATGGAAACAAGAGCATGAGAGAACTCATCAAAGAGGTGGAGGAGCTTCAAGAGCAGCTGGGAACTTTCCCAGTAAGCATTAGTGTAAGGCCGAAATATCCTTGTTATTTCCGCTCCGTCACCTCATCACCCCGTCCCTCACTCCCCATCGTTGCTGTTAGTGTAGAGGGAAGACTGATCATCCGGTAGATGCCAAGTCATGGAAAAGACGATTTGTGGGACAGATACATGAAAACTGCGTTAAAGAATTAGAAAAGGGGTAGAATGCAATCATCCATTACATGACTACGCAACATTACTTTTCTTTAATAATATTCATGATGCTTATTTTATGACACAATAGAAGTGAATACAAATGACTTTGAAATGAGTCGTGTGTACAAAAATCAGGGAATATCAGACTTTCCCACAAGGGCAGTACATCTACAGATAAGCAGAAAAACAATTCATACTTCCGGGGAATGTTAAGTGAATTGGCATTGGTAATGCCCAAATAAATGCATTCACCACTTAATAAAATCAATCAGCTCGTTATCAGGGATGATCGTTAATAGCTTGTGCTGTTTGTGACCCTCTTGGTTTGTACACACTGGACCCCGTTTGGTAGGGGCAGATCTGGGTAATTGGTCAGACCACCAACTGTTCTCAAGTAAGTGTATTGTTTTATAGATGTCATTGTTCTTAAATCAGAGATGTGCGAAACCCAGTGTTTGTCGATCTGCAAATGTGCAGATCTGTGTCTGCTACAGTGGCCTCAATGCTCCCTAAGCTACAGCATGGTTGACATGCTGCAGCAGTTTGTGGGGTGTGAAAGGGGTGTAGTATGGTTTGCCGGCAGTCTCGGTCCCGGCGACCAGCATACCGGCGCCGGAATCCCGACTTTGATTCTCCCAGATGTCAACACTTTTATACAGCAATCTTAATTGTTAATGCGCCATAATTTGGTCACAGTGTACTCTTCTTCAGATAAACACTCGGAAGTGACTAATGTTCAAAAGGCTATGGAAAAGGAGTAACAAATAATATTACTTGGAGGTTCCCTAAAGAGCTGGATGTGAATGTTACGCGATTGTTACATTTGTGATTAAGATAATTTTCGTACTACATTGGCATATTAAGTGTACCTGCCATCTGCTCATAAAACCACAAATGAGTCTTTAAAGCCCTAAATTAGGGTACTGTCTAGATCATAGGTTTTCAAACTTGGTCCACAGGACCCCAAACAGAGCTTACTTTCCAGGTCTCCTCACAGAATCACAGGTGAAATAATTAGATCCATCTGTGGCTCTTTTAAAATGTGGTGTTTGGGGTCCTGAGGACTGAGTTTGAGAACCGCTGGTCCTAGATGACTGTCCTAGTAGGAGAAAACGTATCTTTCCTTCTATCACAGCAGTAGGGTCAAGGTCTATTCTACTTGTTAATCCACCATATGACCTGCTTCCACCCCCCTCCTTCTCAACAAAGTATACTGCAGGCATTACGGAGCAGCCTAAAGCATTGGAAAAGGCGAATGCTAGCTTTAACGTAAATAAAATAAAAGTAAGCATTGTTAGAAGAACTGGCTATTTGGTATCATAGGAAATGTGGCCTCAAGGTGAAGGATCCACTTTAATTTGTTCCAGTAAATGTGTTTTATTCATAGAAGCTGTTGGCAAATGATTGCTTGCTGCTGATATTCAGGTTGCCATGTTGATAACTTGCACCCTTACACCACGTTCTTTGCTTTTAGTCAGAAACCAATTTAAGCAAGGAAATGGAGGCGGTGATGAAAGACATTAAAAGTGCTACACAAAAGAAGTACACCGACTACAGCAAGACGCCGGGCTCCCCTGACAATGATTTTCTCTTTATGTATTCCGTTGCTCGGTGAGTTACCTATTCACTCAGTATTTCTGCTTTCACATTGTTCCTAAAATAGAAGATGTGAGAACTTTCTTAAATTGTCTCACTTTTTTGTGTTAATATTTGTTGGTTATAATGAGGATTTGTAAGTGAGAAAATGATTTTGCTGCTGTAAATGTACAGATTGTGTTAGAGGAAACCCTGTGGCACTCGGTAAGGCTAGCCACACATATATCAATGTTGGTTTCCATTTCGTTGGTACACAAATTATTATGCAAATACAATGAAAACAACAAAATAAGGCTAAGAATTGTTTTGTTTTTGCCCAATGTAGACTCAAATGCTATATAATTAGACAAAATACATTGTTTTGAATTTTAGGATAAGGGTATTTCCTTATTTGAGCAATTTAAATTCTATTGTACATGCAAATAAATGAAACTAGGCAGTGTTTTTAAATGTTATCCTGGTCTCTTCCTTTGTACATTCAAGGAGGAGTTCAGTTTCCGATATTGACGTGATCTGCCTTTCTGGAGAGGCACTCATGTCCTGCTGGTATTCCAGGTTTTCCCTCGCACCAATAAAGGTGCACATGGGAACTTGAGTTGTCTGCACTAACGTAATTGGCCAATATGTGTGGAGTCGGGCATTGTGGAGGTGCCAGTTGTACTTCCTGCAGAATTGAATTCCCTCCTTAGAGTACTCAGGGGCAGATTTATTAAGCCTGGTGAAGTGATAAAGTGGAAGGTGATAGAGCACCAGCCAATCACCTCCTAACTGTCATTTTTCAAACCCAGCCTATAACATGGAAGCTAGGAGCTGTGACTTGATTTAAGTAAACTTGTTCATATAATTGTTCCACCTTCTCCCAGATTTATTTGTAGTACAAGGGGTGTGTAATAAGTTTCTGGATGCGCAAAAAGTATTATAATTACAAACAAAGTGAACATTACATTTACAGTATTCACCAGAGGAGTCTATGCAAAGTTGCATGTGCTCAAACCACTTGGTGAAGCAATTGGACCTGTCTGAAGCAGATATGTCTTCTTCATGCTGGATGAAAGTCTCCACTGCAGCTTCCAGTTACCCAAAATGAATCCCACGCATCTTACACTTGATTTGTGGAAAAGCAAAGAATTCGCAGGGCTCCAGGTCTGAACTGAATGGCAGATGACCAAGCTCCTAGATGCGTTCATGGGCTGGACTTGTGTGCAAGTGCGTTTTTGTGATGGAGAAGGGCACCACAAGCTCTTGTACTGCATCTGGAAATGACTTGCAGCAGGCTTTGCTTGGTGTACCAGTTTCCAGTGACTGTGTGCTGCAGCACAAATGATACAGTAGCTACATGACCAGTCTAGGCCAGAAAGCAGCCACCATCTGCTTGCCCATGCTGCGCTCATGTCAGAATTTTAGTTGTGGCGTGCCTCCAACTGTTTTGTTTCAGTGTCAAACTGTTGACCCAGGATTCATCACCACTGAAGATGTCCCAGACAGAGTTTGCGCGACAGCCATCAAACCTAGCCAGCATTTTGTGACACCAAGTCACCAGAGCCTCCTTCTGCTTTCGAGTCAGCTGATGAGGCACTTAGCATGTAGAAACCTTGCTTAGGCCTTTTTGTGGCGTATTGAGCGGTTTGATCCCAATGGGATACCAATCTAGTGTTCATGCTAGGCTGGTTTAGTAGGGCGTCATGCCCTGACCAATTTTAAAACTACATAATGCACCCTACTGGAACAGCCTGCATGTATTCACAGTGAGGGTAGATCTCTGGGGCAGCCCAGCAGGTTCGTTAAGGCTCGTACACACGAGGCGATTTGCACCAGTGTTTCCCCTCCCGCGCCTGGTCGCCAAAAGTGTGCATACACACTGTGCAATATCGCACAGTGACATCATACTGCTTCCGGGCAGAACATGCAACATCTGACATTATTGTTAGATTGAGCTGCATGTACAGAAGACAAAGGGGGTCGTAAACAACTCGGTCGGTGCGCATCGCCTGTCGTCGGCAGCATACAGACTGGGCAATATTGTAAACGATATCACTCAGGAGGGTAAAAATGTGCTATATCGCTTACAAAATAGTCTAGTGTGTTCGGGCCTTAAGTGCTGGGCTGCCCCCAAGAGTGAAAAGTGACGCCGATGGGACGCACCCCCTCCCCGGCCAGTCACGCCCCCTTTTCGGCACCTACATGGATACAATGCCTGGATACACCTCAGCACCCTGCCCTGCCCACACTCTAGCGGAAACACTAATCTCCTAACTGGGTCACGGTCACCCTTGGCTTCTACCTACATTTTTCTCTGTGATGGCGGACACAGGTCGTCCACATCACTCCTGGTCTTTCAGGTACCATCTCCTGCGCTCAAATTCTACAAACCACTCAAACACAGTGCTTCGGGACGGTGATTCCTCCCCAAAAGCAGCTTTGCAGTCTGTCAAAACTTTCCTGATGTTTTAGACCACTCATGGTCATGATCTTGACTTTTCAGTGGCTGCTGTTGAGCACCATAACGAGTTTGTGACGGAAGTGAACAAGCTGACTTTTTCGTTGTGCAGTGCTGCTTGTATACAGTTCTGTGCTCTGAAATTTCACAAGAACTTTAGATTAGCGTTCACAACCAGACAGATTGTGTCTACTCTACCTATGCACTGCACATCTGGAAACTTATTGCCCACCCCTTGGGCCTGTATTTGCCATACTTCATTAATTTGATAACTGATGACACAGGTAACTGCGGAGACTAAGGAAATAAAAACCTGTATTTGATGCAGTGTAGACTAGTAACTTACATATTATTCTAACTACTTTTATTGTTGTTTGTATAGTGCCAGTATATGGTGCAGCACGTTCCTTACATACCCCTCTTCATCTATTCAACAATATCCGCAAATGTCCCTGAATGATGTTTTTCTATGAACAGTTTTGGAAGAAAGTAAACCGGATACTAACTTGATAATAATATATTTGGCTCTGAAGCTGTTCAATTGTCAGGACATACTGTATGTCAGCGAATGCTATATATTAAAGTGCCATGTTAATGTCCCACATTGGTTCCTGATGTTAGGTTGGTGGTCATCTGCTCATCTGTTTGCCCTAACAATTATCAGGTGACCATATTACTAATGGGGCCCATACATCTGCAATGTCCTTCCCCACTTCACCATTCTGCCGGGCTTGAGGGCATTCCATCGATGGCCACCAGGCAGCGTTTTTGATCTTTGGATCAGATTGGGGATTTGTTGCACTGCAATGTGGCCCTCATAACCTTCAATATTTGTGGGCGGTTACAGTGACTGCTTTCCTCACGTATACCCCTTTCAGACTACAAGCAATAACCCAGGTTATTGCACCTGAACGAGCGACACGGTACTTCAACTCTGGTAGTGAGCAGGGTTGAACATGTGTTCAACCTGGCTGGTGGAGCAGTGTGAAGGGGTAACCCGGGTCAGTGCTTCCCAGCACCCATTTATTGAAAAAGGAAGAGGCGGAGCTTGGAGATCATCTCATCACCATGCACCACGTCGGCACATGTCAGCGGTGACTTCACCAACCCGGCAATAAGACACGTTGGGCCACCAGTATGAAAGTCAGCCAGGTCGCACCCGTGAAGGACTCATGTACAACTTCTGTGTGTGACTCAGAATAGCAGTTTGAAAGGGGTATACTGAAGTACAGTAGCACAACAGATAAATACCATGGCAATTTTAGAACTACAGTACTTGCTGTCTTCATTATGCTGGCCATCTTAGGTTTTTGAAGACCATTTAATTCAAGTGAATGGACATTACGCTTCCTAGGACTAATTGGCGATGTATGGGGATAAAAAAATCACTGACTTCTGCATGTTCCCCTTTAAGAATCACATGCAATAGAAGCAATTCTTAACGTGCCATCGTATTTGTCCTCCAGCATTGTGTTCTCAAATCTGCAGACGCATTTGTAATTAATTTAACATTAACCTGTCACCACCAATTAAAATGTTGTAATTCAGTATTACATCACATTGCCCTTATGTCATGCTCGCCGTTTATTCCGGCTATGCCGTTCACCCTTTTTGCCCAACACCTCCCTTTTCTCTTACGTCCTAGAGGATGCTGGGGACTCCGTAAGGACCATGGGGTATAGACGGGCTCCTCAGGAGACATGGGCACTATAAAAAACTTCTATGCCCCTCCTCCAGACCTCAGTTAGATCCTGTGCCCAGAGGATATTGGGTGCATTACAGGGGAGCTCTCCTGAGTTTCTCTGAAAAAGACTTTTGTTAGGTTTTTTATTTTCAGGGAGCACTGCTGGCAACAGGCTCCCTGCATCGTGGGACTGAGGAGAGAGAGCAGACCTACTTAAGTGATAGGCTCTGCTTCTTAGGCTACTGGACACCATTAGCTCCAGAGGGAGTCGGAACGCAGGTCTCCCCTCGCCGTTCGTCCCAGAGCCGCGCCGCCGTCCTCCTCACAGAGCCGGAAGATAGAAGCCGGGTGAGTATAAGAAGAAAGAAGACTTCTTGGGCGGCAGAAGACTTCTGATCTTCCCTGAGGTGAGCGCGCAGTGTTACCATTGCTCCCACACACAACACACACTAGCGGGCACTGATGGGTGCAGGGCGCAGGGGGGGGGTGCCCTGGGCAGCAATAAAAATCTCTAAGTCTGGCATTTATAAGTATTTGGGCTGCGGAGGCAGTGATTATAAAAATCCCCCGCCAGTGTTATACATTTGAGCGGGACCAAAGCCCGCCGCTGGAGGGGGCGGAGCTTGGTCCCTCAGCACTAACCAGCGCCATTTTCTCTATCGTCCTAAGTGGATGCTGGGGTTCCTGAAAGGACCATGGGGAATAGCGGCTCCGCAGGAGACAGGGCACAAAAAAGTAAAGCTTTACTAGGTCAGGTGGTGTGCACTGGCTCCTCCCCCTATGACCCTCCTCCAGACTCCAGTTAGATTTTGTGCCCGAACGAGAAGGGTGCAATCTAGGTGGCTCTCCTAAAGAGCTGCTTAGAGAAAGTTTAGTTTAGGTTTTTTTCTTTACAGTGAGTCCTGCTGGCAACAGGATCACTGCAACGTGGGACTTAGGGGGAAAGTAGTAAACTCACCTGCATGCAGAGTGGATTTGCTGCTTGGCTACTGGACACCATTAGCTCCAGAGGGATCGAACACAGGCCCAGCCGTGGAGTCCGATCCCGGAGCCGCGCCGCCGACCCCCTTGCAGATGCTGAAGCGTGAAGAGGTCCGGAAACCGGCGGCTGAAGACTCCTCAGTCTTCATAAGGTAGCGCACAGCACTGCAGCTGTGCGCCATTTTCCTCTCAGCACACTTCACTGGGCAGTCACTGAGGGTGCAGAGCGCTGGGGGGGGGCGCTCTGAGAGGCAAATATAAACCTTATACAAGGCTAAAAATACCTCACATATAGCCCATAGGGGCTATATGGAGATATTTAACCCCTGCCTGACTGGAAAAATAGCGGGAGAAGAACCCGCCGAAAAAGGGGCGGGGCCTATCTCCTCAGCACACGGCGCCATTTTCTGTCACAGCTCCGCTGGTCAGAACGGCTCCCAGGTCTCTCCCCTGCACTGCACTACAGAAACAGGGTAAAACAGAGAGGGGGGGGCACATTAATGGCTATATATATATATATATTAAAGCAGCTATAAGGGAGCACTTAATATAAGGATATCCCTTGTATATATAGCGCTTTGTGGTGTGTGCTGGCAGACTCTCCCTCTGTCTCCCCAAAAGGGCTAGTGGGTCCTGTCTTCATTAGAGCATTCCCTGTGAGTTTGCGGTGTGTGTCGGTACGTGGTGTCGACATGTATGAGGACGATATTGGTGTGGAGGCGGAGCAATTGCCAAATATGCAGATGTCACCCCCCAGGGGGTCGACACCAGAATGGATGCCTTTATTTGTGGAATTACGTGATGGTTTATCTTCCCTTAAACAGTCAGTTGAGGACATGAGGCGGCCGGACAATCAATTAATGCCTGTCCAGGCGCCTCAAACACCGTCAGGGGCTGTAAAACGCCCTTTGCCTCAGTCGGTCGACACAGACCCAGACACGGGCACTGATTCCAGTGACGACGGTAGAAATTCAAACGTATTTTCCAGTAGGGCCACACGTTATATGATTTTGGCAATGAAGGAGACGTTACATTTAGCTGATACTACAGATACCGTAAAACAGGGTATTATGTATGGTGTGAAAAAACTACAAACAGTTTTTCCTGAATCAGAAGAATTAAATGACGTGTGTGATGAAGCGTGGGTTGCTCCTGATAAAAAGTTGATAATTTCAAAAAAGTTATTGGCATTATACCCTTTCCCGCCAGAGGTTAGGGCGCGCTGGGAAACACCCCCTAAGGTGGACAAGGCGCTCACACGCTTATCCAAACAAGTGGCGTTACCCTCTCCTGAGACGGCCGCACTTAAGGATCCATCAGATAGAAAGATGGAAGTTATTCAAAAGAATATATACACACATGCAGGTGTTATACTACGACCAGCTATAGCAACTGCCTGGATGTGCAGTGCTGGAGTAGTTTGGTCAGAATCCCTGATTGAAAATATTGATACCCTAGATAGGGACAATGTTTTACTGTCGTTAGAACAAATAAAGGATGCATTTATCTATATGCGTGATGCACAGAGGGATATTTGCACACTGGCATCTCGGGTGAGTGCTATGTCCATTTCAGCCAGAAGAGCCTTATGGACACGACAGTGGACAGGCGATGCGGATTCAAAACGTCACATGGAGGTTTTGCCGTATAAAGGGGAGGAGTTATTTGGAGTTGGTCTATCAGACTTGGTGGCCACGGCTACTGCCGGGAAATCCACTTTTTTACCTCAAGTCACTCCCCAACAGAGAAAGGCACCGACCTTTCAACCGCAGCCTTTTCGCTCCTACAAAAATAAGAGAGCAAAGGGCTTGTCGTACCTGCCACGAGGCAGAGGAAGAGGGAAGAGACACCAACAGGCAGCTCCTTCCCAGGAACAGAAGCCCTCCCCGGCTCCTGCAAAAACCTCAGCATGACGCTGGGGCCTCTCAAGCGGACTCGGGGACAGTGGGGGGCCGTCTCAAAAATTACAGCGCGCAGTGGGCTCACTCGCAGGTAGACCCCTGGATCCTGCAGATAATATCTCAGGGGTACAGGTTGGAATTAGAGACGGATCCTCCTCATCGTTTCCTGAAGTCTGCCTTACCAACCGTCTCTTCCGAAAGGGAGAGGGTGTTGGAAGCCATTCACAAGCTGTACGCTCAGCAGGTGATAGTCAAAGTACCCCTATTACAACAAGGAAAGGGGTATTATTCCACTCTATTTGTGGTACCGAAGCCGGATGGCTCGGTAAGGCCTATTCTAAATCTGAAGTCCTTGAACCTCTACATAAAAAAGTTCAAGTTCAAGATGGAGTCACTCAGAGCAGTGATAGCGAACCTGGAAGAAGGGGACTTTATGGTATCCTTGGACATCAAGGATGCGTATCTACACGTTCCGATTTACCCCGCACACCAGGGGTACCTCAGGTTCATTGTTCAAAACTGTCACTATCAGTTTCAGACGCTGCCGTTCGGATTGTCCACGGCGCCTCGGGTCTTTACCAAGGTAATGGCCGAGATGATGATTCTTCTTCGAAGAAAAGGCGTATTAGTTATCCCATACTTGGACGATCTCCTAATAAGGGCAAGGTCCAGAGAACAGCTGGAGACAGCTTTAGCACTATCTCAAGAGGTGCTAAGACAACACGGGTGGATTCTGAATATTCCAAAATCCCATTTAATCCCGACAACTCGTCTGCTGTTCCTAGGAATGATTCTGGACACGGTTCAGAAAAAGGTTTTCCTTCCAGAGGAAAAAGCCAAGGAGTTATCCGATCTGGTCAGGAACCTCCTAAAACCAGGAAAAGTGTCAGTACATCAATGCACAAGAGTCCTGGGAAAAATGGTGGCTTCTTACGAAGCAATTCCATTCGGCAGATTCCATGCAAGAATATTCCAAAGGGATCTGTTGGACAAATGGTCAGGGTCGCATCTGCAGATGCACCTGCGAATAACCCTGTCACCAAAGACAAGGGTGTCACTTCTGTGGTGGTTGCAGAAGGCTCACCTATTAGAAGGCCGCAGATTCGGCATTCAGGATTGGATCCTGGTGACCACGGACGCCAGCCTGAGAGGCTGAGGAGCAGTCACACAAGGAAGAAACTTCCAGGGAGTATGGACGAGTCTGGAAAAGTCTCTTCACATAAACATTCTGGAACTAAGAGCAATCTACAATGCTCTAAGCCAGGCGGAACTTCTCCTGCAAGGAAAGCCGGTGTTGATTCAGTCGGACAACATCACGGCGGTCGCCCATGTAAACAGGCAGGGCGGCACAAGAAGCAGGAGTGCAATGGCAGAAGCTGCCAAGATTCTTCGCTGGGCGGAGAATCACGTGATAGCACTGTCAGCAGTGTTCATCCCGGGCGTGGACAACTGGGAAGCAGACTTCCTCAGCAGACACGATCTTCATCCGGGAGAGTGGGGTCTACATCCAGAAGTCTTCAACATGTTAATAGACCGTTGGGAAAGACCAATTGTAGACATGATGGCGTCTCGCCTCAACAAGAAACTGGACAAATATTGCGCCAGGTCAAGAGATCCACAGGCAATAGCTGTGGACGCACTGGTAACTCCTTGGGTGTACCAGTCAGTGTATGTGTTTCCTCCTCTGCCGCTCATACCAAAGGTATTGAAGATCATACGGCAAAGAAGAGTAAGAACAATACTAGTGGTTCCGGATTGGCCGAGAAGGACTTGGTATCCGGAACTTCAAGAGATGCTCACGGACGAACCGTGGCCTCTACCTCTGAGAAGGGACCTGCTACAGCAGGGTCCCTGTCTTTTTCAAGACTTACCGCGGCTGCGTTTGACGGCATGGCGGTTGAACGCCAGATCCTAAAAGGGAAAGGCATTCCAGAAGAAGTCATTCCTACCTTGATTAAGGCACGGAAGGAAGTCACCGTGAAACATTATCACCGCATTTGGCGAAAATATGTAGCGTGGTGCGAGGATCGGAGGGTTCCGACGGAGGAATTCCAACTGGGTCGTTTCCTACATTTCCTGCAATCAGGATTATCTATGGGTCTCAAATTGGGATCCATTAAGGTTCAAATTTCGGCCCTGTCAATATTCTTCCAAAAAGAATTGGCCTCTGTCCCTGAGGTCCAGACTTTTGTCAAGGGAGTACTGCATATACAGCCTCCTGTGGTGCCTCCGGTGGCACCGTGGGATCTAAATGTAGTTTTAGATTTCCTCAAATCCCATTGGTTTGAACCATTGAAAAAGGTGGATTTGAAATATCTCACATTGAAAGTGACTATGTTACTAGCCCTGGCCTCTGCCAGGAGAGTATCTGAATTGGCGGCTTTATCTTATAAAAGTCCTTATCTAATCTTCCATTCGGATAGGGCAGAACTGCGGACTCGTCCGCATTTTCTCCCTAAAGTGGTATCAGCATTTCATCTGAACCAACCTATTGTGGTGCCTGCGGCCACTAGCGACTTGGAGGACTCCAAGTTGTTGGACGTTGTCAGAGCCTTAAAAATATACATTGCAAGGACGGCTGGAGTCAGAAAATCTGACTCGCTGTTTATATTGTATGCACCCAACAAGTTGGGCGCACCTGCTTCTAAGCAGTCGATTGCTCGTTGGATTTGTAACACAATTCAACTTGCACATTCTGTGGCAGGCCTGCCACAGCCTAAAACTGTAAAAGCCCACTCCACAAGGAAGGTGGGCTCATCTTGGGCGGCTGCCCGAGGGGTCTCGGCATTACAACTCTGCCGAGCAGCTACGTGGTCGGGGGAGAACACGTTTGTAAAATTTTACAAATTTGATACCCTGGCAAAGGAGGACCTGGAGTTCTCTCATTCGGTGCTGCAGAGTCATCCGCACTCTCCCGCCCGTTTGGGAGCTTTGGTATAATCCCCATGGTCCTTTCAGGAACCCCAGCATCCACTTAGGACGATAGAGAAAATAAGAATTTACTTACCGATAATTCTATTTCTCGGAGTCCGTAGTGGATGCTGGGCGCCCATCCCAAGTGCGGATTATCTGCAATACTTGTACATAGTTATTGTTAACTAATTCGGGTTATTGTTAAGGAGCCATCTTTAAGAGGCCCTTTCTGTTGTCATACTGTTAACTGGGTTTAGATCACAAGTTGTACGGTGTGATTGGTGTGGCTGGTATGAGTCTTACCCGGGATTCAAAATGCCTCCCTTATTGTGTATGCTCGTCCGGGCACAGTACCTAACTGGAGTCTGGAGGAGGGTCATAGGGGGAGGAGCCAGTGCACACCACCTGACCTAGTAAAGCTTTACTTTTTTGTGCCCTGTCTCCTGCGGAGCCGCTATTCCCCATGGTCCTTTCAGGAACCCCAGCATCCACTACGGACTCCGAGAAATAGAATTATCGGTAAGTAAATTCTTATTTTCTCCACAGAGAACTGCAGAGAAGCTGGCTCCCCGGTCTCTCCCCTGCTGAACACGGTGACACAGGGCTGAAAAGAGGGGGGGGGGGGGGCACTTGTAAGGCGCAGTGAGTGTATTACACAGTAATTATATATATATATATATATATGTGTGTATATATATATATATGTGTATGTATATATATATATATATATATATATATATATATGTATATATATAAAAGCGCTATATTATCTGGGAAATTGTTTCCAGGGTCAGTTGGTGCTGGGTGTGTGCTGGCATACTCTCTCTCTGTCTCTCCAAAGGGCCTTATTGGGGAACTGTCTCCTTATAACTATATCCCTGTGTGTGTTGGGGTGTCGGTACAAGTGTGTCGGCATGTCTGATGCGGAAGGCTCATCTAAGGAGGAGGTGGAGCAGATGATTGTGGTGTCTCCGTCGGCAACGCCGACTCATGATTGGTTGGACATGTGGAATGTTTTAAATGCAAATGTGACCTTATTACATAAGAGAATGGACAAAGCAGAGTCCAGGGAAAAAGCAGGGAGTCAATCCACGGCTTCGACTGGGTCACAGGGCCCTTCTGGGTCTCAAAAACGTCCCCTATCCCAAATAGCAGACACTGATACCGACACGGATTCTGACTCCAGTGTCGACTACAATGATGCAAGGTTACACCCAAGGGTGGCCAAAAGTATTCATTATATGATTATTGCAATAAAAGATGTTTTGCATGTCACAGATGACCCCTCTGTCCCTGACACGAGGGTGCGCATGTATAAGGAAAGAAACCTGAGGTAACCTTTCCCCCATCTCATGAGCTGAACGAGTTATTTGAAAAAGCTTGGGAAACTCCAGACAAAAAGCTGCAGATTCCCAAGAGGATTCTTATGGCGTATCCTTTCCCTGCACAGGACAGGGTACGTTGGGAATCCTCACCCAGGGTGGACAAGGCTTTAACGCGCCTGTCCAAGAAAGTGGCGCTACCGTCTCCAGACACAGCAGCCCTCAAGGATCCTGCTGATCGCAGACAGGAAACTACTTTAAAATCTATTTATGCGCATACGGGTGCTTTACTCAGACCGGCAATAGCATCGGCATGGGTATGTAGCGCAGTTGCAGCTTGGACAGATACCTTGTTAGCTGACCTTGATACCCTAGACAGGGATACCATTTTATTGACCTTAGGTCACATTAAAGATGCAGTCTTATATATAAGGGATGCTCAAAGAGACGTTGGACTGCTAGGTTCGAGAGCCAACGCCATGGCGATTTCTGCTAGGCGAACCCTGTGGACCCGCCAATGGACGGGTGATGCCGACTCAAAGAAGCATATGGAGGTTTTGCCATACAAAGGTGAAGTTTTATTTGGGGAAGGTCTCGCGGACCTGGTTGCCACAGCTACCGCGGGTAAATCTACCTTTTTGCCTTTTGTTCCCCCACAGCAAAAGAAAACTCCACAATATCAGATGCAGTCCTTTCGGTCGCATAAGTCCAGAAGAGGTCGGGGCTCATCTTTCCTCGCCAGAGGTAAGGGTAGAGGGAAGAGAACACCTGCTCTGGCTAGTTCCCAGGAGCAGAAGTCCTCCCCAGCTTCTACTAAATCCACCCCATGACGCTGGGGCTCCACTGAGGGAGTCCGCGCCGGTGGGGGCACGTCTTCGACTCTTCAGCCACGTCTGGGTTCAGTCAGACGTGGATCCTTGGGCGATGGATATTGTATCCCAGGGCTACAAACTGGAATTCGAAGAGGTGCCCCCTCGCCGATTTTTCAAGTCGGCCTTGCCAGCTTCTCTCCCAGAGAGGGAAGTAGTGTTAGCTGCAATTCAAAAGCTGTGTCAACAGCAAGTGGTTGTCAGGGTTCCCCTAGTCCAACAGGGGAAAAGGTACTATTCAACCCTGTTCGTGGTCCCGAAGCCGGATGGTTCGGTAAGGCCCATTTTAAATCTAAAATCCCTAAACCTGTACTTGAAAAAGTTCAAATTCAAGATGGAATCGCTCCGGGCAGTGATCTCCAGTCTGGAAGGGGGGGATTTTATGGTGTCACTCGACATAAAGGATGCATACCTTCATGTCCCCATATATCTTCCTCATCAGGCGTACCTGAGATTCGCTGTACAGGACTGTCATTACCAGTTTCAGACGTTGCCGTTTGGGCTTTCAACGGCCCCGAGGATTTTCACCAAGGTGATGGCGGAGAATATGGTGCTCCTGCGCAGGCAGGGAGTCACAATTATCCCATACTTGGACGATCTCCTGATAAAAGCTAGATCGAGAGATCAATTGCAGAGGAGCGTGTCGCTCTCCCTGAGAGTGCTACAACACCACAGTTGGATTCTCAATCTGTCAAAGTCACAATTGATTCCAACGACTCAACTATCTTTCCTAGGCATGATTCTGGACACGGATCAGAAGAGGGTTTTTCTCCCGATGGAAAAAGCCCAGGACCTCCAGAACATGGTCAGAGACCTGCTAAAACCAAAAAGAGTGTCTGTTCATCAATGCACTCGTGTTCTGGGGAAAATGGTGGCAGCCTACGAGGCCATCCCCTTCGGCAGGTTTCATGCAAGGACGTTTCAGTGGGACCTCCTGGACAAGTGGTCCGGGTCCCATCTACAAATACATCAGAAGATAAGCCTGTCCCCCAGGGCCAGGGTGTCTCTCCTGTGGTGGCTGCAAAGTGCTCACCTTCTAGAGGGTCGCAGGTTCGGCATTCAAGACTGGGTTCTGGTGGCCACGGACGCGAGCCTCCGAGGATGGGGAGCAGTCACACAAGGAAGAAATTTTCAGGGGCTATGGTCAAGCCAGGAGGCTTGTCTACATATCAATGTCCTGGAGTTGAGGGCCATATACAATGGTCTACGACAAGCGGAGAATCTTCTTCGCGACCTACCGGTTCTGATTCAATCGGGCAATGTCACAGCCGTGGCTCATGTAAACTGCCAAGGCGGGACAAGGAGCAGAGTGGCAATGGCGGAAGCTACCAGGATTCTTCGCTGGGCGGAAAATCACGTAAGCGCTCTGTCAGCGGTCTTCATTCCGGGAGTGGACAACTGGGAAGCAGACTTCCTCAGCAGACACGATCTCCATCCAGGAGAGTGGGGACTTCATCAAGAAGTTTTTACAGAGATAACAAGTCTTTGGGGAATTCCTCACATAGACATGATGGCGTCCCGCCTCAACAAGAAAAAGGGTGAAAACAATACTCATTGTTCCAGATTGGCCTCGAAGGGCCTGGTATTCAGATCTTCAGGAGATGCTCACAGAAGGTCCGTGGCCTCTTCCTCTCAGGGAGGACCTGTTGCAACAGGGGCCCTGCCTGTTCCAAGACTTACCGCGGTTACGTTTGACGGCATGGCGGTTGAACGCCGAATCCTAGCTGGGAAAGGTATTCCGGAGGAAGTCATCCCTACTCTGATAAAGGCTATGAAGGAGGTGACAGCGAAACATTATCACCGTATCTGGAGGAAGTATATATCTTGGTGTGAAGCCAAGAATGCTCCTACGGAAGATTTCCACTTGGGCCGTTTTCTCCACTTTCTACAGACAGGAGTGGATATGGGCCTAAAATTGGGCTCCATTAAGGTACAGATTTCGGCCCTGTCTATTTTCTTTCAGAGGGAGTTGGCTTCTCTCCCAGAAGCCCAGACTTTTGTAAAGGGAGTGCTGCACATCCAGCCTCCTTTTGTGTCCCCAGTGGCACCATGGGACCTTAACGTGGTGTTACGGTTCTTGAAGTCTCACTGGTTTGAACCTCTTCAAACGGTTGAATTAAAATTTCTCACTTGGAAGGTGGTCATGTTGTTGGCCTTGGCATCTGCAAGGCGGGTGTCCGAATTGGTGGCCTTGTCTCACAAGAGCCCCTATTTGATTTTCCATGCGGATAGAGCAGAGTTGAGGACTCGTCCTCAGTTTTTGCCTAAGGTGGTTTCTTCATTTCATGTGAACCAACCTATTGTGGTGCCTGTCGCTACGGGTGACTCGGAGGAAGTCCCTGGATGTAGTCGGGGCCTTAAAAATCTATGTAGCCAGGACGGCTCAGGTTAGGAAAATAGAAGCACTGTTTGTCCTGTATGCAGCCAACAAGGTTGGCGCTCCTGCTTCGAAGCAGACTATTGCTCGCTGGATCTGTAACACGATTCAGCAGGCTCATTCTACGGCAGGCCTGCCGTTACCAAATTCGGTAAAGGCCCATTCCACTAGGAAGGTGGGCTCTACTTGGGCGGCTGCCCGAGGCGTCTCGGCTTTACAGCTTTGCTGAGCGGCTACCTGGTCGGGTTCAAACACTTTTGCAAAGTTCTATAAGTTTGATACCCTGGCTGATGAGGACCTTGCGTTTGCTCAGTCGGTGCTGCAGATTCGTCCGCACTCTCCCGCCTGGTCTGGAGCTTTGGTATAAACCCCATGGTCCTTACGGAGTCCCCAGCATCCTCTAGGACGTAAGAGAAAATAAGATTTTGAACCTACCGGTAAATCTTTTTCTCCTAGTCCGTAGAGGATGCTGGGCGCCCGTCCCAGTGCAGAAAAATCTGCAAGGCTTGTATATAGTTGTTGCTTACATAAGGGTTATGTTACAGTTGTGATCAGTCTTTAACTGATGCTGTTTTGTTCATACTGTTAACTGGTTGCGTATATTCCAGGTTATACGGTGTGGATGGTGTGGGCTGGTATGAATCTTGCCCTTAGATTTACAAAATCCTTTCCTCTCCTCTGGGCACAGTTTCTCTAACTGAGGTCTGGAGGAGGGGCATAGAGGGAGGAGCCAGTGCACACCCATTCTAAAGTTCTTTATAGTGCCCATGTCTCCTGCGGAGCCCGTCTATACCCCATGGTCCTTACGGAGTCTCCAGCATCCTCTACGGACTAGGAGAAAAAGATTTACCGGTAGGTTCAAAATCTTATTTTTTTCCCCCCGTAAAATTTCTATGCAAATGAAGGAGAAAAACATTTCTGCTGTTAAATTTAAAGAGTAGCGGAAAAGATATTTTGTTTGTTTTTAGTAGCATCTGTTGGCTGTTTTTGTGTTCTGAAACTGCATTTTAAATACTTTTTTTCTAATGTTACTTTTGTATATAATAAACACAAGGTTTTGTTTTACAGTCCTCAGAATGCACCACATCTTTCTTGTTGTTTTTGAGTGTCTGACAAATAGCAAAAAACACAATATTTTAACTATATGCATAAAACATCCGCCCTTGTTACCATTTTCTCCATCGGTAGACGTTTTGTGAGCACTGCAAACCGCCTAAGGAGCGGAAAATTCCCTGCAGACAGATGCCCTTATCAGCAGAAACCAGATGCAGCTCTGAGTCGGGGCTTTATCAATTTTAAATTGCTTTTTTTTTCTGAAGAGTAGAGAGGATTAAAACATTCTTTTGGAAATGGGTGGCATTAGCAGCAGAACTTACTGATGTTCATACACAGAAGGTGTCTTATTTGGGAAACGTAAAAATATCCGTGAAGGGCCTCAGAAAAATTGTTGCTGACATAAGGTTTCGGAAGCATTGCCTGAATTAATTCTGAGTTTATGAAATCTCATTTAAGCAGCTTAAGGAGTTAAATGATGTCACTGGGGGGAGACTCTGTGAATCATGTAACGTTCAGACATTTGTGCGTTTTTATTCTATAGTCTGGTTAGTTTATGGATTGATGTGAAAACGATGAGATGCAGAACTAGGCACGAATGGTATCCGTTCAGATGGTTGACCATGTTATGGTCGACAGTCATTAGGTCGACCACTATTGGTCGACATTGACATGGTCGACATGGACACATGGTCGACACGTGAAAATGGTCGACACATGAAAAGGTCGACATGAGTTTTTTAACTTTTTTTTCTTTTGGAGAACTTTTCCATACTTTACAATCCACGTGGACTACGATTGGAACGGTAATCTGTGCCGAGCGAAGCGGCAGCGGAGCGAAGGCACCATGCCCGAAGCATGGCGAGCGAAGCGGTGCACTAATTGGGGTTCCCAGTCACATTACGCAAAAAACGACACCAAAAAAAAAGTTAAACTCATGTCGACCTTTTCATGTGTCTACCAGTTTCATGTGTCGACCACGTGTCCATGTCGACCATGTCAATGTCGACCAATAGTGGTCGACCTAATGACTGTCGACCATAACATGGTCGACCATTCATACCGGAACCGGCACGAATCAGTCCGATAGTTTTGGTGGGTGATACAGGTTTTGTATTTGCACTTGAGCCATGATAAAGTATCTGAAGTGATGGGAGAGGAGGGGGAGTCTCTGGTAACAGAACAGTCCTTTAGGAAAGTGGCAGGAGAGTGTGATGGGCCTGGCACTCTTATCCCAGATTATCCAATCCTGGGACTAATGGTGCAGACACATTGGGCGTTTTTGCCCAGCGTGTATGCACAGCAATGATGGCTGACATCGCTGGGCTGAAAACCGCTTAGTGCATACACACTGAGCTATTTTCCTCCCTGCCCAGCGATGTCAGCAGGGCTGAACAGCTTTCCATAGCAGGACGCTATGGAAAGCCATTCACCCCGCCGTTCATCTGCTGGTAATACTAGCAGATGAACGGCGGCTGCCGGCGATGAAGCGGGGGCGCGCATCAGCGCTCATCGCCGGGGCATACACACTGGGCGGTTTTGAGCTGAAAGCAGCTCAACACACCAAAAGTGACCTGCTCTCAGCTCAAAATCGCCCAGTGTATATGGGCCTTTAGTTGTGGTTGATGTGGAAACTGATCTTCTGCATATTACCAGGTGGGCAGTTTGAGAAAAACATAGACCATAGTAATCCAGGCTGAGAGAGAAGGGGAGTGAGTATCTGGTATCTTAGACAGAGAATGCATATTTTAACATACCCATCAGTAGGGATTATCAAAGTCTCTGAGTCCCTACCTTCCAGTTTACACAGCGTGACTCTTCAGGCTGTGACTTTAAAGCAGAAGGGTCAATTTTATTTTATGCTGCATGCACAAAAACGGCGTTCCCCTCATATATGGAAGAGTCATGGGATCACACTTTGGGGCTGATTCTGATTTGAGAACAAAGCAAAAGAAAGCAAATAGATTTGTATCTGGAACAAACCATGTTGCACTGCAAGAGGTGCAAGTACATTTATTATTTTTTGCTTGCATAGTAAATACTGGCTGCTTTTGCATGTAGCCCACAAATGCCGGACAGCTGTATTTTAGACACTGCAATTTAGATTTGAGTTTAGACACACTCCACCCAAATTTGAATCTCCCTGCACATGGTTTTGCCAAGGTGCAAAGTTACTCACTTTTTTTTTTTTGCTTTTCTCCCAATGCAGAATTAGCCCCTATAGTGTGGGGTTGTTGCCTTTAGTGAGTTTTTTTAAGATTAGTTTTTGTCATAGGGTGTTGGGCCCCTGTAAGCAGCCACAGGTATGGATACTGAGGGCAGGGAGTATGGCCAGATCAGGTCACACCACCTCAAAAAGAAAAAGACCACCCCACCTCCCACTACCCCCCAAAAAATAAAATAAAACAACAAACAAACCCAGTTTTTCCAGCGCTGCTTTGTGCAACTGGTTGCCGCACAGGGGGCACTCACAGCTGCACAGGGGTTCATTTGTCCCCCACAGGTACTGGTCCGGGCCCCTCAAAAAGGCCAGGGTAATTAATACCCGCTACACCCACCAGTCGGCAGCCCAAGGTGCAGGTTTCTGTTCATAGATTTCTTCCAGCACCGGTTCCTTTTGCAACCAGTGGGTCACATCAGTGCCGTAACTTAAACATTTTAGCGATGTGTGCAAGAAACGGCATTGGCGCCCCCCCCCATGCAAGATAGGGGCGTGGCTTCACGGGGAAGGGGCGTGACCACAAAATACCAATTCATACTACGGTGCACAGTAGTCTCCATTATTCAGATTACGCTGCACAGTAGCGCCCCTACACCAGGTAGAGCCCCTTTTACACATTAGAGCAGACAGTCCCCCTTTTTACACATTATGGCAGACAGCGTCCCCTTTTTACACATTACGGCAGACAGCGTCCCCCTTTTTACACATTACGGCAGCCAATCCACCTTTTTACACATTGCGGTAGAAAGGATAGAGAAATTGAGAGAGATACTTACCATCTCTCCCCGCTGGCAGTCAGGCTCCTCATGCTGGCAGATCCCTCAGTGCAGGCAGCGGAGAAGGAGGAGGAGGGAGGGGGACTGGGGGCGCAGCAGCGCTAGGTAATTGGTACAAGCGCTGCTGCAGCAGTCTCCTCTCCTTCCGTATTGGCTGCCCGGCGCTGCTGTGAATGCTGGGATGAAGGAACCGCATCCCAGCATTCACAGCAGCGCCGGGCAGCCTATACGGAAGGAGAGGGGACAGCTGCAGCGGCGCTACTACCAATTACATAGCGCTGCTGCGGCTCCAGTCCCCCTCCCTCCTCCTCCGCTGTCTCCGGCGCTGCTGCTCTCCTCCCCAGCGCGGCGCACACAGCAGAGGAGGCATGTAATGAGTCAATTTGACTCATTACATGCCGCTGGCCGTTGCGCCCTCAGGGCAACTGCGGTGTGCCAGGCACACCTGGCACACACGTAGTTACGGCCCAGGGTCACATTTCGCAACCTTTTGGAGCTTAAGATTTTTCTGAAGGCTGTAAGAATAATGTTTGAGCCCCTTAGTTTGGTTCCTCCTGTGCCTCCTTACTGGGCAGGTTATCATCGCTTCTAGAAGATTGTAATGCCTGCTGCACCAAGATGGATCATGTCTACTCTTATTTTTCATTCTTTATTAAGATAGGTGGCTAAATGTACGTATACAGTGTTGCACAATGTGTTAATTATATATTATGTTTTGAGGTTTCTTGCAATGCTTACATTTTTATCTTTTTATAAATAAAGGGTTACCTAAAGTGAGGGCAGGAAACCACACCATTTGTACCATTTGTACAAATTAATATTGAGGGTTCCAAAGCTCTCCATTAGCAGCTTTGATTGTGATAGTGGAATATATTTATGGTTGTATTATTTTATTTCATTTACAGTCTTGGGTGTGTGCACAGTTTTGTATTACAAATTGGTCAATCCGGAGATCTCATTCATACTTTCGTAGAGCTTAGCAATGACTATGAGGTTAGGTGTCTTCATGCAGGAGTCAAAAGAACATTAGTTTCCCAATATATTAAGATACTTTCCTTATGTTTCCGCTGGCAGGCACATATGATAGGTAGCAGAGTGCTGTCTCTTTGTAATAAGGCTCATTTTTAAACATAGTCACAGTGCCATACTAATCCCAATTTGTTCTCTTTCCTAACAGAACAAATCTGGAACTGGAACTTGTTCATCGTGGAGACAATCTATGTTCTGGAGGTACTAGTACGACTGGGAAAAGATCCTGTTTAAGTAAGCTTAACTTTATTCAGAAATATTGCTTTACAGTTATTTCATGGTTCTTAGTCAGGTAAAGTCATCATACAGCAGTGTGGCATTCAAGTACACTGAAACCTCCTCTGACGGAACACTGTTTTTTTCTGAGACTCTACGAAAGGTTGATGTTATGCTGATGTATTGGGGTTTTACATACGACCTATTCAGTTCCCGTGCCGTTTTTTCGACTGGTTGAAATATCCGCATGGGCGCAAACCATGTGGATCGGCGAATTTGCCGCCGATCCACACGTTTTGTCGAATTTGCGGGCATTTCCGACAGTTTTTGGATCCGTTTTCACCCATGCCGATTCGACAAAAAAAAAAAGGCATGGGCGAAAAAATGGATTAAAAGACGCCCGCTATTGAATACACTGACGCCGAATTAGTGCCGATTTTCCGACTTTCGTAAAATTCAGCACTAATTGAATATACCCAATAATTGATAGAACCACTGGTACATCATTACATGTTAAAGTAATTTATGGTATGTGTATAGCTGTGTATTGTTGCTATGATTTTGAATTTTTTATGTTTGGATTTGTTTTTCATTTTTAACCCATGAAAAGTGTATTTGTGCGTCTGTTGGGAGGTGGGAACCATATCCACATCAGTGGTTACCAACCTCGCAAACCTCATTAATAATAAACATTCTGAAGGTCCCCTCATAGAATGATGGGTAAAATCAATGTTCGCATTTATCAGTCTATATTAATGTGAGGGAGTTAGTTATTCAGTAATGAATACAGCCTTGATCATGATACAGCATCTGGAGTAGATGTGCTATTTATGTTTCTGAAAGTGTAGAGCTTTGGCTGAATGCAGAGAACAGTGTAAGAATCATCTGTGAGCAGTGGGGAGAATAGAGGGAGTGTTCCAAAGCTTTTTGTTCCTGAAAACGTACGTTTGTTTCCCCATAAATTATTTTACAGGGTTAATAGCTTGATTCTAGATCATTTGCTATTTCACAGCTGTTCGGTCTGTGCTGGCAATGACGTCCTTGAAATAAAACGCATTGGCAACCTACATGTTCCTGTTTTGCATGCCGAGTTTCTTTTCAGTCAATTAAAAGCCTTGGAACAAGACACTCCTCCTCTGTGCGATCCACAGCGGTGGTAATGAGGTGTCTCTACTGTGATTAAGCACAGCACTCCATAATAGTCTTGTAAGAAGTGTTAAATTTGTCGATTAGATATTGCATTAAATGGAATGCAGTGTCCCAGGTGAGCTTTTACAGCAGAAAGCATCAGGGAAAACGATTTGGAACAAATAGGTCAAGTACTGTTTTAGTAGATTGAGCTATGAGGACGCTTCCACTCGGGAAATGTAAATGAAGGGTGATTGAGAGACCTGCCTATGTCAGTTTCTCAAGCAATGTGACAAGGTGAACAGTCTAGGTCTACCCACTAAATGTAACTGCTACCTTTTCCAGTCATGACATTGTAGGTTATTTGTACATTTATACATCCATTTTTACCCATTTGTTTTCCTCTGACTGGAAAATTGTCTATTTTAGTAATCTATGTCTTTTGTAGTTTAAAAAAAAATGGTTTAGAATTCTATTATGGATACATAGAACACAGGGGCATAGGAATGGGTGGGGGCAAGGGGGCAGCCTGCTCCCCCAAACGTGAGATGCGCCGATACTGGAGGAGCAGGGGAGCGGCATACGGTCAGGTGAAAAGCTGCTGCCACACTTTACACTTCCTCCTCCTCCGCAGTGCAGGGGCCGTGCCAGAGCCGGCCCTAACCAATATGATGCCCTAGGCAAGATTTTGGCTGGTGCCCCCTAGCACCGCCTCTAGTTCTGCAGGAGATGCCTGGCATGAGTCAGCTGGCAGTTCTGCTAATGTCGGGCGCCTTTTGTGTATGAAAATGCATCATATTATTTGCATTACTATGTGGCTAGGATGCACAATCAGCTTCTGTTGATTAAAATGATATGCAGCATGCCTATATTCTGTGTGCGGCTGTATCTGCATACGAAATATTACATTACAGTGATTTTCAGGAATACACTGCAACGTAGCATTTTGTATGCAGGTACAGCCGCAGTTACACACACAGAATATAGGCATGCCGCATATCATTTTAATCAGCAGAAGCTGCTGGTGCCCCTAAGCATACCAAATGCCCTAGGCATTTGCCTAGTTTGCCTATGCCTAAGGCCGGCTTTGGGCCGTGCAGCGGGAGCCTATTCCTATAATGGACAGCCCCTCCTGCTTCCCGATGGTCCCAGCGGCCGGACAGCGGACTGACCTCGGCACTCCCATGATGCTGTGCTGTACCACTGCCAGCCACCTCTTTCCTCCCACCGTAACGTCTTCTGGTCTCCTCCATGGTCCTGCCTCCTCCTTTCTAGTAGCCCCACCCCCTCCTCTGTAGTCTTTCAGCCCACAGTATTCCTCGAGGTAGGACTCCTCACAAGCCAAGCAGCACCACAAGCTCATGGCCACTATCTAAGCGGCGCTAAACTGACATTCTAGCTCCCCCCCCAAAACAAAAAAATGGTCTGACGCCCCTGATAGAACATCGGGGTGAAATGACATGCTTTCAAACTGGGCAAAAAGACTCAATATTGACAGTCTAATTCAGGAAGTCTAATTAGAGGTGATGTGCCGCCAAACTTTCCACGATAATCAGCTGCGCCCATATTTGCCTGTTTCAGTGGGCTGATCATCGCAACTTTTCCTATATGGGAAAACAGGACATCCTGGCCACGCCACAAAATTCATTGCCCCGAAATGTATCTCTTTGTGAATGCAAAGGTTCATTTTTCGGGAGGTTGTGGGTTGATATTTAAAGCTAAATCAAAGTGTCAGCAGAGGTCTCGGATGGTCAGGTATTCTTATACTGAATAGTCAGTGTGTGCTCCAAGTTCATGTCACTCATATTTATCTGTTTTGCTGCGGGCATCAAATTGATGTATGTAATAGCAGTATGTGTGTTATCTTTACTTTAATATGGCATCAACAGAGAGATTTTGAATACTGGAAGAATTTCAATGTAACATTAAACATGTAGAATGTGGAAGTTTCACGCACATGTAAAATCTGCATGTCAAAAAAATGGAATTAATAAATGTATAAATGTGAGTGCCTCACAGGGGCTGCTTAGAGAAGCCTAAGAGGTCAGGGCAAGATCAGGCCAAAAGGAGGGCTTGCTGAGTTGCCGGTGTTTATACACCATTGCAACGGCACCTCACCCTCCTCACAGATAATTGAATTAACCTCTGTATTACCAAATTTGCCCCTGATCTGCTTGTTAAGAAATCTGGTTGAGTTATATTTTGTTTGTTTTATTTCCATGGTGTTTTTTCTCTAGCATCCATAAGGGATGTTGAGGGAATCTAGTACGATGGGTATAGACGGGGTCCAAAGGAGCCAGTGCACTTTAAATTTCTTCAACTGGGTGTGCTGGCTCCTCCCCCGAATGCCCCCTCCCACGGGCAGTTTAGAAAAAAGTGCCCTCAGGAGGGGATGCACATCTCTGAGCTCCAGAGAGTTTTCTTCCATTTCTTTTTTCTGTTTGTTATTTTCGGTATGCTGTCTGGGCAATAGAGTGTCTGCACCGTGGGAGTTAGGGGGGGGAAACGGTTACCGGCCTTCCAAGGTGCAGAGCCACTTCCCCGCTGAGGGGTTGTTGTTCAGCAGGGCACTGTGCCTTGGCTGTCACAGCCGCAGCACGCCACACACCCCTAACGCTGACGGAAGGTGACATCGGTGGTGACTACAAACCGGGGGGCCCGCTAGGGTAGTCCCCCGGTTCAAAGTGCAGCTGACCATGGGCACGGCGTACAGGACCCTCCCGGGGGGTCCCGCTAAGATCCCCCGTGTGGAACTGGCACAAAAACGCTTGACTAGAACTTGTGTGATGTTTTGAGCTAAAAAGGAGACTTTGCCAGTATAATATATTAGAGTAGCTCTGGCGCCATTGGAGGGGACGGAGCTACATCAGAACGGGACCTGAGGCGTTCTTGCGCCTTCCTCTGCTTACTCCAGCCACAGACGGCACACACAGCGCTTCATGATTCTTCAGCCACGCTGGATATCTGGTACAGGGTGTAGCAAAGGTGGAGAGCCGCTTGTGTACACTGTTTGGATCCTATTTAGGACAGAATTTGTTAGTGTTTACTGTATTATAGTGAGCTGACAGCCTCACTGGGGCTGTGCAGCTCAGGGTGTGCTGGTGTCCTCTCTCTCTCTCTGTCCCCTCTAACATACAGTAGGGCAGGCTTGCAATATCACTGTCTGTGTGTATGTGGTTGTGCTTACTGTGAAACATGGGTAAACACAAACTGTGCAGTGTATGTCACACCAGATTCTCTCCATTATCTACTGATTCTGTTTCATGTGAACAATGCAGTCAGTCTTGCAAATCAGTGAAGGGGTTGGGGGAGAGGGTCCAGAGCCCCACTGGATAGGGTCTCTTAAAACTATGATGTCAGATTTGTCATCCCAGCTCACTGCTAATGTGCAGAAGACTCAGCTACTACAACAAGCCGTTGCAGATTTAGCTGCTAGGGCAGATGCACAGCCCCCCCTCTTTCATGCAGGTCCACAGAAACGTGGGTTACCTGCTCTACTCTCTGATACAGATGAGGATATACAGGAGGGTGGGGATGACCTGGATCCATTTAGTGGGGATCCTGATTCTGCTCAGGGTATTGAACCCCTTATTCTGGCTGTATGGGACGTGTTAAAGCTCCCTCTAGAGGACGCTGCGTCACAGCAGTCATTTTTCTTTGTACAGAACTTTCCCTGACTCTACAGAGTTGAATGATCTATTCAAACAGGCCTAGAAAAATCCAGACAAACAATTCCAAGTGTCCAAAAAGTTTTTGCGCACTTTCCCATTGCTCCTGAAGGCCGAAAATTTTTGGGAGGAACCCCCTGGGGTGGATGTATCCGTCTCTCGTCTGTCTAAGAAGGCAGTGCTGCCTGCCCCGGGCTCCTTTACCATGAAGGATCCTGGGGATAGGAAGATTGAGACTACTCTAAAGTCTATCTACACACAAGCCGGTATATCACAAAGGCTGGTCATTGCTGGTTGCTGGATGACCCATGCCATTCATTCCTGGGCCACTCAAATTCAGGAGGGCCTCTCGGGGGATATGTCCTTAGTTACTATGGTAACCCTCCTAAAACACATTAAGGACACTACTCGTGTCCTCTGTGATTCCCTCAAGGAGATGGGGAACATTAATGCTCGGACCCCCCTAACAGTCATTCCTACGCCCACTTGCATGATGGTGACGGCGGACACATTGCTAGCCACAGCCACCAGGTACAGCAGCAGCATGCTGCATGAGGAAGATCCCGAGGTAGGCGGGGCAAGTTGTATTCGGCGCACAGTGGGGAGAACGAGCTGGATGAGCAGTTCCCGACGCTGCTGGTGCTTTTCAGATAGGGGCTGTGCGCTGACGGTTCCTCCGTTATGGGCCCGAGCACTGCGGGAGATGGGGGTAAGCCGCTCTGGGTGGCAGGGATCCAGTGCAGCAGCGATCTCTCTCCGCTGACATCGCTCATCTTCCTCCCCTGACTCCCCCGCCCCGCCCCCCCCCCCTGCAGCAGCCAGCACGGCCCAGCATCTCTCGCCTGAAGGTGGATCCTTCATAGCAGCAGCATCCCCCTCCCCAGCATCCGGCTACCCATACCAATACGTGGCACGTTGCAGCAACGCCAGCCCCACAGGCATGGACTGGGGTCGGCTGGGTCCCTGCGCTGCTGGGACCGCCAGAGGTGGGGGTTGCTGCCAGGTGATGGTGTGTGGCTGCACTGACATCCCTCCCCATCCTCCGTGTCCCTGGGGCCCCTAGCCCCATCTGCCATCATCACATGCCGTCACCCCAAACTTGGGCAGTGTGTGCCGCCCATCCGTGTGTTAGTAGGTACACGTGCCCGGTGAGTGTGCTACATAAGAAGTACATGTGCAGCCTGGCAATGCTTTATATGCTCTTTAGAGCATTAATGGACAGTTGGGATGGAAAGTGGGAGGAGTAATGAGTGTAGGGGAGGAGTCAGGAATAAATAAACCGCCCCCCCTCCTCCTAAAAGTAAAGTCTAGATCCGTCCCTGGTTGCGTACGCAGAATCTGACCGTAGTGTGGAAGCCCTCCCCTTTTCTGGGGAATGGCTCTTTGGGGTTGAATTGGATACATGGATTTCCAAAGTTACGGCTGGGAAATCCACGTTTCTCTCCTCTGGAGCCCTGCCGGCGAGACGCTCCTATCCGGGGCTGTCTGTCCAGTCCTTTCGGTCTCACAGATTTCGATCTAAGGCAAGAGTTGCCTGCAATGCGACTAGAGGCACCAGAGGTAAGTCCAGAAACCCTGCAAGCATCAGCTCTCAGGAACAGTCCACCGGTTCTGCTTCCACTAAGGCCTCAGAATGACGGTGCCCACCCACCTCGAGGTGGGAGCTCAACTGCATCACTTCAGCTGCGTCTGGGAGACTTCATGCCAGGATACCTGGGTCAGAGATCTCGTTTCTCAGGGCTACAGGCTGGAGTTCAACAGTACTCCTCCCGAACGATTTTTCAAATCAAGCTTACCAGCTTTGGAGGATATGCAAGTTACGTTGCAGCTGGCCATCTGAAAGTTGGTCCAGTCCCACATCATTGTTCCAGTACCAATACCGCAACGCGGCAAGGGGTTTTACTCAAACCTGTTTGTGGTGCCGAAACTGGAAGGTTCGGTCAGACCCATTTTGAATCTAAAATCCTTGAATCCTTATTTGAAGGTGTTCTAGTTCAAGATGGAATCCCTGCAAGCAGTGATTGCGGGCCTGGAAGAACAGGAGTTTATGGTCTCCTTGGATATCAAGGACGCCTACCTCCATATTCTGATTAGGCCACCTCATCAGGCGTACCTGCTGTTTGCCCTGCTGGACAATCACTTCCAATTCCAGGCACTGCCCTTCGGCCTGTCCACAGCTCCGAGGGTATTCACGAAGGTGATGGTGGAGATGATGTTCCAACTCTGGGTTCAGAGGGTCACTGTTGTCCCTTATCTGGACGATCTTCTAAAAAAAGCTCGATCCAGGGAGCTTTTGTTGCTCCATATCGACCGCACTATCCATCTCCTGTCAGACCATGGTTGGATCCTCACCTTACAGAAGTCCCACCTGGAGCCAACTCAGAGGCTCCTGTTCCTGGGGATGTTGCTGGATACTGTGGCACAGAAGGTGTTTCTACCGGAGGACACGGCAAAAACACTTCAGGAGATGGTCCGCATGGTGCACCGACCTACTCGAGTGTCCGTTCATCTTTGCATATGATTGTTGGGAAAGATGGTTGCCTCATACAAAGCGATCCAGTATGGGAGGTTCCATGCCAGAACATTTCAGTTGGATCTCCTGAACAAGTGGTCTGGATCGCATCTACAGATACACCGGATGATTCGGCTGTCACCTCAGGCCAGGATTTTCCTCCTGTGGTGGCTACAGGAAGGCCGGAGTTTCGGGAATAAGGCTTGGACCCTCCTCACAACGGATGCAAGTCTATGGGGATGTGGAGCTGTCAGCCAAGGGGCGCAGTTCCAGGGCAGGTGGACGCAGAATCCGGATGTAAACATTCTGGATCTTCGGGCGATCTACAATGCTCTGCTTCAGGCCTCTCCTGTGCTCAAGGATCACGCGATCCAGGTACAGTCGGACAATGCCACAGCAGTGGCGTATGTCAATCAACAAGGAGGGACGAAAAACAGAGCCTCCATGCGCGACGTGTCAAAGATACTCCTGTGGGCGGGAAGAAATGCAAGAGCAATGTCAGCAATCTTCATTCCTGGTGTGGACAACTGGGAGGCGGACTTCCTGAGTTGTCACGATCTCCACCTGGGGGAGTGGGGGCTCCACCATCTGGTGTTTCAGCAGATCATCGACCGGTGGGGTTGCCCACAAATAGACATGATGGCTTCTCGTTTCAACAAGAAACTTTCCTAGTATTGCTCACGGACCAGGGACCCTCGGGCGAGGGCAGTGGATGCACTGGCGTCGGCTTGGCCTTACTGGCTGGTCTACCTGTTTCCTCCGATTCCATTGCTCCCAAGGGTGCTAAAGCGAATCAGGAATCGGAGTCCAGGCAATTCTGATTGCCCCGGATTGGCCTCGGATGGTGTGGTACGCAGATCAACTGGATATGTCCGTCGAAGACCCTTGGCCTCTACCACTAAGAAGCGATCTTCTTCAACAAGGACCGTTCGTCTACCTGGACTTACTCCAACTTCGTTTGACTGCATGGAGGTTAAGCGGAACAACCTAGCTCACAAGGGCCTTTCCGAGAAGTTTATTGCTACCATGGTTCAGGCCAGGAAACCTGTGACGTCAAAACACTATCATCATATCTAGAGGAAATATGTCTCTTGGTGCGAGGAACGCACGTATCTGCCTGCTGAGTTTCACTTGGGAAGTTTCTTACGTTTCCTGCAGGATGGTGTGGATAAAGGCTTACGTCTGGGTTCCATTAAGGTCCAGATTTTAGCCCTCTCCATTTTCTTCCAGAAGAAATTGGCGCTGTTGCCAGAAGTTCAGACATTCTTGCAAGGGGTACTCCACATCCAACCTCCTTTTATGCTGCCTACGGCACCTTGGGATCTGAATGTAGTGTTGGATTTTCTAAAGTCCTCCTGGTTTGAACCTTTGATTACGGTAGAAGACAAGAATCTCACGTGGAAAACAGTGATGTTACTGGCCCTGGCTTCTGCTCGACGTGTCTCAGAATTGGGGGCCTTGTCGTGTAACAGTCCATACTTGGTCTTTTATGAGGACAGAGCTGAGCTCCGGACTAGGCAGCCGTTCCTGCCGAAGGTTGTCTCTGCGTTTCACTTGAATCAGCCTATTCTGATTCCGTCCGGTTCTGGCGCTTCTGCATTGGATGCTGTGCGAGCCTTGAAGATCTATTTCAAGAGAACGGCTCGGATCAGAAAGACTGAATCTTTGTTCGTGCTCTATGATGCACAGAAAAAGGGTTGTCCTGCTTCAAAGCAGTTCATTGCTCGTTGGATTAGGCTTACTATTCAACAGGCCTATGTGT
Organism: Pseudophryne corroboree; assembly: GCF_028390025.1. NCBI lineage: Eukaryota > Metazoa > Chordata > Amphibia > Anura > Myobatrachidae > Pseudophryne > Pseudophryne corroboree. The sequence continues at coordinate 103,533,980 of NC_086450.1, read as the reverse complement.
CGGCAGCCTTACGGTTCCTAAGTCTCTGAATATCAGTGGGTTCTTCCTGGGTGGCTGCCCGTGGAGTTTCGGCCTTGCAACTTTGCCAAGCTGCTACCTGGTCAGGGAAGAACACTTTTGTTAAGTTCTACAAGTTTGGTACCCTGCCCAAAGAGGATACCCAGTTTGGGCAGGTGGTGCTGCAGCAGTCTCTGCACGTTTCCCGCACGTTCTGGAAGCTTTGGGATGTCCCCATCGTACTAGATTCCCTCAATATCCCTTATGGATGCTAGAGAAAATAGGATTTTAATTGCCTACCGGTAAATCCTTTTCTCGTAGTCCATAATGGATATTGGGCGCCCGACTCACTGCGTTGACTTTTCTGCAGGTTCTTGTTATGTGGTTACCTGTTCAGCTGTTGTTGTTACCAGCTGTTGCTGGTTGTTATATGTTAGTGGCGTGCAGGTCTGTAAATCTCACCATTCTTTGTTATCATATTTTCTTCTCTCATATATGTCCTATCTCCTTCAGGCACGTTTTTACCTATAACTGCCTGTGGGAAGGGGCATAGAGGGGAGGATCCAGCACACCCAGTTGAAGAAATTTAAAGTGCCCTGGACCCCGTCTATACCCATCGTACTAGATTCTCCCAATATCCCTTATTTTTGGGGGGGAGGGACTAAATAAAACCTATTAAAAATTTATTAAAAAACTGTAGTTAACCATATTATCACGTATTAGCTTATAGCTGTACAAATAGCTCACACCTCCTAAATCATTATAACTTCAGATTATTTATTTCCTCACTTGCAATGCCGTACTGGCCCACAGGGCCACAGGGGAAACCCCCGGCCTCCACCTTTAGGGATAAGGTTCCAGACTGTTCACTTGAATTATACAGTATACATTTTACCTTATACTGCACAGGACAGTTTTATATTTTCTACAGTGCATTGTTTCTATTAATCTGGCACATAATGCATGCACTTTCAGTATTTACTACATACAGATAGATAGATAGATAGATAGATAGATATCTCTGAGGGTGCCCAGGCCATGCACTTTATAATGGTTAACCAAGCCTTTGTGATGGCTGGTCACACCCCCTCTGGAGACTGGCCACACCCCTAAACATGGGACCCTACCATTGCATTCCCCCGGTGGGCCCATCATGCCCCAATCCAACACGGCTCACTTGTGTCTAAGGCAGTAAAAGATTGTTAGATGTGGACTTAAGCTAGTTACACACCTATACAATCGTCAGGATGCTCTTTTCGATTCCCAACCCGATCGTGTTTATGCATCTTCGATCATGCTTTTTTGGAAGAAAGCATCTGCAGATCAGATTTTGGTGGTCATTCCAATTTGTTCGCACGCTAGCTGCTTTTAGTAGCATTGCAAATGCTAGGCCGCCACCCTCTGGGAATGTATCTTAGCTTAGCAGAATAGCGAACGAAAGATTAGCAGAACTGCTACTAAATAAATCCTTGCAGTTTCTGAGTAGCTACAGACCTACTCCTAGATTGCGATCACCTCAGTCCGTTTAGTTCCTGGTTTGACTTCACAAACACGCCCTGCGTTCGGCCAGCCACTCCTCCGTTTCTCCAGCCACCCCTGCGTTTTCTCTGACGTCCTAGTGGATGCTGGGACTCCGTAAGGACCATGGGGAATAGCGGCTCCGCAGGAGACAGGGCACAAAATAAAAGCTTAAGGATCAGGTGGTGTGCACTGGCTCCTCCCCCTATGACCCTCCTCCAAGCCTCAGTTAGATTTTTGTGCCCGGCCGAGAAGGGTGCAATCTAGGTGGCTCTCCTGAGCTGCTTAGAATAAAAGTTTAGTTTAGGATTTTTTATTTTCAGTGAGTCCTGCTGGCAACAGGCTCACTGCATCGTGGGACTAAGGGGAGAAGAAACGGACTCACCTGAGTGCAGAGTGGATCGGGTTTCTTAGGCTACTGGACATTAGCTCCAGAGGGACGATCACAGGTTCAGCCTGGATGGGTCACCGGAGCCGCGCCGCCGTCCCCCTTACAGAGCCAGAAGAGACGAAGAGGTCCGGTGAAATCGGCGGCAGAAGACGATCCTGTCTTCAGACTAAGACTGTGCGCCATTGCTCTCAGCACACTTCACACTCCGGTCACTGAGGGTGCAGGGCGCTGGGGGGGGAGCGCCCTGAGACGCAATATTACAGTATATACCTTAGGTGGCTAAAAAGAATACATCACATATAGCTCCTGGGCTATATGGATGTATTTTACCCCTGCCATTTTACACAGAAAAAGCGGGAGATAAGGACGTCGTGAAGGGGCGGAGCCTATCTCCTCAGCACACAAGCGCCATTTTCCCTCACAGCTCCGCTGGAAGGACGGCTCCCTGACTCTCCCCTGCAGTCCTGCTTCAGAATCAGGGTAAAAAAGAGAAGGGGGGGCACGTTTGGCAGCAAATAAATATATTAACAGCAGCTATAAGGGAGTAACACTTATATAAGGTTATCCCTTATTGATTTATGGAATCATATTTATGAATATTAATATTTAATATATCATATATGGTATTTAATATATGGATATATTTCAATTAATATGCATTTATCATATATATCTGCAAATATATTATGTCAGGCTTACAAACTAATTGGCTGATACATATATGCAGTCCTTATACATATGACTTATGAAGTTATTAAGTTAAGATTCCTTAAAGAGAGTTCAAGCTTGAATATTACCGCTCTTTTTATATGATTCTTTATTTACAGGCAGATCAAATCGTACAGAATAAGATATACACAGTAGTGATATATATACTAATTATAATTATATATGCTTCCTTCGTTACATAACATAAAACAACATGACATAAGTTTCACAAACAGTTTCAATTGCTAACATAAAATGTATACTTGCAAGTTAAAGATTGCCATCCCAAGAATCATTCCTTCTGCATGTTCTCCATGACTTCTCCTCCTGACTGACTTCCTTCCTTCTCCTTCTTCTTCTCCCTCTCCCTCTTCCTTCTAACTCCTAACTACAAGTCTGGTCCTTTTATCTCATATTTTACCAATTCAAACTATCATATTCTCATAGTTTCCAATGGAATAGGTAATTATAGGTTTGTCAGATTCCAAGGTGTAATAAAACAAACATTGAACTGGGCTGTCGTGTCCTGTTCACGGAGGCATGGTGTCATAAAAGTGTGGTGTCCACACTGCCTTAAGCAAGTATAGTATTGTAAAATCTGGAATGTCTTTTCATCCAAAGTTCTGTTGTATTGACAAGTTTTCCTGGGGTCGGTTACACAATGTTTTATCAATGGATGTGATCTCTTTTCATAGTAGTTAATTTATACTCCCTAGCTTTTAACCTTCACTGGACAATAGACAAACCAGTAGATTCTGATCTACTGTAAGCACACCTGTGAATTCCAATGACCAACAGAGCTCTGTCACATACCTATTATCATTTATGGCCTAATACCTTTTCTCTACAATGACTCTTGATCTTACTGTAACCTCTCTGGCCTTATTTATGACTAGAGCAGAATAAACCTGTTCCCTACACTATTTTTTACCATCTTGCTGTAAAACACAAATATACAGTATATCTATATAAACACATACACAAACCTAATCTCTTAAATCAGCTAAACATTACCTCATACATTCAAACTTATTTCATATCTATTCCTTACTATATATATCCAGTATACTGTCCACTATGGTAACATCGCCTATTTATAATGAATTATATTTTGATTCAGACAATATCCATTGCCCTAATATTATACTAAGTGCAGACAATTACCTATAAGGCAACAGTCGCCCCCTTGTGGCCATGAGAAATTCTTTTGATTGGCCACACATTAAACTAGCGTAATTGCTTCCAAATACATTTCAAAATATTCCTTCAAACATAACTTTCGTTGTAACCATAATATATACCATAAGTGTAATAATAATAACCATTATGATTTTAAAAATCTCTAAAAATTCTTAGCTTACCTAACCTTATTCTACTTTTTAACTAAAGCAGACAAAACTGAGGTTTTTATTCAGTATTCATGAGGAAAACTAATTTCTACAGACATTTGGAATACCATAGCCCAATTGTAGACCTTTTTTCTGTATCTGGATCAGTACGTTTGGACATTTTTGCTGTTCTTGTATGTAGCAATTTACTGGGATAAGACTGTCCTCTGCGTGGTTTGCTTGCAATTGGAGATGCCTTGCGTTTGCATTATGGCCTTGCGTTTGCAACATTTGCACCATTACTAGAAGTAGAATTCTTCGTAGCAGCTGCTCCTTTGCTTGCCATTTCGCTGTTTGAGGCAGAGGGCTGTGTACGTCGAGTGCTGTGTCTTGAACATTCAGTACTTGTGACGACCCTCAGTAATAGTAATAGTCTTTATACAGTCTTTAGCAGTTCTGTTTCCTTTGCGTTTATCCAATGCCGCAGTTGTGACCAGTGTCCATATTGCTTTTGCACAAACAGGTTGTGATTTTGAATAGAACAGGCATATATGAAACAGTCTTTTTTTTTTTTTCTTTCTTTCTTTCTTTCCTTGCTTGTTAATAGTAGGTCTTAATTGTCTTCGGGCAATAGTACCACAAATGGCTGTGAGTAGTACACCTACTCTGTTCTGTATTTCCTCACTGAATAAATTACCATGCAGTCTTAAATCTCCTTATTCTACCTTGTACCTATTTATACATCTCAATCTTACATAAACTTATACCAGTTTAACCCATATAAAGGCGTTTTCTATCCTACCTATATTTTGACTAATAATTATTTAAAATGCTTTTGATGTGTATATAGTAACATCCTATCAATACAATAAATGAATATAATTTTGCTTCAAACAGATATTAAATATCATTTAGGAATGGCTTTAAATATATCTAATTCCATCCAATATTATTTTATATGCAGCCATGTGCATATACAGTGACCCTGTTATGCTACAAATAATTATCTTAGACTTGTGACAGTCTTTATTAAGAGAATTATTCATCCCACTTAATAATCTCGGCCCAATTTGTTATAACGTGGTATACCATCCTGTATTAGATATTTAATTACTTTTGAAGCTTTTACGAAGGAAGCATAGGTAGTATCTATTGTGTAATATATAAAAAAAACATAAAATATTTACAAGGTATATATGCAATGATATAAAATATATCTCAGACAAATGTTTACATATATGTGATTAAGGTATATGAAGGGATGAGACAGTTCTGTATAATCACAGTGATGAGATGTGCTGTACACTGTTGTGGGAGTGTACATGTAGTTTGAAAGACAAGTAATGATTACTTGTGATGAAAGGGTTAATGAAAACCTTCCCCTTTCTTGTGAAACTGGAAAACTCCTTGAGGATTTGTCCATATATCAGTCTTTAGGGATGCTATGTAGATTTTGCTGGATAGCAGCGATGAAAGGGTTAATGAAGACCTTTTCCCTTGTAAATTGGAGTCTTTTTGGAGTCTTGCACCATTCTGTATACAGGTTGCCAGGATTACTATGAATCAAACAAAAATACATACAATGACTATCACAGATATTTATACAGTGATTTAACATAGCTTGCTATGCATTCTGTCCTATCTGCTGCATGTTATCAGGTACAGAATTTACAAATGTGTCTTTTAACGATTGAATAACAAACAAACAATTGTTTCTGGCCTGTGCCAATCTTTCCTGTCACATTGTGTGTCAATGACAGCACAATTGTCGCTGCAGATATGATGCAGGTTTAATTTGGAAACTGTGGCTGTTTGAACATCAAAGCAAACAATGGCTTCATTGGATCTAACAAGTAAAGGAATGATACTACCGTATTCACTTGTGACCATACTCCCTTGTGATGCAGCCTGGTCCCAGACTGTCTTTAACCATAGCGTTTGCTGCTTGGTGTGGCTCCTTAGTTTGGAAGAATCTTGGAGCTTCTGAAAAAACCTACTTTTGTGGGGAGAGAAACTTGTTAAACTTTGCCAAATATGTATTGCAGGTCCCAGGGCTTTCTGTCTTTCCACACCTGTAATAAAATGGTTATGGCACCAGGGCATAAAAACATTTTCATCCTGGTGATCCTTTTTGTCATTGTTAATTGGTGTGTGGTTTGCAGAATGACACTCTGCATGTGGTCTCTCTGAGAGCATGCAAACATTTGCACCATCACTAGAAGTCTCTGAGTGCTCTGTGGGGGTTACATAAGTTTGGGAACTTTGTTTGTAAACATGCATTCCTGAATTAATTTCATGGATTTTCCCTTTAAACATGTTTCCAGGTGAATACATTTCAAGGTTTGCAACTCTGGTTGCCATGGGAGTTTTCACCATGGGGAACTTCCCCACCCCTGTGTGCACTGTACTGCTGCTATCAGTGTTTAAATCTGCTGACAATTCACCTTTGCCTAAGGGCATAACAAATTCTTCATTTACATTGGGAACTCTGAGAGTGTATTCAGCAGAATACTCATAATCTGAGTTACAATGATCTTCCCCCTTACTAGACACAGTATAGGGGACATCTCCTATTGCTGCTACCTCCTTTACATTAATGTGCTGTCTGATGATAGACACATCCGGCACATTGCTACTTTCTTCCTTTACCACAGAGGCTGTTCTGCTGGTGGTCTGTGTGACCATAGCAGACTCCATGCGCTGCACATTGATGCAGTCCTGCAACATGTAACTTTCCTTAATTTTAGGATCTTGACTGATTAAGTCATTTCTGACTCCTGTAGACTCTGTGTACAGAGTTTCACATACCTCAACACTATTCCTGTTTGGTGTTTCTATCTCAGCTTGCTTGCTGGATGTTATCTCTTCATCAGAGATCTTGACAATTTGATTACAAACTGTCAGGCTTTTCGCTTCTGCCCCAAACTTTTTCTGTTTATTTTTCTGTTTAAGGGACTTAAATAACGAATGCATTTTTGCATTAATGGTCAGGCACGCCTTACGAAGACGTGAACCTGATTCTTCTTTACATTTCTGTTTGGCTTCTAGAGCCGCAGTTCTGCGCATTTTTCTAAATGCTACAGAAAACTTTTGCATTTTTAACATTTCAATGCTAAATTTATATATTCTTTGTTTTTAGTACTGAAGGTATCCTCTCCTTAAGATTGACCGGTGTCTTAAGGTTAAACTCTAATACCTGGTACATTTATACATTTATTTGGAAATACTCTTTTCCACTGTGCACATTTTCTATTCTAGGCCTTTAAATTCTTTATTCTCATTTGTAACCTATTCCACTGTGATCTTGTACTTTGCCAGCAGGCTTATAGCCATTGGTGCTGCTTCCTAATAGATATTATGTTAGTTAAAATAACGTATATTGCACTAACACATTTATCCTAGGTTATACAGAATACAAAATTGACATTACACAATGGTAATAAATTTTCATAGATACATCCCCACCGTGATTCTGCAGATTTGGTAGCCAGCTTATAGCATTTGCTACTCCTCATAAATATTATAAATCAGATAATCAGATTCAGTAATAACAAGTCCAATTCGTGGTCGCCAATATTGATTTATGGAATCATATTTATGAATATTAATATTTAATATATCATATATGGTATTTAATATATGGATATATTTCAATTAATATGCATTTATCATATATATCTGCAAATATATTATGTCAGGCTTACAAACTAATTGGCTGATACATATATGCAGTCCTTATACATATGACTTATGAAGTTATTAAGTTAAGATTCCTTAAAGAGAGTTCAAGCTTGAATATTACCGCTCTTTTTATATGATTCTTTATTTACAGGCAGATCAAATCGTACAGAATAAGATATACACAGTAGTGATATATATACTAATTATAATTATATATGCTTCCTTCGTTACATAACATAAAACAACATGACATAAGTTTCACAAACAGTTTCAATTGCTAACATAAAATGTATACTTGCAAGTTAAAGATTGCCATCCCAAGAATCATTCCTTCTGCATGTTCTCCATGACTTCTCCTCCTGACTGACTTCCTTCCTTCTCCTTCTTCTTCTCCCTCTCCCTCTTCCTTCTAACTCCTAACTACAAGTCTGGTCCTTTTATCTCATATTTTACCAATTCAAACTATCATATTCTCATAGTTTCCAATGGAATAGGTAATTATAGGTTTGTCAGATTCCAAGGTGTAATAAAACAAACATTGAACTGGGCTGTCGTGTCCTGTTCACGGAGGCATGGTGTCATAAAAGTGTGGTGTCCACACTGCCTTAAGCAAGTATAGTATTGTAAAATCTGGAATGTCTTTTCATCCAAAGTTCTGTTGTATTGACAAGTTTTCCTGGGGTCGGTTACACAATGTTTTATCAATGGATGTGATCTCTTTTCATAGTAGTTAATTTATACTCCCTAGCTTTTAACCTTCACTGGACAATAGACAAACCAGTAGATTCTGATCTACTGTAAGCACACCTGTGAATTCCAATGACCAACAGAGCTCTGTCACATACCTATTATCATTTATGGCCTAATACCTTTTCTCTACAATGACTCTTGATCTTACTGTAACCTCTCTGGCCTTATTTATGACTAGAGCAGAATAAACCTGTTCCCTACACTATTTTTTACCATCTTGCTGTAAAACACAAATATACAGTATATCTATATAAACACATACACAAACCTAATCTCTTAAATCAGCTAAACATTACCTCATACATTCAAACTTATTTCATATCTATTCCTTACTATATATATCCAGTATACTGTCCACTATGGTAACATCGCCTATTTATAATGAATTATATTTTGATTCAGACAATATCCATTGCCCTAATATTATACTAAGTGCAGACAATTACCTATAAGGCAACACCCTGTATATATATATAGCGCTGGGTGTGTGCTGGCAGACTCTCCCTCTGTCTCTCCAAAGGGCTAAGTGGGGTCCTGTCCTCTATCAGAGCATTCCCGGTGTGTGTGCTGTGTGTCGGTACGCGTGTGTCGACATGTATGAGGAGGAAAATGAGGTGGAAGCGGAGCAGTTGCCTGTGTTAGTGATGTCACCCCCTAGGGAGTCGACACCTGACTGGATGATTGTATTTAAACAATTAAGTGATAATGTCAGCAATTTGCAAAAAACTGTTGACGACATGAGACAGCCGGCAAATCAATTAGTGCCTGTCCAGGCGTCTCAGACACCGTCAGGGGCCCTAAAACGGCCGTTACCTCAGTGGGTCGACACAGACCCAGACACAGATACTGAGTCTAGTGTCGACGGTGACGAGACAAACGTGATGTCCAGCAGGGCCACACGTTACATGATCACAGCAATGAAAGAGGCATTGAACCTTTCTGACACTACAAGTACCACAAAGAAGGGTATTATGTGGGGGGTGAAAAAACTACCAATAGTTTTTCCTGAGTCAGATGAAATAAATGAGGTGTGTGATAAAGCGTGGGTTTTCCCCGATAAAAAACAGCTAATTTCTAATAAATTATTAGCACTATATCCTTTCCCGCCAGAGGTTAGGACGCGCTGGGAAACACCCCCTAGGGTAGATAAGGCGCTCACACGTTTATCTAAACAAGTAGCGTTACCGTCCCCTGATACGGCCACCCTCAAAGAACCGGCTGATAGAAGACTGGAAAATATCCTAAAGAGTATATACACACATACTGGTGTTATACTGCGACCAGCAATCGCCTCAGCCTGGATGTGTAGTGCTGGAGTCGCATGGTCGGATTCCCTGACTGAGAATATTGATACCCTGGATAGGGACAGTATTTTGTTAACTATAGAGCATTTAAAGGATGCATTGCTATATATGCGTGATGCACAGAGGGATATTTGCACCCTGGCATCAAGAGTCAGTGCTATGTCCATCTCTGCCAGAAGAGCGTTATGGACGCGACAGTGGTCAGGGGATGCAGATTCAAAACGGCACATGGAAGTATTGCCGTATAAAGGGGAGGAGTTATTTGGGGCTGGTCTATCGGACCTGGTGGCCACGGCAACGGCTGGAAAATCCACCTTTTTACCCCAGGTCACTTCACATCAACAGAAAAAGACACCGTCTTTTCAAACTCAGTCCTTTCGTTCCCATAAATACAAGCGAGCAAAAGGCCACTCTTTTCTGCCCCGGGGCAGAGGAAGGGGAAAAAGACTGCACCATGCAGCCGCTTCCCAGGAGCAGAAGCCCTCCTCTGCTTCTGCCAAGTCTTCAGCATGACGCTGGGGCTTTACAAGCAGACTCAGATATGGTGGGGGCCCGTCTCAAGAATTTCAACGCGCAGTGGGCTCACTCGCAAGTGGATCCCTGGATTCTACAGGTAGTATCACAGGGGTACAAACTGGAATTCGAGGCGTTTCCCCCTCATCGGTTCCTGAAGTCTGCTTTACCAAAGTCTCCCTCCGACAGGGAGGCAGTTTTGGAAGCCATTCACAAGCTGTATTCCCAGCAGGTGATAATCAAGGTACCCCTCTTACAACAGGGAAAGGGGTATTATTCCACGCTGTTTGTGGTACCGAAGCCGGACGGCTCGGTGAGACCAATCTTAAATCTGAAATCTTTGAACACTTACATAAAAAGGTTCAAATTCAAGATGGAGTCACTCAGAGCAGTGATAGCGAACCTGGAAGAAGGGGACTATATGGTGTCTCTGGACATCAAAGATGCTTATCTCCACGTCCCAATATACCCTTCTCACCAAGGGTACCTCAGGTTTGTAGTACAAAACTGTCATTATCAGTTTCAGACGCTGCCGTTTGGATTGTCCACGGCACCTCGGGTCTTTACCAAGGTAATGGCCGAAATGATGATTCTTCTACGAAGAAAAGGCATCTTAATTATCCCTTACTTGGACGATCTCCTGATAAGGGCAAGAACCAGGGAACAGTTAGAAGTCGGAGTGGCACTATCTCAGGTAGTGTTACGTCAGCACGGGTGGATTCTAAATATTCCAAAATCGCAGCTGATTCCAACGACACGTCTACTGTTCCTAGGAATGATTCTGGACACAGTCCAGAAGAAGGTGTTTCTCCCGGAGGAGAAGGCCAGGGAGTTATCCGAGCTAGTCAGGAACCTCCTAAAACCAGGACAGGTCTCAGTACATCAGTGCACGAGGGTCCTGGGAAAAATGGTGGCTTCTTACGAAGCGATTCCATTCGGAAGATTCCATGCAAGAACGTTTCAGTGGGATCTACTGGACAAATGGTCCGGATCGCATCTTCAGATGCATCAGCGGATAACCCTGTCGCCAAGGACAAGGGTGTCTCTCCTGTTGTGGCTGCAGAGTGCTCATCTTCTAGAGGGCCGCAGATTTGGCATTCAGGATTGGATCCTGGTAACCACGGATGCCAGCCTGAGAGGCTGGGGAGCAGTCACACAGGGAAGGAATTTCCAGGGCTTGTGGTCAAGCATGGAAACATCTCTTCATATAAACTTTCTGGGACTAAGGGCCATTTACAATGCCTTAAGTCAAGCAAAACCTCTGCTTCAGGGTCAGGCGGTGTTGATCCAATCGGACAACATCACGTCAGTCGCCCACGTAAACAGACAGGGCGGCACGAGAAGCAGGAGGGCAATGACAGAAGCTGCAAGGATTCTTCGCTGGGCGGAAAATCATGTGATAGCACTGTCAGCAGTGTTCATTCCGGGAGTGGACAACTGGGAAGCAGACTTCCTCAGCAGACACGACCTTCACCCGGGAGAGTGGGGACTTCACCCGGAAGTCTTCCACCTGATTGTAAACCGTTGGGAAAAACCAAAGGTGGACATGATGGCGTCACGTCTAAACAAAAAACTGGACAGATATTGCGCCAGGTCAAGGGACCCTCAGGCAATAGCAGTGGACGCTCTGGTAACGCCGTGGGTGTACCAGTCAGTGTATGTGTTCCCTCCTCTGCCTCTCATACCAAAAGTATTGAGAATCATAAGAAGGAGAGGAGTAAGAACTATACTCGTGGTTCCGGATTGGCCAAGAAGGACTTGGTACCCGGAACTTCAAGAGATGCTCACGGACGAACCGTGGCCTCTACCTCTAAGAAAGGACCTGCTACTGCAGGGGCCTTGTCTGTTCCAAGACTTACCGCGGCTGCGTTTGACGGCATGGCGGTTGAACGCCGGATCCTAAAGGAAAAGGGCATTCCAGAAGAAGTCATCCCTACTCTGGTCAAAGCCAGGAAGGAAGTAACCGCAAAACATTATCACCGCATTTGGCGTAAATATGTTGCGTGGTGTGAGGCCAAGAAGGCCCCTACAGAGGAATTTCAACTGGGTCGTTTCCTGCATTTCCTGCAAACAGGACTGTCTATGGGCCTAAAATTAGGGTCCATTAAGGTTCAAATTTCGGCCTTGTCGATTTTCTTCCAGAAAGAACTGGCTTCAGTACCTGAAGTTCAGACATTTGTGAAAGGGGTGCTGCACATACAGCCTCCTTTTGTGCCTCCAGTGGCACCTTGGGATCTCAATGTTGTATTGAGTTTTCTAAAATCACATTGGTTTGAACCACTTTCCACTGTGGACTTAAAATATCTCACGTGGAAGGTGTCGATGCTGTTAGCCTTGGCTTCAGCCAGGCGTGTGTCAGAATTGGCGGCTTTATCATATAAAAGCCCTTACTTAATTTTTCATTCTGACAGGGCGGAATTGAGGACTCGTCCTCAATTTCTACCTAAGGTGGTTTCTGCATTTCACATGAACCAACCTATTGTGGTGCCTGCGGCTACTAGGGACTTGGAGGACTCCAAGTTGCTAGACGTTGTCAGGGCCCTGAAAATATATGTTTCCAGGACGGCTGGAGTCAGGAAAACTGACTCGCTGTTTATCCTGTATGCACCCAACAAGCTGGGTGCTCCTGCTTCAAAGCAGACGATTGCTCGTTGGATTTGTAGTACAATTCAGCTTGCACATTCCGTGGCAGGATTGCCACAGCCAAAATCAGTAAAAGCCCATTCCACAAGGAAAGTGGGCTCATCTTGGGCAGCTGCCCGAGGGGTCTCGGCTTTACAACTTTGCCGAGCAGCTACTTGGTCAGGGGCAAACACGTTTGCTAAATTCTACAAATTTGATACCCTGGCTGAGGAGGACCTGGAGTTCTCTCATTCGGTGCTGCAGAGTCATCCGCACTCTCCCGCCCGTTTGGGAGCTTTGGTATAATCCCCATGGTCCTTACGGAGTCCCAGCATCCACTAGGACGTCAGAGAAAATAAGATTTTACTTACCGATAAATCTATTTCTCGTAGTCCGTAGTGGATGCTGGGCGCCCATCCCTAGTGCGGATTGTCTGCAATACTTGTATATAGTTATTGTTACAAAAATTCGGGTTATTATTGTTTGAGCCATCTTTTCAGAGGCTCCTTTGCATTTATCATACTGTTAACTGGGTTCAGATCACGAGTTGTACGGTGTGATTGGTGTGGCTGGTATGAGTCTTACCCGGGATTCAAGATCCTTCCTTATTATGTACGCTCGTCCGGGCACAGTATCCTAACTGAGGCTTGGAGGAGGGTCATAGGGGGAGGAGCCAGTGCACACCACCTGATCCTTAAGCTTTTATTTTGTGCCCTGTCTCCTGCGGAGCCGCTATTCCCCATGGTCCTTACGGAGTCCCAGCATCCACTACGGACTACGAGAAATAGATTTATCGGTAAGTAAAATCTTATTTTTACCTGGCACGCCTGCGTTTTTTAGCACACTCCCTGAGAACGCCAAGTTGACGCCCAGAAACACCCCTTTCTTGTCAATCACACTACGAAATCTCCAAAGGTTTGTGTTAAATTACTTAGCGCATGCGCGCTGCGTACTATGCGCATGCGCATTTTCCACTTAATCTCTGCGTTGCGAAAAACGTCAACGAGCGAACACACTCTGAATGACCACCTTTATGTGCAGTTTAATTTTCATCCAATTCGATGGTACAACATTGGACAGAAAGTGAGTATGCACTTTGACCTAAGTTTCTGATGCTCTTCCAGCAGCAGGACCACCACCACCTTTTGTGCCGTTTCAGCAGGTATTTTAGACTGTTGAGTTTCAAGGATCGAAAGTAGATTGTAAAAGTGTGTATGCATGAATCAACTCTTTGATCTGGCCTTCCGATAGTAAATGTAATCGAAAGTAAAATTGCACCAAATGTATGATTGAACAGCTTTATGCGAACCTATTGTACCGCATGCCCCTCCCTTCCTGCTCTGTCATATTTTAGCGACTTCATAACCTGCAAGTTATTGTATTGTAGGAGATTTCAGTTTGTTTTTTTTAAACCTACAGATGTGTCCTTATACATCTAGCCTCAATACTCCATGCAGCATAAGATGCCTGCAGCTAGGTCCCATGCAACTCTGCTAACATTGGGTGTCTTCTTTTGCCGAAAATGCGTCTTAGTTGCAACACAGTGCAATTAGGACGCAGGAGGAGGCTGTGCTGACTAATTTGAAATGACATTTGTATATTTTGTGTGAGTCTGTATACAGAGTAGGACAGAACTTGGTATTGGAAAGAAAGCTGTGGCTACATTGTAGCACTTCATATACAGATTCACAGACCCAGTCACACAGATATCCAACTGTCCAGTGGCGTAACTACCGTTGGTGCAGGGGATGCTACTGCTATGGGGCCTAGGCTGCCTCAAGGGCCCACCGCTCCCCAAACACCCAGTCACGCAGAGTTGGTCCGAGGCAGAGACTGTGGCTACCACAATTGGAGCTCAGCTCCAATCGGTCAGCTCATAAAGCTTGCAGCAGCAAGAGCGGGGAGCATAGACAGTGGGGGAAGCGGCACCCAGCAGCCTGCTAGCAGCCAGCCACCCCACCAAGAAAAATCAGGAAGGAGCTGCAGAACAACTGTAAGGGCAGACGCACAGGCAGCCAACCAGCTTTAAGAATTAAGATATGTATTTTATGTATTTATTAACAGTTTCTTATATAGCGCAGCATATTCCGTTACGCTTTACAATTGGAACAACAGTAATAGAACAAAACTGGGTAAAAACAGACAGACATAGAGGTAGGAAGGCCCTGCCCGCAAGCTTACAATCTGGAGGGTTATTATAAAATGTTTTGATTAAAGTCAGCATGTAGTGAGGAGTGCTGAGCGGGGTGCTGGTGCTGTGTGCTGGCCAGGTGAAGGGTGTTGCGGGCTGCTGCACTAGCTGTGATGTGTGCTGCTGGCTGAGGGGTCCTGTGCTGGGAGATTGCAGAGAGGTGCTGAATGAGGAATCCTGTGGTGATGGGTGTTACTGGCTGCTGATATGATCTGTGCTGGTGGCTGCTGTGCTCAGAGGAGGGGTGCTGAGTCAGAGTTAGAACTAGCGTTGGTGCAGCCGGTATGTTGCATCTGCTTAGGGGGCACCAACAGAAATTTTGCCTAGGGCATCAAATTGGTTAGGGCTCTGCAGTCACTCACGGATTGGGACTCCGGGAACAAGGGACACGGTGGGCCGACTTAGATGTGCCTCCCCCCCCCCCCCACAGGCTCATAATAGGGAAGGGGGAAGGGATGTAGGAAGGGGGACACGGCCAATGATTTAAACCACCCACCATGCTCAGCTGTTGCCCGGGCAGTGCTGGGTATTTCCAGGTGGCCCAGACACTGCCCGGCTTGACACTACTGATGGGGGCGTGACTTCATAGATCACGTTGCCACACCCTGTCCCCGCCTGGCCACAGTGATCTAATGGCTCTTTAAAGATTTTGCTATGGGGCCCACAAAGTTTTAGTTACTCTCCTGCAATTGTTGTATATCAAATTGCATTCTCCTTGTGCATCCTAGTCCCATTGCATTGTGCCTAGAACTCATTTTCGGCAAAAAAGTTGCCCAATGCTAGAAGATTTTTACACGACCTGGCATGCAACAAAGATGTATGGGGACATATCTGTAACTAGGTGGGCAGGATGGCTATTATTGGGACGGGGAAAAAAAATCATGATTAAAATGTATTTTGTGCAAACAAATTTAGCAACACTTATATAAAAAAAAAGGATTATATTAATAAAATAAACATCTTTGAGATGTGACAATATGCAGAAGTCAGTCAGTGAAGTCTAGGAGGTAGAAAATATGTTCTAAGAGCCAGACAAGATAAGCATTTATAGATTTCAGTAAAGATGACTCCCAAAGTGTGGAATTCAGCAGTCAATTTCTGGCTCCTGGGGTATGTTCAGCCCCACATTAGACTATTACAAAGAGTAAGTAAAGTGAATAGAGCGAGATATATGCGGAGGTTAGACTGACCGCTGTAAAAGAATCTAATTTAAAAGCCTAATGAATATGGATTATTTTATGGTAAGAAATATTGAAATATATATAACTTTTCACTTTAGGCAGCCATACAGTTATCGTCAGCACTGAAATCAGTTGGAATGTAACTTGTAATTACAACTGTCCATCACACCAGGATTGGCTAATAAGTAATAGTGTGTTAATTGTTTAATCCATGGTATCAGAGATCTAATTAGATCAGTGACTGCACTAGTTTGTATTCTAAGCAGTTAATTGGTTTCCGTAGTACTGTAATCTACTAGCATATATTGTAACGATCGCGTGAATTTATTTTTGCTGTTAAGTTTTTTTTTTTTGTACATCTTTTAAACCGTTTTGTATTCTTCATATTTATTCTTAGTAAATAAGTTGTATCCCTATCAGGTTAGAACAAATTGAAGTAATGTTTTGCCATGTTTAGAAGCCAGAGCAACTAAAAAAAATGGAATATGCTATTATTGGTTTCTAGGGATTGTTCAGCAATCCAACCAGAGATACACTACATGTGTATACTCCTTCTAATTTTCAGCCACATCCATTGCTAGCAGTAATCAAGCATACAGTCCTGGTCAGACATTAGCAGTTGAAGGGTGGTGCCAACGAGCTTAGTGACTTTCAGCAC
Organism: Pseudophryne corroboree; assembly: GCF_028390025.1. Lineage (NCBI taxonomy): Eukaryota > Metazoa > Chordata > Amphibia > Anura > Myobatrachidae > Pseudophryne > Pseudophryne corroboree. Next base: position 103,517,138 of record NC_086450.1, on the reverse strand, counting down.
GGTCCTGCCGTAGAATGCCCCCGTTGATGCCTCCTTTCCATAAGTCATTGGTTGCCCCAGGCAATATAAGTGCTTTTATTGTGAAGTAGAAATGTCTAGTACAGTGGTAGCCAACCCTGGTCCTCGAGAGTTACCAACAGTTCACGTTTTCCAGCTCACCTGGCAGGTGCACATGTGCAGTTATTACTAACTCACATTTTAAAAGAGGAGACCTGGAAAACGTGCCCTGTTGTTAGCTCTCGAGGACTAGGGTTGGCTACCCCCGGTCTAGTAGGAACAACAGATCCACTGTGAAAGCGTAGGCGACACAAGCACACAGAAAGGGATTTGGAGCTGTAGCAAGAACATATAAACTGTCCTGGTTTGTCACATCCACTGTCAAGTTCCAAAATGTATTTCTCTAAGTAATGTCAAGACAAGAGTTGTTTGTCTGGAGCTTCATGAATTGGGTTTTAATAGATTAAAAGACGCACCACGGGCCTCAGCTCATCATGCGCAGGGCCAAACGTCTTCTGCAGCGTTGTAAAGCACACCGCCTATGGATGCTTCACCATCCTGTAGTCTGATGGAGGAATCTGGGTTTGCCAGAAGTCAGGAGAATAATTCTGCCCAAATTTGTATGGCCAACTGTAAAGACTTGGAGGGTGGTTTTCATAGCTTGACCTTTGACACTTCGTTACAGTGAAGGCTACAGCATACAGTGACATTCTAGGGAATTGTGTGTTTCCAACTTTTCTGGCAACAGATTGGGAAAGACCCTTTCACGTGTCAGCATGGCACTACCCCTGTGCACTAATGGAGGGGTCATCAAAACATATTTTCCTGAGTTTGGTGTAAGGTAAGATTTGGCTTATAGTTCATGCTGTATTGGCCAGATCTGCCCGGGCACCCAGTGGGTTTAGTGGTATATTGTCAAACTCCATTTTCCTCTTCTTCAGTGAACTTTTCACTCATCCTAATGGGAAGTGCGCAAATAAGGGCTGTTGACACCCCCTCAGCTTGTGTCAGATTGGCTAAGCGGATAGAGGAGAGTGCAGTGCATTGTGGGGCCCAGGCAGACCTGGCAGATCAGGAAGCATGATAGTAGGCAAAGGACTGGTTATTCTATGTTTTTCATTTTATTGGTGGAGTCCGTATTTTATGGGTTTGTAGATGGTGACCCGCAGATTCCTCCTCCTGTAGTTTCTGCTACAGGATACGGATTATTCACAAATCAAGAAAATACAGTGTATTGGAAACTGCTCTTCTATGTCCTATATTCCATCAGATGGCAGCACTAAATTAAACAAGCATTTGCAATATTACCTATAATATTAATAATAATAATAAACCCTGTGTGGCTTTCCTGTTTAATCAATTAAAATGTAAAAATGCATGTTCTATTCAGATTGAATCTGAATGATTTATATTAGGACATATTTTGCTGCCTTTATCCAGTGTCCCCCACAAGCAGATTCATAGAACTCTCCAGTTTTAGCTGAAGTAAAGCATGCTTTTCATTTCAATCTTAATAGTTTCTTTTTCCTAATGGCGTGGGGATCAGTTAAAATTGAATCCCTTGGAGAATAAACTAAAATTTGGAGCATAACTATTTTAAAGTAAAGTTTTGTGGCCAAATTAATGGGATGGATTTTAGTTACAATTGGTAGTTTTTATGGTGTGTTATTTCATAGTAGAAGTTTTGAGTACTGTATCAGGAATAAGAATTGTGTTTTGAAGTTTATAAAGTTATATGTACACTAGGTGGCAGTGTTAGCACAGATCTATGCATAACAGAAATGTGCCAGTGCCTTGAAGGACTACTGATATTAATAGACTGCCTGTACGATGAATGCCTGCATGCCAAATGGAAGAGACGCTTGAACTTTATACTTCTTTTTGTGCTTTAAAGGTCACATTGGCACCAATGGATGTTTTTTTCAGTAGATTTTTTTTTATTTTTTTTTACTAAATTAGCATCTATAAACATTAAAACATTGTGTGTACTGTAGAAGAAAGATGGACTTTGCCATGAATACCAAAAGTTGATTTTAATTAAAGGCATACTACTATCTTTGTATGTCAATTTATATTTTCTCTATCGTCCTAAGTGGATGCTGGGGTTCCTGAAAGGACCATGGGGAATAGCGGCTCCGCAGGAGACAGGGCACAAAAAAGTAAAGCTTTTACCAGATCAGGTGGTGTGCACTGGCTCCTCCCCCTATGACCCTCCTCCAGACTCCAGTTAGATTTTGTGCCCGAACGAGAAGGGTGCAATCTAGGTGGCTCTCCTAAAGAGCTGCTTAGAGAAAGTTTAGCTTAGGTTTTTTACTTTACAGTGAGTCCTGCTGGCAACAGGATCACTGCAACGAGGGACTTAGGGGAGAAGTAGTGAACTCACCTGCGTGCAGAGTGGATTTGCTGCTTGGCTACTGGACACTAGCTCCAGAGGGACGATCACAGGTACAGCCTGGATGGTCACCGGAGCCGCGCCGCCGGCCCCCTTGCAGACGCTGAAGAGAGAAGAGGTCCAAAATCGGCGGCTGAAGACTCCTGAGTCTTCATAAAGGTAGCGCACAGCACTGCAGCTGTGCGCCATTTTCCTCTCAGCACACTTCACACAACAGTCACTGAGGGTGCAGAGCGCTGGGGGGGGCGCTCTGAGAGGCAAATAAAAACCTTATTAGAGGCAAAAAATACCTCACATATAGCCCACAGAGGCTATATGGAGATATTTAACCCCTGCCTAACTTCAAAAATAGCGGGAGACGAGCCCGCCGAAAAAGGGGCGGGGCCTATCTCCTCAGCACACAGCGCCATTTTCTCTCACAGAAAAGCTGGAGAGAAGGCTCCCAGGCTCTCCCCTGCACTGCACTACAGAAACAGGGTTAAAACAGAGAGGGGGGGCACTGATTTTGGCGATATTGTATATATATAAAAGATGCTATAAGGGAGAAACACTTATATAAGGTTGTCCCTATATAATTATAGCGTTTTTGGTGTGTGCTGGCAGACTCTCCCTCTGTCTCCCCAAAGGGCTAGTGGGTCCTGTCCTCTGTCAGAGCATTCCCGGTGTGTGTGCTGTGTGTCGGTACGTGTGTGTCGACATGTATGAGGACGATGTTGGTGAGGAGGCGGAGAAATTGCCTGTAATGGTGATGTCACTCTCTAGGGAGTCGACACCGGAATGGATGGCTTATTTAGAGAATTACGTGAGAATGTCAACACGCTGCAAGGTCGGTTGACGACATGAGACGGCCGACAATCTATTAGGACCGGTCCAGGCGTCTCAGAAACACCGTCAGGGGTTTTTAAAAAAACGCCCATTTACCTCAGTCGGTCGACACAGACACAGACACGGACACTGAATACAGTGTCGACGGTGAATAAACAAACGTATTTCTCATTAGGGCCACACGTTAAGGGCAATGAAGGAGGTGTTACGTGTTTCTGATACTACAAGTACCACAAGAAAGGGTATTATGTGGGAGTGAAAAAACTACCTGTAGTTTTCCTGAATCAGATAAAATAAAATGAAGTGTGTGATGATGCGTAGGGTTACCCCGATAGCAAATATTGGCGTTATACCCTTTCCCGCCAGAAATTAGGGTACGTTGGGAAACACCCCTTAGGGTGATAAGGCGCTCACACGCTTATCAAGTGGCGTTACCGTCTCCAGATACGGCCGCCCTCAAGGAGCCAGCTGATAGGAAGCTGGAAAAATATCCTAAAAAGTATATACACACATACGGTGGTTATACTGCGACCAGCGATCGCCATCAGCCTGGAGATGCAGTGCTGGGTTGGCTTGGTCGGATTCCCTGACTGAAAATATTTTATTCATGTACAGCATTTAATAGGATGCATTCTATATATATGTATGTGAGATGCACAGAGGGATATTTGCTCTCTGGCATCAAGATAAGTGCGTTGTCCATATCTCCCAGAAGATGTCAGGGACACGACAGTGGTCAGGTGATACAGATCCCATACGGCAGATGGAAGTATTGCTGTATAAAGGGAAGGAGTTATTTGGGGGTCGGTCCATCGGACCTGGGGACCACAGCAACAGCTGGGAAATCCAACCTTTTTTACCCCAAGTTACATCTCAGCTAAAAAAGACACCGTCTTTTCAGCCTCAATCTTTCCTTTCCCATGAGGGTATGCAGGCAAAAGGCCAGTCATATCTGCCCAGACATAGAGGTAAGGGAAGTAGACTGCAGCAGGCAGCCCTTTCCCAGGAAAAGAAGCCCTCCACCGCGTCTGCCAAGTCCTCAGCATGACGCTGGGGCCGTGCAAGCGGACTCAAGGTGGGGGGGTAGTCTCAAGAGTCTCAGGGCGCAGTGGAATCACTCCCAAGTTGACCCCTAGATCGTACGAGTATTATCCCAGGGGTAAAGATTGGAGAGGCGAGACATCTTCTCCTCGCAGGTTCCTGAAGTCTGCTTTACCAACGGCTCCCTCCGACAGGGAGGCAGCATTGGAAACAATTCACAAGCTGTATATCCAGCAGGTGATAATCAAAGTACCCCTCCTACGACAAGGAAAAGGGTATTATTTTTCCACACTATATTGTGGTACTGAAGCCAGACGGCTTGGTGACACATAGTCTAAATCTAAAATGTTTTGAACACTTACATAAAAGGTTCAAATCGAGATAAAGTCACTCAGAGCAGTGATAGCGAACCGGAAAAAAGGGGACTATATGGTGTCCCTGGACATCAAGGATTACCTCCATGTCCAAATTTTGTCCTTCTCATCAAGGGTACCTCTGGTTCGTGGTACAGAACTGTCAATATCAGTTTCAGACGATGCCGTTTGAATTATCCACGGCACCCCGGGCCTTTTTACCAAGGTAATGGCCGAAAAGATGTTTCTTCAAAGAAAAAAGGCATCTAAATTATCCCTTACTTGCACGACCTAAAAAGGGCAAGTTCCAGAGAACAGTTGGAGGTCGGAAGAGCACTATCTAAAGTAGTTCTTCGACGGCACGACTGGATTCTAAATATTCCAAGAATCGCAGCTGTTTTCCGACGATACGTCTGCTGTTCCTAGGGATGATTCTGGACACGGTTCAGAAAAAGGTTTTTCTTCCCGAGGAAAAAGCCAAGGAGTTATCCGACCTGTCAGGAACCTCCTAAAACCAGGAAAGGTGTCTGTACATCAATGCACAAGAGTCCTGGGAAAAATGGTGGCTTTTTACGAAGCAATTCCATTCGGCAGATTCCATGCAAGAATTTTCCAAAGGGATCTGTTGGACAAATGGTCAGGGTCGCATCCTCAGATGCACCTGCGAATAACCCTGTCGCCAAGGACAAGGGTATATCTTCTGTGGTGGTTGCAAAAGGCTCATCTATTGGAGGGCCGCAGATTCGGCATACAGGATTTGATCCTGGTGACCACGGACGCCAGCCTGAGAGGTTGGGGAGCAGTCACACAAGGAAGAAACTTCCAGGGGGTATGGACGAACCTGGAAAAGTCTCTTCACATAAACATTCTGGTACTAAGAGCAATCTAAAATGCTCTAAGCCAGGCGGAACCACTCCTGCAAGGAAAACCGGTGTTGATTCAGTCGGACAACATCACGGCGGTCGCCCATGTCAACAGACAGGGCGGCACAAGAAGCAGGAGTGCAATGGCAGAAGCTACCAAGATTCTTCGCTGGGCGGAGAATCACGTAATAGCACTGTCAGCAGTGTTCTTCCCGGGCGTGGACAACTGGGAAGCAGACTTCCTCAGCAGACACGATATTCACCCGGGAGAGGGGGGTCTTCATCCAGAAGTCTTCCACATGCTAGTAAACTGTTGGGAAAGACCAATGGTAGACATGATGGCGTCTCGCCTCAACAAGAAACTGGACAAGTATTGCGCCAGGTCAAGAGATCCACAGGCAATAGCTGTGGACGCACTGGTAACACCTTGGGTGTACAAATCAGTATATGTGTTTCCTCCTCTGCCTCTCATACCAAAGGTATTGAAGATTATACGGTGAGGAGGAGTAAGAACAATACTAGTGGCTCCGGATTGGCCAAGAAGGACTTGGTACCCGGAACTTCAAGAGTTGGTCACGGACGACCCGTGCCCTCTACTTCTGAGAAGGGACCTGCTACAACAGGGTCCCTGTCTCTTTCAAGACTTACCGCGGCTGCGTTTGACGGCATGGCGGTTGAACGCCAGATCCTAAAAGGGAAAGGCATTCCAGAAGAAGTCATTCCTACCTTGATTAAGGCAAGGAAGGAAGTCACCGCGAAACATTATCACCGCATTTGGCGAAAATATGTCGCGTGGTGCGAGGATCGGAGTGTTCCGACGGAGGAATTTCAACTGGGTCGTTTCCTACATTTCCTACAATCAGGATTGTCTATGGGTCTCAAATTGAGATCTATTAAGGTTCAAATTTCGGCCCTGTCAATATTCTTCCAAAAAGAATTGGCCTCAGTTCCTGAGGTACAGACTTTTGTTAAAGGAGTACTGCATATACAGCCTCCTGTGGTGCCTCCGGTGGCACCGTGGGATCTAAATGTAGTTTTAGATTTCCTCAAATCCCATTGGTTTGAACCATTGAAAAAGGTGGATTTTAAATATCTCACATGGAAAGTGACTATGTTACTGGCCCTGGCTTCCGCCAGGAGAGTATCTGAATTGGCGGCTTTATCTTATAAAAGCCCTTATCTAATCTTCCATTCGGATAGGGCAGAACTGAGGACTCGTCCGCATTTTCTCCCTAAGGTGGTATCAGCGTTTCACCTGAACCAACCTATTGTGGTGCCTGCGGCCACTGGCGACTTGGAGGACTCCAAGTTGTTGGACGTTGTCAGAGCCTTAAAAATATACATTTCAAGGACGGCTGAAGTCAGAAAATCTGACTCGCTGTTGATACTATATGCACCCAACAAGTTGGGTGCCCCTGCTTCTAAGCAGACGATTGCTCGTTGGATTTGTAACACAATTCAACTTGCTCATTCTGTGGCAGGCCTGCCACAGCCTAAATCTGTTAAGGCCCATTCCACAAGGAAGGTGGGCTCATCTTGGGCGGCTGCCCGAGGGGTCTCGGCATTACAATTCTGCCGAGCAGCTACGTGGTCGGGGGAAAACACGTTTGTAAAATTCTACAAATTTGATACCCTGGCAAAAGAGGACTTGGAATTCTCTCATTCGGTGCTGCAGAGTCATCCGCACTCTCCCGCCCGTTTGGGAGCTTTGGTATAATCCCCATGGTCCTTTCAGGAACCCCAGCATCCACTTAGGACGATAGAGAAAATAAGAATTTACTTACCGATAATTCTATTTCTCGGAGTCCGTAGTGGATGCTGGGCGCCCATCCCAAGTGCGGATTATCTGCAATACTGTACATAGTTATTGTTAACAAATTCGGGTTATATTGTTAAGGAGCCATCTTTAAGAGGCTCTTTCTGTTATCATACTGTTAACTGGGTTTAGATCACAAGTTGTACGGTGTGATTGGTGTGGCTGGTATGAGTCTTACCCGGGATTCAAATTGCCTCCCTTATTGTGTACGCTCGTCCGGGCACAGTACCTAACTGGAGTCTGGAGGAGGGTCATAGGGGGAGGAGCCAGTGCACACCACCTGATCTGGTAAAAGCTTTACTTTTTTGTGCCCTGTCTCCTGCGGAGCCGCTATTCCCCATGGTCCTTTCAGGAACCCCAGCATCCACTACGGACTCCGAGAAATAGAATTATCGGTAAGTAAATTCTTATTTTATATAAATATTAAGGCATTATTTAATATCCTTTTTGAAGGACTTATTATTATTATTTTTTTTGCCAGCGTCTATCAAAAACATTCCTAAACCCTCTGGTGCGAGTTACCATTGAGTTGCAGTGTCTTTTTTTTTTTTTCTCTGTTCCATAACTTTCTCATCTCTTTTCAAAACATTCCAGTTAGTTTTACTTCTATTGCATGGGTCTTCAACCTGAGGCTCTCCAGCTGCTGAGGAACTACACACCCCAGCATGCCCTGCCTCTATTTTAGCATGCCTTAATAGCAAAACTGTGGCAGGGCATGCTGGGATGTGTAGTTCCACAGCAGCTGAAGGGCAGCAGGTTGAAGACCCATGTTTTGTTGCCATTGGGGGGTGGGGGGGGAGGGGACGGGTCCTGCTTGTGTGATGTCATTAGAGGCATGGCAGTCCTGAGAGATCCTAAGGATCTGAGACTGCAGTCAAAACGGAATCTGTTAATAAAGGTGTATATGGAGAGGATTCTAAATAATAACACAAAAAGTGTACAGCGTATGGCTAGAAGACTTCCAGCCTGCTGGGCAGTTAATAAGTAGTTGGGGCAAAATACCTACCTTTGCATAACTGTAACATAATGTCCAGTGTTAATGTCATCTTGATCTTTTGCATAATGCATTCACTTTATGAAGTCCCAATAGAGTACTGATAAATCCAAAATCATTGCATGCATATGAAATTAGTATCTTATTTCAGCAGTAATAAATGCACAGGGTACACAGATGCTATGTGTTGCTATGCGACGGGTCATATTGTTCTTTGTAGTGCTGTGTTTTTCCATCCAGTGTTGAATTATTTGGTATATTGTTGTGGAAATTTTATTTAACGCCATATTAACATTTTCTTTGCAGACCAACTTTTCCATGTGTTAGCCATGCACATGAGGCTGTACAGTATCGACTCCGAGTATAATCCCTGGAAAAAGATTACACAGGTCTTGCAAAAAAAGGATGCAGAGTAAGTTTTTGTTTTGAAGTGTTCAGTATACCATGAATATACCTTAAAAATGTAGAAATAACATTTCTCCTTCATCCACTAGGGGACACTGGAGTGTTCTTTACAATGGGGGTATAGAGTGTTGGCTAACCAGGAGCTGGCACTTGAGATGATAGGCAGTAGCTGCGTCTGCCTGTCTGCAACGATGGAGCTGGTGGGTGGGGTGGGGCTCTACAACTGCTCGCGGTTCGCGCAGGGGTTCTCGGCTCAGAGACCACCATTTCCGGGGGGTAGCACTGGACGCTATTGCATACCGCGCGTCTTGGTCCACCTAACCACAACCTCCACCGGCCAGCAAAGGGCAGCTCTGTTAGTATAACGCCTGTCTCCCGATTAGCGGTGATTTAGGCAGTCCCAGCTGTGGTTCACACAAAAGTGCACCGTAGCCCGGGGGGTGGGGCGAGCTAACTCCAGGAGTTCAGCCCCTTGTTCCCAGCTGCCCCTTGTTCCCAGCTGCCCCGGCGCTAACGCAGTATAGCGGAAGCCGGCGGCCATTACTAAAGGCAGATGACGCACTCCCCAGTAGTCCCTGCAACACAGATTAAGAGCTGCTGCTGCAGTGAACTGCGTTGACCTTCTAAGGCAGCGCTGAGACTGAGAGACCTTAAACAAGATTGTGAGTTACAGTTGGTGTAGAGCAGGGCCATTTGGATATTTATAAAATCCTTCGGGGGCCATACAAAAATTATCAACTTAAAAATTAGCCTGCCCCCAGTAGTTATGCCCACAGTCAGTAGATATACCCCCAGTCAGTTGTTATGCCCCTGTAGATATGCCCCCAGTCACTTGTTATGCCCCCAGTCAGTTATGCCCCATTAGATATGCCCCATTAAATATGTCCCCTAGTAGCGTCGCTTACACACACACATTAAAAGAAAAGAAACACAATACTCACCAGCCCCGCTCCTGCTTCCAGACCATTGCCCTCCGCCTGACCGCCCGTTCCTCAGAACTATGGTAGAGACGGCATCACATCTCTCCCATAGCACCGCACAGAAGCACACTGCCAGAGCCGGAAGCCGGAGCTCAGGAGTTAGCTCTTGCCTCCGGCTGCTGCTGAGGGGAAGAAGCTGGGTGCCCGCTAGTAACAAAATCTCAGTGGGCACCCGGCATCTCCCTCGGTTAGGTGAGCCTTGGACAAGCCGGATCAAGTGGCTATGCGGGCCTTATACGGTCCGCGGGCCTGAGTTTCCCCACCCCTGGTGTAGAGCAAGCATGTCAAACTCATGGCCCTCCAGCTGTTGTGAAACTACAAGTCCCAACATGCTTTGCCAGCATACCTTCCACTGATCAGCTGGTAAAGCATGCTGGGACTTGTAGCTTCACAACAGCCAGATGACCATGAGTTTGACATGCCTGGTGTAGAGGTTTTGTCAGGAGAGTAATTGTGCACATTTAACTGAGTTTCACTTTCATTACTGCATACACTGTGCCTAGCGTTTCTAACAGCGCTGATTGGGGCTAGTGTGATTATCCTCCTCCTCTGCCCTTCTCTCCTGTCTGTCTTAACTCTCAGTCTCTCCTGTCACACTGTCCACTACGCTACTGTGTTCGTGTATCAGTGTGTTTTACCATGGCTGGAAAAGGGCTATCAGGTTTCACAGAAGACATTCACGTGCACAAGGTGTGCAGGAAAATTCACACAAGAGCAATCAGATAGTTCCCTTTTATGTGCAGGATACACTAGTTTGGGCATCGCAGCGCAGCTCAGTACCGTTTTGTCACACCTGTCTGTGGAGCTGGTAGCCTTTTCCGGAGGTTTCCAGATCTCAGAAATCTGACCCTTCACCAGACCCAGAACTGGCACGAGCTTGGGCCCTAGTAAGGTTAGTGGAAGGGCTCACTAAGGCCATGGTCCCATTCCCCTCTGTGAAGCAAGTCGAAAAGAGACACTCTCTGTTCTACAGTCGGATGACTCAAACGAGGATATGCCCCCATTAGTGGGGCAAGTTTCCACACACAGGGGAGGAACAGATCCCTAAGGGCTGTAACACACACTCCGGTTTTTCCCGGATGGCAAAAAGCCGGACAAACTTTGTCCGGCTTTTTGCCATCCGGGAGAAACCGGCAGAGTCGCTCACACAGGACGGCTTTGAGCCGTGTGTGATGCTGTGCGCATGCGCAGCATCAGACACGGCTTCAGAAAAAAACGTTGTGTGTGAAAGCTCCCCTTCACACACACGGTACACTGGCTCCAAAGACGGACCTTTCAGTGGTGAGACCCGGCTGCAACCCGGCAGCCGTGCCGGGGCCGTGCAGTGTGAAGGGACCCTAGCCCTCACACTGTTAACTACTATGCCGGCACGGGAAAAAGCCGTCCGGCTTTTTCCCGGCCGGCAAAAGCCGGGTAGTGTGTTTCAGCACTTAGGAACCAGAGCCTGTGTCCCAGGGCATTGATCGTCGCTATATGCCAAATTTTAAAGGTGGAGGAAGCGTGCCAGGGTCCCACTAAGCAGTACTTCTGTGGAATAAAGCATAGATCGGCTGCCCCCTTTCCAGCATCAGAGCGGCCAGGAAATACACGGATAAAATATTCCAGGTGCCCCATCGACTTTTGTTGACATATCCTTCCCTGCTGACAGCAGGAAGTTATGCAAGATTCCCCTTATAGTAGATTCCTCACTGTTTGGTCTGTCCAAAAATACGGTGCTGCCAGTCTCTCCTTAAAGGAGGCATCGGACAGGAAATTAAAAAATTAATGTCCATTAACACAGCAGCAGGCACAACACTGCATCCTGTACTTGTAGGCAGCCAGGTCAACAGGGCCTTTGAAGCCTGGACGAAACAACTAGCTGGGGTCTGCCCCCAGAGGAGGATCTTATCCCCTTTTCAGAGCACAGTGAGTAGTCAGCCGCTTTTCAAGGTGAGGCATCTAAGGAGATATGTAATCTCTTTTCTAGGTCCTCTGCCTTAGCGGAGTCAGCCGCAGAGCTCTCTGGTTGCAACAGTGCAAGCAGATGCAGAATCAAAGAGGCAGGTGTTAGCGTTACCATTTACTGGTAACGTCCTGTTTAGGCCCGACCTCTACAATCTACAAGTGGATTTCCCAGGTGACTGAGGGTAAGTCTACTTTCTCCTTAGCTGTGCCGGTCACTCGAAGGCCTTATTCCGGACCTCCTTTTCAGGCCTCTGGAAGATTCAGAGGTCGTTCCAGAGGAGGATTAGCACTTTCTTGTGGTTCCAGAGAGCATGGCAGAGCCAGTGCGACCTCTTTCCTCTAGGACACCAAGTCCACCATGAAACCCAGTGCATGACGGATTTCCCTCTCACCTGGGGACCCCAGGGTGGGAGCTCATCTGCGGGACTTCCGAATGTCTGGGCAGAATCCTGCTGGGACGCCTGGGTACGGGACTTCAATACTCAGGCATACAAGCTCGATTTCCGGGTTCAGCCTCCTCCTCAGTTTTTCACCACCAGTTTGACAGCTGCAGGCGACAGGCGTGTTGTTTTACAGGAGGCTATAGACAAACTCCTGACAGCTCGAGTGCTGGTATCTGTCTCCACACATCAGCTAAAACAGGGGTTCTACTCCTGTTAATTCGTGGTTGCAAAGCTGGGTGGCTCGGTCAGACCTATTCTGAACTTAAAGTATCTCTATCCTTTTTTTGAGAGTTTTTATGTTCAAGATAGAATCCCTTCATTTAGTCATTGCAGGATTAGATGAAAAAGAGTTCCTAGTATTCTTGGGCATCAAGGACGCTTAACCTGCACATACCCCTCTGGCCACTTCACCAGATGTATTGGTGACTTGCCATTCGGGACTCACATCATCAGTTGCAGGGCTTACCCTTCGTCCTGCCACGGGCCCCAGCTTGTTCACGAAGGTCATGGCGTTAATGAGGACAAGGGGGATCACGATCATTCCCTACCTGGAAGGCTTCTTCTAGATACTAATTATTCTAGAACACAGGCTCCTCGTACGACATGGGTGGATCTTGACTTTTCCAAAGTCCCATCTACAACCGACACAGCGACTTCAGTTCCTGGGTATGAACCGGGACACTGTAAGAAAGAGGATCTTCATTCCTCAGGACAAGGTGAAAGCCATTCAGAATAGGGTTCGGTTGGTCCTACAACACAGGCTAGTGTTGGTGCATTTATGTATACAACTACTCGGGAGGATGTTGGTGGCCTTAGGAGCAATTCCTTATGGCCGTTTCCACTCAAGACCTTTTCGGCTGGATCTTCTTTCTCAGTGTTTGCGATCCCACTTGTTCCTTCACCAGAGAGCGACATTGGCCCCTAGAACTCAGATATCTCTACTCTAGTGGTTGACCTCATCTCACCTATGGGACTAGAGGTTCAGGTTTGGGGATTGGAGACTCCTCATCACAGATGCAAGCCTGGGAGGGTGGGGGGCAGTGACTCAGGACACCCACTTCCAAGGCCGCTGGACTCCACAGGAAGCAACGCTGCCTATAAACATCTTGGAACAGCAGGCAGAGTTCTGGGCTCGCAGATCACCTGTTGCGGAGCCAGACTGTCCGAGTCCAGTCGGAGGATGCCACAGCTGTGGCGTACATAAACCAAAAAGGCGGCACCAGAAGTCGAGCGGCAATGAGAGAGGTAAGCCGCACTCTCCGCTGGGCGGAGGAATACGCCGTGGCAATATCTGCAAGGTTCATTCTTTGCGGGGACAATTGGGAGGCCGACTACCTAAGTCGTCAGGACATACATCCCTGGGAGTGGGCTCTCCATCCTCAGGTGTTTTGACAACTGGTCCATCAGTGGGGGCTTCCACAAGTTGATCTTATGGTGTGGCGTCCAGGCAAAATAATCAACTGCCGCAGTATTGTTCTCGAAAAAGGGACCCGGTAGCCGTAGATGCACTCACAACATTCTGGCAGTTCCAGTTTGACTAACTGTTTTCACCATTCCCTCTGCTGCATCGTCTTCTTCAGCGTTGAGGAGGCGAAGTGGCTGCTAAGATGAACATCTGCCATCATACTCCACCATCAGGTGATGGTTTGAAGCCACCTCCCCAAAATATCAAGCGAGAGAAGGCCACGCAGAGCTTGGTATTCCAGCCTTTGTCTATCCAGACTCAAGGAGGCTCCGTTTGATGGCATGGCTGTTGAAAGGGCCCTAGGCAAAGAGGGATTCCGGCGGCAGTCATCCCTACAATGCTTAGGACTGGAAGGAAGTTACTTCCAGGCACTACCAGCGCATCTGGAATGCTTACGCATCCTGGTGTGAATGTCGTGGAACGTTTACAACTGCTTTCAAGATGTCACGGCAAATCCTTTTTTCCTGCATGCAGGTTTTCTCAGCTGGATTATGTCTAAGATGGTGCAGGTGTCTGCATTGTCCATCTCCTTCCAGAAGAAACTGGTCTTGCTTCCGAATGTTAAATCCTTTCTTCAGGGGGTTGTCTGTTTACAACCACCTTTTGTTCCTCCCACGGCACCTTGAGACCTGGAGATTGTCCTTTTGGTCTTACAGTCCTCTCTGTTCGAACCATTGGAGAAGGTGGAGTTGAAGTACCTATCATGGAAAGTGGTACTTCTACTCGCCCTGGCTTCTGCCAGAAAAGTGTCAGAGCTCAGAGCTCTGCCTTGTTGCCCTCCATATTTGATCTTCCAGGAAGATCGGGCCGAACTCCGCAAGGAGATGTCTTTCATTTCAGGGGCGGTCTCTGCTTAACACATTAACCAACCTCTTGTGGTACTGGTTCTTCCAGAATACTCTCCTGTTTCCAGATCTCTAGACGTTGTCAGGACTCTCAGGCGCTATATGGACAGGACTGTGTCTCTGAGGAAATCGGACTCATTGTTCGTCCTGTATAATGCTGCCCGGCCTAGTTAACCGGAATCAAAGCAGACGCTTGCACAATGGATACGCCTGGCCATCAGACGGGCCTATGTGGCCTCAGCCTGCGTGCCTCTGATTTCCATGACAGTGCATTTTAAATGCTTGGTGGGTGTTTCCATGGATCAACTTTGCCGAGCGGCCACTGGGTCCGGACAGCATGCTTTTGTCCGGTTTTACCGGTTCAAAAGGTTCGCGGCCTTTGCTTTGCAATATGGCCGCGCTGTTTTGCAGGGTTCTCAGAGCTCTCCCGCCCGTGATGGGAGCTCTGGGACATCCCCATTGTAAAGAACACTCCAGTGTCCCCTAGTGGATGAAGGAGAAAACCGGATTTTGGTACTTACCGGTAAATTTCTTTCTCTGATTCCACAGGGGACACTGGACGCCCACCCTCTACTGTTCCTTCCTGCCATGGTTATTGTCATTATGTCATTATGTCTTTATCGTTTTTCAGATTTTTTTGGGTTTTGTTTAGTTTTATTTTTTACTGTTTACTTATGTTGCACACCTGTTGTGTGTTTGTTGTGTGTACTTGTTTCACTCCTCCTTTGAAGTGTATTCTTCCAGCTCTCCTTGGGCACGGTTTACTAAGACTGGTTTGTAGGAGGGGTATTGAAGGGGAGGAGCTAGTCACACTTCTACCCCCATTGTAAAGAACACTCTAGTGTCCCCTGTGGAATCGGAGAAAGGGATTTACCAGTAAGTACCAAAATCCTGTTTTATGAAGACAGCAGCATCCACACATGCAGTAATACTGATTGGGGTGTCGTTAGACTGGCAGGTGCCCTCTTATTTACTAGGTTGTGCTCCCCCATGTATAGTCCCTAGTGTGCTCCCATGTTTTACATTGTAATGCCCTCCTATGAATCCTGTATGCTTTACCACTCCTGTAAATGCCTGATTATCCATGCCACCTTCCCCCCCTTGTTTTACAGGAGAATGTTCTGCTTGCACAGCGCTGCCTTCTCCTCCCCTATTAGCAGTGCAGTCTGCTCCAGTGATTATAGAAATGCTTGGAGCAGTGCATAGCTTATACTGTACACTGTATACTGACCTCCACAAACTGCACTTCTGCGCTCATCTCAGAAATATCACGAACCCATTCTCCGTGATCTGTTGTGTTTCGTTGGCCAGCTTAAATGTTATGAGGCCGTAGTTTTTCATTTGAATGTTTTATACGCCTCTGAATGTCCAGTCTTATATGGTCAGCATTAAGGGCCGTACAGAGACATACAAATCCCTCGGAGTAGAGTAGAGTGAAGCATGCTTGCTCCGTTAGCAGTAATGGTTAGATTTAAGAAAAATGAAGCTGATCGGACTATTTACTTGTTCTCTTTTATTTGTGGCTCATGCGGGGTAGACAAGATCTGCTTTATTCTTGCGTAGACGTATCGGCCCCGGTGCAAACCTGTATAATGTGAAAGCATTTCTGAAACCAAAGCTACACAACTGCATAGAGTATTTGCACTCTCAGAGACTTTGAGACAAAAGCCTCATTGTCTGGCATTGCCCTCAGTGCAGCCATACTCTGTATTCCTCAATGTGGAGTGATGAAAGAAATTACTATATATTATATACTGGCACTATCAAAACTCTCCCTAGAACAATTACAATTTTTAGAATGTTTATATAAGTATTAAGGTTAGTAGACTGGAGTTTTGAAAGTGGCAAATATTTGAATGCATAGCAAATATAATGGGGTTGTAAATACAATATATATAATCTTTCCATCAGTGTTCATTGAGTTTCCTTGGAGGAGAATACTCTTTGGAATACTTTTTCTTTATTCTAGAGTTTGTCTCTGTTCCGTGGCGCAGTTTTTGATCTACAAATAAGGAGTGTTATTAATAGAACTAAACAATGTATTTAAAACAAACGGGTTTTGTTAAGAAAATAGAGGATCTGTTCTTTATGCGGTTACCCCTTCTCTCCTTTTTACGCTAAAGTGTTATTTCAGTTACAGTAGGTGTGAGTTGGGTCCGGGGAGCCCTCAAGTCCTTGCACAGCATATTCCATTTGTGATTCAGTTTTTTTTTATCTCTCATTGCTTTTTCTGAGAAAATCACATTATTGTTGTGCACAAAGGGGAAATTAGGGAAAAATCTCTTAAGGTACAAATCTCATGATGGTACACCCCTCCCAATGAGTAATGATGCACTTAGAGGGGTTTTAAGTAGCACAAGATGGCCAATACAGATGTCACTTTTCAGATGAATGGGTGTGGTATGGTATGCCGGCGACCAGCATACTGGCGCCAGAAGGCCGACCGCCGGCATACCGACAGCGTGGCGAGCGCAAATGAGCCCCTTGCTGGAGGTGTATTTGTGGGAGAGGGCTTATTGAACATTTAACAAAATGGTGTTCAAACACTGAAACATTACTTTACATTTTTCTGTACCTTAAAACACTGGAAACACTTTCATTTAGTGAAAAACACCTGCTATTATTTTTCCACCAATAATAAAAAGTGCAAAAATTATCCATATGACACAGTTTAAGAATCTCCAGTACTCTCCATATGGCCACTAACAGCCTTCTGTATGGTCCTGCTATTTCACTTGTCACTTTTGGGGGTCCAGGATGTTTGGTTGTTTTTTTTTTGCAACTTAAGGGGAGTACAGAAGGGAGAGATGTGTGCTAAGCGATCTTAACACAGACCGCTCAGCACACATCTGTCCCCCCGCTCAGCACAGCGCGATGTGCTGAGCGAGGGGGCCGGACGGGGGGCTGCTCACTTCACACAACGGTGAAGTGAACGACCCGCTAGATTGAGCCTGCAATCTAGCACAGACGATAGCGATGTGCGGGGCCGCGCATCGCTATCGCTGAGGGACATACACACGGCAGATCTGTGCTCAAAATGCAATCTAGTCAGATTGCTTAGATTTTAAACACGGATCTCTGCGTGTGTACCCCCCTTTAGTTGCACTGCAGATGCAGCAATGCGCCACTGAGTCTGTATCAGAGATGCCGGGCTGGGACTTTAACCACACAGAAGTTAGTTTTTAACAAATACAAAGTAATGGATAAAGCACAACGAAACTTGTGTGAAAAAAAGCTGCCACCTCTGCATAGCAGCACTTTCTATACAGATTCAGACTAATTCGCAGGCAGATGTCATACAGCAAATTAATCAGTGCAGTTTCGTGAGGTGGTTTGGTCACATGGCATGGTGACTAAAGGCCCATATAGACGGGTCGATTTGGGAGAGATGTGTGCTGAGTGAACCGCTCAGCACACATCTCTCCCGCCGCTCAGCACAGTGCGATCTGTGCTGAGCGTGCAGGGGGAGACGGGAGGGCCGCTCACTTCACCCAGCGGGTGAAGTGAGCGACCCGCTAGATTGGCCTGCATGCAGGGGCAGCGCATCGCTATCGCTGAGGGGGCTACACACGGGAGCGATCATGCTGACATTCTAAGCAATCTAGTCAGATTGCTTAGAATATCGCTCTGTGAGTACCCACCTTAAGATGCATATTTGAGTGAAAAAGATGATCGGCGTAAGCACAGAACCTGGCGCGCCAAGAAGGGCAGCAATAGTGTAAGAGGACACAGCTCTGTATCTGGCTGTTTATTCAAAACATATTGTGTGTCCTCATTATAAGTGCATGGTGATTGCTCTCCTTCTGTATGACCAGCTAGCCCAGACAGCATACTTTGTGAGCTATCATGCCTGTCACAGCCACCTTATGTTTTTTTGTTTTTTGGGTGACTTTAAAGTAGTTTGTAAACCCGCCGTTTAGTAAATGTGGGTTTTCTATATTTGTAAAGGTAAAAACATCAATGTTCATTTAATGTTCTATTCTAAAGTGTGTTTTCTGTGCGGTTTTGCAGTGGATTCCAGCATAGTAAATCTACAGGATATAATCTTACAAGTAAACCACAGAAAATCTGCTGCTATGTAAATTTCCCCCACAACCACCTCCTCACCACTTTCCTACCAGTATCGTATTCCACCATGACTGCACCACTGCTTCTGGTTAGTTGAGTGAGAACAGACTTTGGGGGTAATTCAGACTGGATCACTGCAGTGACCGCAGTCTGAATTACTGTGTGTAGCAACCTGGGAGCCCAGTGAGATGCTATCATGAATGATAGGCAGAGGCAGTCGCGGGGCGGAAGAGGGCGTGCCAACGGCATTAGAACGCCGTTGGCGGAGCATGGTCCGGACAGCAGAGGCGTGTCTGGACCATTGGGGGGGGGGGGGGGCAGGCCGTGGCGGCGGGTAGCTGCCTGCCAGTGCGCAGGAGCTGCGCTGGCAGGGAGCTGCTCGTCGAGAACAAAAGCATCGCCGCCGTGCCCTGTTCTGGGCATCCCCCCACATGTCAGAGTACATGATCAACTCTGAATTACCCCCTTTAAATGCTAAACAATCGGTCCTCTCACTGTATTTGGGGAAGCCCTCTCAGGGGCCCAGTATTTGGTGCTTCTCTAGGTGTGACGGTTTGATGGTGGGGGGATGTGGTGTCATGAAAAAGCAGTTTGTACATGGTAGCAGATTATCTGTGTAGGGGTCCCTATTACAGCAGACATTACATCTGATCCATTTCCCTAGACAAGATAGACCTTGCCTTGATCTACTTAAAGTTCTTTTCTGCTTGCAAATGTTAACGGACAAGCAGGAAGGAAAACACAGGGTCTTGCTATATTACTCCCTGTTTACAATGCAATAGTTGCTGTACAGATTGCTATACCAAGCCACATATTGTAATAGGTAGGAATTTCTGGATCCCCCCATTTAGATTGTGCAGTTATTTTCTGCTTGCTCTTAAAGGCATTTAATCAGTGTGGACTGTTCAGCTAACAGAGTATGCCATCTGAGGGACATTAAACCGCTTGCTCATGAATTTGTAACTCTCCAAAGGGCTGTTTTTGTCTAAAAGCATTGAGCTTACCACTGTGATAGCAATTTGTGACCCAGTTGGCGGTGCCAGGAATCGTGTTCTCTGGAGTACCGTGGGCTGGATCTTTCAATTAACACTCTTGTCTGTTTAGCTTATTTGCCAATTTCTTATTTGCATCTTAATTTAAGTACACGTCTTTTGGTTTTTTTCCTGCTACATTTGAATGTTTACTGTAAGAAGGTTTAGTTTCAAAAATAACAGAAGGCAATTTTTTTAATAGCCCTTTAGAATTATATTTTTATTTTTAAGGTAGCCCTCTAATTAATGCAGCAGGTCACTCTACACACAGTGGTTTTCAAATGGTTACCTGGATATCACAAAAGTTTTGGTGTGAAAATGTACAGTCCCTAAAGGAATATGCTTTCTTCCAACTCCCTCATTGACCCATTTTAGTCTGGCTTTTATCCTCTCCACTCCATTGAAACTGCTCTCACTAATGTCCGTAATGACTATGTTGCTGCCAGTTCTAAGGTCCATTGCTCTATACTCGCCCTCCTTGACCTCTCCATTGCCCTTGACACCATGGTCCACCCTTTTCAAACCCTTCACTCATATGGTTTACATGACACTACCCTCTCCTGGTTTTCCTTCTAACTCTCTCGCTCTTTATCTCTTCTTATGATTCTACCTTTCCCACTATCCGTAGCTCTGTTCTCAGGCCATTTCTTTTTTCCTTTTTATACTTGTTGAGCCCACCAGCTCTTTTGGCTTCCATTGTCGTCTACTGTATGTGCTGATGATGATCTACCCCTCCTCAACTGATCTTCTCATGCAAGTTTACAGCTGACTTTCTGCTATTTCCTCCTCGGATAGCCAATTGCTTTCTTAAACTTAACTTGACTGATAGGGGGAGATTCAATTGTTTGAAAACTCAGTTGGGTGTCTGTTTGTTTTTTCCTGTCTATTAGATAGGAAAAAACAGACACCCAACCGACTTTTCAAACATTGAATTCCCCCCATAGACTGAGTTCAAAGTCTTCCTGCCCTCCCAAGTCCCCTCTCCTGCCTCCTTTTCACTCTCCATTGATTACATTATTATCTCTTTTGTTCCAAAAGTCCACTGTCTGGGTATTGTCTCCAACTCAGCCTTCTTCAAACCCCACATTTATGCCCTCTTCATTCTGGCCCCTTTAGACCCTTTCTTATCCTGAAGATGAGAAAGACGCTCATCATCTCTCTTGATTTATATTGCCTGTGTATGGACAGAAAAATTTTGCACTTTATATTTTTTTGTGTTTGCACTTTACCTGTATTATGTAATACACTGTAGACTCCTTGTCGTGCCCTATAAAGATTATTAAGAAGTACAATAAAATATATACTATAAATACCATTATGTTTTTGCTTCTTCAGCACCAGCGATGAAGACAAGGAGGAGGTACCTCTGCTTTTCCGAGACGTGACCTCAATATTGCTTATTCAGGTTCTCACAATGCCTCAGCCCCTGCACAAAGGTATGTGACTACATTTCCCCATAGCATTTCATTTGGGGGCAAGGGAAAGAATGTCTAATCACTGCAGATCCCGTTGTGTCTGATCTGTCTACAGAAATAATGATTGTTCCTTATCAGTATAAAGTGACATTGGACTGGAAATTCAGCTGCGGTTTGACTGGCTTATCTGTGTCCCCTGTCATTGTCCTTTATCAGTCTTTCAATACAGTGAAGTCACAAGGTCTTAGAAGAAAAAAAAAAAACCCTGAAAATAAACTACCCAAATCTCAGAGCAGAGAATCCAAGTCCTTTTTGTGACCTTAAAACGTTTAAGTCAGGTGGGATGGATTAGTATTTGAAGTACATATGAATGTTTAGAGGTGAAATCGTCAAAAAAATATTTTGAAATTCAGAGATCGGACAGCTACAATTTCATGAAATTGGAGGTCATGCCCAAATATAATTACTGTTACTATTAGAAAAGTCAGCCCTGTTCTGTGAATTAATGCATGAGTGTGGCAACCCATTCGGAACAGACCATTCGTTTGTGCTTAGTACATGTTTAACCTTCTAATTTATTAAGTGTCACTAGCAAAAATTGCTTATTATTGCCTATTTTCTTTATTTCTTCATTAGTTTGTTACACTATTGAAGGTAAAAATGTTTCCATAAGTTCCGTACTGAAATATACAGTCCGTACCATTAAAACTCATTTAATCGACTTCTAACATACTAAAGACTAGTTGATCCATTAAAATGGAAATGATTGGACTTCTAAGCAAAAGTCTGCATAATACTGGTCGAAGTAAAGTGTAATAGGGCTGAGAATGGTACTGTCGGGTGCGCCATTTAGTGCAGGTGAGCAGCGTCCTAGGGCAAACTAATGGAAGATAACATGTTGTATTATAAACACTTCAGATAGCATGTAACTATCTGTGCAGTCCTCTGCTGTCTCCTCACTGTGAAGATACCCCCCCCCCCCCCCCCCCCCAAAATGATGTACACAGAAGGAACGGAGAGAGGAGAAATGGCACTAAACACCTATTGGTAGTGCAAATATTGTGTACCCCTAAAGTGTTGGCTGTGTCTGGGTGTATTAGGGATAACCTAACCCTTTTCCATTCATTTAGTTGCACTGAACAGAACTGTGATTAATTCATGATCGTATAAGAATTATATAGAGAATGACATATACAGTACACGTTTTCATACAGTACATGGCAAGAAATAAATAAGTCTAGTCGGAGTAAGACTTTGAAGCAGAGAATTTAGAATAAAAATAATGTGTATACGTAGACTTGATGTAGGTGCTGTATATTGTTTAGAAAAGCAGCCATGGCTGCCGTGTAAGGTTGTGTTATGGAGTAGGGGCAAAGGTGTTGCCTCTGTTTGTGTGTCCAATGATGTTCGGTGTCTAGGAGATTTATGTATCTGTTTTGTTTATCCCTACTATTGGTAAACCCAATAAGAATGGCCAAGGATCTGTTGAAATTAACCACTAATAAGAGAACAACTTCCTCCCATAAAGGTGAAATATTGAGGCAGGTCCATAAGATGTGTTGGGAAGAGACAACTTGCTTACACATTTTTCAATGCAGTGGAGAAGGCTGATCCATATGTCCTATGAAGCTTTTAACTATTCTTTCTACAACTTAGATCTGAGTTCTGTTCAGCCTCCCTCTTATGTTCATGTTTAGGAGTCAAGACTTGTTTGGCCACCAATGGTATTGTAGAAAGTCATTATAGGTGTCAGGTCTTGCAGGTTTGGAAATGTTCTCTTTTGTCAGAGATCTACAAAGGGTCCTGCCTAACAATGAGCACACAAATCTTTGCTTGCTGGATAGCCTTGATGGAAGTGACAGACTGGTGTAAATTCTCTTTATAAAGGGTTTTCTTATCTTCATGCTATATATTCCATTTTGTTTTCTTATTGCACTTCCATTCAAAGTTATAGTTTGATTTTTAGCTTCTCTTGGAGGGCTTGCATCTACATTTTGAGTAATTGATCTCATAACCCAAGATCAAGACATATTTTTAAATGTTTAGAATATTTTTACAATAGGGAGATTTTAGTGTCAACAAAATATTGGTGGCAAACAGGAACTCAATAACCAGGCCAAAAAATTAGAGGGGACAATGGCAAAAGGTATTGTTCCCTAATAAAAAGGTTTGTTAAACTGGCATAGGTGTTATGCATAAAAGGTCATTGGACTCTGTTGACCGCTTTCGCTTGTCCAGTGAAAGCAAAAGAAGTTAATTGATATTTTCTTGAAGTTGATTGTATGGATGTCTCTAATTGTACTTCTGGTGCTGTTACAGCCCCACAACCTAGGTACAAAGCTGACTTTGTTGTTAAGGACCCAGCGTGAAAGGACTATGGGGGTTATTCAGAGTTGTTCACAATTGGACAAAACCATGTTGCACTGCAGGGATGCGGTCAGGATCTCGCCAGACGGGATCCCGGCGGTCGAAATACCGACACCGGGATCCCGACTGGCACAATACCGACATATTCTCCCTCTGTGGGTGTCTGCAAGGGGCTGCGTTGCGCTTGCCCCCATTCGGTATTGTGCCGGTCAGGATCCCGGTGTCGGTATTCCGACCACCGGGATCCCGTCCGGCGGGATCTCGTACTGATTCCACACTGCAGATTGGGCAGATGTAACGTGTGCAGAGAGAGTTAGATTTGGGTGGGTTAAATTGTTTCTGTGCAGGGTAAATACTGGCTGCTTTATTTTTACACTTCAATTTAGATTTCAGTTTGAACACACCCCACCCAAATCTAACTCTCTCTGCACATGTTACATCTGCCGCACCTGCAGTGCAATGTGGTTTTTCCCTATTGCTTTCTTTTTTGGTTTGCTAAAAAAAAAAAAACTCTCAATAACCCCCTAAATTGGCTTTTGTGTATTTTTAACTATAGACCATTGTCCTAAATGCTGTGACTTGCTGAAGCATGTGGTAGTGGAGGAGACATCTTAATAGTCAGCATCTTAAACCGCATGGCCAACTATCAACTTCAGCAAGGACTCTTTTCCACGGGGTATATCCTGGTGGGATGTGGTTAAGATACCGGCTGTCGGGATCCTGGCAGTTGGACTACCGACCATGGAATCCCAACACCACTCAGAATGCCGATGCTGGAATCCCATCAGGGTCAGGGGAGTTAGGATTGGACACCACTGGGGAGAGGGTAGGTTTAGGCACTTAGGGGGAGGGTTAAGGTTAGGCTGCAGGGAGGGAGGGTTAGGGGAGAGGGGATAGCATACTTACCTCCCCCCTGTCGGGATTTTACACATCTGAATGCCGGCATTAGTATTGTGACCTGGTGGTTTGTGTAGAGAGAGGCTCTCTGCGATACATGTTTTAGTGCTGCTCATTGAAACGTTCTTGTATATATAGCAGTTCCCTGCGCACCCTTATGGGCAGCCTAGAGTAGAGAATTTGCCTTCAGAGTGGAGAATTTTAATCCAGGGATTAAGCATCACAAATACTGAAAACTGGACACTCCAAAAATAATCCATACATGTCTTCTAATTCCCCTTTCAGACATAGGACCCGGGAATTTCCCTGCTTCAGACCCGGGATTTTCACCTCTGAAAAATCTCAGGTTTTTGCTGGAACCCCTTTTCACACTAAACATGAGACCTGGGAAATTCCCGGCTAGACCCCTTTCAGACATAAGCCTGGTCTGCCCTGGCAGCCAGGACAGACCAGGCTACTCTAATGTCACTTGTCTTATATACACACACACACACACAGATGTCACACTCGTACATTTACACACACGTCTTACACATACACATGTCACACTCAAACACACATACATGATATATACACACACATGCCAAATTCATATATATATATATATATATATATATATTTTTTTTTCCCCTCTTACGTCCTAGAGGCTGCTGGGGAATCCGTAAGGACCATGGGGTATAGACGGGCTCCGCAGGAGACATGGGCACTATAAAGAACTTTTAGTATGGGTGTGCACTGGCTCCTCCCTCTATGCCCCTCCTCCAGACCTCAGTTGGATCCTGTGCCCAGAGGAGACTGGGTGTATTACAGGGGAGCTCTACTGAGTTTCTCTGAAAAAGAATTTTGTTAGGTTTTTTATTTTCAGGGAGCACTGCTGGCAACAGGCTCCCTGCATCGTGGGACTGAGGAGTGAGAAGCAGACCTACTTAAATGATAGGCTCTGCTTCTTAGGCTACTGGACACCATTAGCTCCAAAGGGAGTCTGAACGCAGGTCTCCCCTCGCAGTTCGTCCCAGAGCCGCGCCTCGCAGAGCCGGAAGATAGAAGTCGGGTGAGTATAAGAAGAAAAGAAGACTTCAAGGCGCCAGAAGACTTCAGATCTTCACCATTGCTCCCACACACTACACACACGGAACGAGCACTGATGGGCGCAGGGGGGGCGTCCTGGGCAGCAATAAACCTCTGGACTGGCATATAAGGGCACATTAGGCTGCTGGGCAGTAAATGTAGATATCCCCAGCCATTTTTTGTATATTGAAGCGGGACCGAAGCCCGCCGCTGGAGGGGGCGGAGCTTGATCCCTCAGCACTAACAGCGCCATTTTCTCCACAGAACGCTGCAGAGAAGCTGGCTCCCCGGACTCTCCCCTTGCTGAACTCTGTGACAGGGGGCTGAAAAGAGTGGGGGGGCATGTTTAAGGTGGAGTGAGTGTATACACATTGATTATATATATAAAAAGCGCTATCTGGGTTTTATTCCAGTGTCAGTTGGCGCTGGGTGTGTGCTGGCATACTCTCTGTCTCCCCAAAGGGCCTTGTTGGGGAATTGTTAAATGTTAAATGCAGGTGTGGCCTCATTACATAAGAGACTGGACAAAGCAGAGTCCAGGGAGAAAGCAGGGAGTCAATCCATGGATTGGACTGGCTCACAGGGCCCTTCTGGGTCTCAAAAACGTCCCCTATCCCAAATAGTAGACACTGGTACCGACACGGATTCTGACTCCAGTGTCGACTACGATGATGCAAAATTACACCCAAGGGTGGCAAAAAGTATTCAGTGTAGGATTATTGCAATAAAAGATGTATTGCATATCACTGATGACCCCTCGGTCCCTGACACGAGGGTGCGCATGTATAAGGAAAAGAAACCTGAGGTAACCTTTCACCCATCTCATGAGCTTAACGAGTTATTTGAAAAAGCTTGGGAAACTCCAGATAAAAAACTGCAGATTCCCAAATGGGTTCTTATGGCGTATCCTTTCCCTGCACAGGACAGGGTACGTTGGGAATCCTCTCCCAGGGTGGACAAGGCTTTAACACGCCTGTCCAAGAAGGTGGCTCTACCGTCTCCAGACATGGCAGCCCTCAAGGATCCTGCTGATCGCAGACAGGAGACTACTTTAAAGTCTATTTATGCGCATACAGGTGCTTTGCTCAGACCGGCAATAGCATCGGCATGGGTATGTAGAGCAGTTGCAGCATGGACAGATACCTTGTCAGCTGACCTTGATACCCTAGACAGGGATACCATTTTATTAACCTTAGCCCACATTAAAGACGCAGTCTTATTTCTCTGACGTCCTAAGTGGATGCTGGGGACTCCGTCAGGACCATGGGGATTAGCGGCTCCGCAGGAGACAGGGCACAAAACTAAAGCTTTAGGATCAGGTGGTGTGTACTGGCTCCTCCCCCTATGACCCTCCTCCAAGCCTCAGTTAGGTTTTTGTGCCCGTCCGAGCAGGGTGCAATCTAGGTGGCTCTCTTAAGGAGCTGCTTAGAAAAAGTTTTTAGGTTTCTTATTTTCAGTGAGTCCTGCTGGCAACAGGCTCACTGCATCGAGGGACTTAGGGGAGAGAAGTTCAACTCACCTGCGTGCAGGATGGATTGGCTTCTTAGGCTACTGGACACCATTAGCTCCAGAGGGAGTCGGAACACAGGTCTCACCCTGGGGTTCGTCCCGGAGCCGCGCCGCCGACCCCCCTTGCAGATGCTGAAGATTGAAGGTCCAGAAACCGGCGGCAGAAGGCTTTTCAGTCTTCATGAAGGTAGCGCACAGCACTGCAGCTGTGCGCCATTGTTGTCACACACTTCACACCAACGGTCACGGAGGGTGCAGGGCGTTGCTGGGGGCGCCCTGGGCAGCAATGTATAATACCTTATTCTGGCTAAAAATACATCACATATAGCCCCTGGAGGCTATATGGATGTATTTAACCCCTGCCAGGTCTCAGAAAAACGGGAGAAGAAGCCCGCCGAAAAGGGGGCGGGGCCTATTCTCCTCAGCACACAGCGCCATTTTCCCTCACAGAAATGCTGGTGGGAAGGCTCCCAGGCTCTCCCCTGCACTGCACTACAGAAACAGGGTTAAAACAGAGAGGGGGGGCACTTATTTGGCGATATGTATATATATATTAAAATGCTATAAGGGAAAAACACTTATATAAAGGTTGTCCCTGTATAATATAGCGTTTTTGGTGTGTGCTGGCAAACTCTCCCTCTGTCTCCCCAAAGGGCTAGTGGGGTCCTGTCCTCTATCAGAGCATTCCCTGTGTGTGTGCTGTGTGTCGGTACTTGTGTGTCGACATGTATGAGGACGATGTTGGTGAGGAGGCGGAGCAATTGCCGGTAATGGTGATGTCACTCTCTAGGGAGTCGACACCGGAATGGATGGCTTATTTAAGGAATTACGTGATAATGTCAACACGCTGCAAGGTCGGTTGACGACATGAGACGGCCGGCAAACCATTTAGTACCTGTCCAGGCGTCTAAAACACCGTCAGGGGCGTTAAAACGTCCTTTTTACCTCAGTCGGTCGACACAGACACGGACACTGACTCCAGTGTCGACGGTGAAGAAACAAACGTATTTTCCTTTAGGGCCACATGTTACTTGTTAAGGGCAATGAAGGAGATGTTACATATTTCTGATACTACAAGTACCACAAAAAAGGGTATTATGTGGAGTGTGAAAAAACTACATGTGGTTTTTCCTGAATCAGATAAATTAAATGAAGTGTGTGATGATGCGTGGGTTTCCCCCGATAGAAAATTATTGGCGGTATACCCTTTCCCGCCAGAAGTTATGGCGCGTTGGGAAACACACCTTAGGGTGGATAAGGCGCTCACACGCTTATAAAAACAAGTGGCGTTACCGTCTCCAGATACGGACGCCCTCAAGGAGCCAACTGATAGGAGGTTGGAAAATATCCTAAAAGTATATACACACATACTGGTGTTATACTGCGACCAGCGATCGCCTCAGCCTGGATGGGCAGCGCTGGGGTGGCTTGGTCGGATTCCCTGACTGGAAATATTGATACCCTTGACAGGGACAGTATTTTATTGACTATAGAGCATTTAAAAGATGCATTTCTATATATGCGAAACTCTGGCATCAAGAGTAAGTGCGATGTCCATATCTGCCAGACGATGTTTATGGACACGACAGTGGTCAGGTGATGCAGATTCCAAACGGCACATGGAAGTATTGCCGTATAAAGGGGAGGAGTTATTTGGGGTCGGTCCATCGGACCTGGTGGCCACGGCAACAGCTAGAAAATCCACCTTTTTTACCCCAAGTCACATCTCAGCAGAAAAAGACATAGTCTTTTCAGCCTCAGTCCTTTCGTCCCCATAATATCTGCCCAGGGATAGAGGTAAGGGAAGAAGACTGCAGCAGGCAGTCCATTCCCAGGAACAGAAGCCTTCCACCGCTTCTGCCAAGTCCTCAGCATGACGCTGGGGCCGTAAAAACAGGTGCGGTGGGGGGTCGTCTCAAGAGTTTCAGCACGCAGTGGGCTCACTCGCAAGTGGACCCCTGGATCCTACAAGTAGTATCCCAGGGGTACAGATTGGAAATTCGAGACGTCTCCCCCTCGCAGGTTCCTGAAGTTTGCTTTACCAACGTCTACCTCCGACAGGGAGGCAGTATTGGAAACAACTCACAAGCTGTATTCCCAGCAGGTGATAATCAAAGTACCCCTCCTACAACAAGTAAAGGGGTATTATTCCACACTATATTGTGGTACTGAAGCCAGACGGCTCGGTGAGACCTATTCTAAATGGAGTCACTCAGAGCAGTGATAGCGAACCAGGAAGAAGGGGACTATGTGGTGTCCCTGGACATCAAGGATGCTTACCTCCATGTCCAAATTTGCCCTTCTCACAAAGGGTACCTCAGGTTCGTGGTACAAAACTGTCACTATCAGTTTCAGACGCTGCCGTTTGGATTGTCCACGGCACCCCGGGTCTTTACCAAGGTAATGGCCGAAATGATGATTCTTCTTCAAAGAAAAGGCGTCTTAATTATCCCTTACTTGGACGATCTCCTGATAAGGGCAAGGTCCAGAGAACAGTTGGAGGTCTGAGTAGCACTATCTCAAGTAGTTCTACGACAGCACGGGTGGATTCTAAATATTCCAAAATCGCAGCTGTCTCCGACGACACGTCTGTTGTCCCTAGGGATGATTCTGGACACAGTCCAGAAAAAGGTGTTTCTCCCGGAGGAGAAAGCCAGGGAGTTATCCGAGCTAGTCAGGAACCTCCAAAAACCAGGAAAAGTGTCAGTGCATCATTGCACAAGGGTCCTGGGAAAAATGGTGGCTTCTTACGAAGCGATTCCATTCGGCAGATTTCACGCAAGAACTTTTCAGTGGAATCTGCTGGACAAATGGTCCGGATCGCATCTTCAGATGCATCAGCGGATAACCCTGTCTCCAAGGACAAGGGTGTCTCTTCTGTGGTGGCTGCAGAGTGCTCATCTACTAAAGGGCCACAGTTATGCATTCAGGACTGGGTCCTGGTGACCACGGATTCCAGCTTGAAAGGCTGGGGAGCAGTCACACAGGGAAAAAATTTCCAGGGAGTGTGATCAAGTCTGGGGACTTCTCTCCGCATAAATATACTGGAGCTAAGAGCAATTTACAATGCTCTAAGCTTAGCAAGACCTCTGCTTCAAGGTCAGCCGGTATTGATCCAGTGGGACAACATCACGGCAGTCGCCCACGTAAACAGACAGGGCGGCACAAGAAGCAGGAGGACAATGGCAGAAACTGCAAGGATTCTTCGCTGGGCGGAAAATCATGTGATAGCACTGTCAGCAGTTTTCATTCCGGGAGTGGACAACTGGGAAGCAGACTTCCTCAGCACGACCTCCACCCGGGAGAGTGGGGACTTCATCGAGAAGTTTTTTCCACATGATTGTGCACCGTTGGGAAAGACCAAAGGTGGACATGATGGCGTCCCGCCTGAACAAAAAACTGGACAGGTATTGCGCCAGGTCAAGAGACCCTCAGGCAATAGCTGTGGACGTTCTGGTAACACCAGGGGTGTACCAGTCGGTGTATGTGTTCCCTCCTCTGCTTCTCATACCAAAGGTACTGAGAATTATAAGACGTAGAGGAGTAAGAACTATACTCGTGGCTCCGGATGGGCCAAGAAGGACTTGGTACCCGGAACTTCAAGAGATGCTCACAGAGGACTCAGGGCCTCTGCCGATAAGAAGGGACTTGTTTCAGCAAGTACCATGTCTGTTCCAAGACTTACCGCGGCTGCGTTTGACGGCATGGCGGTTGAACGCCGGATCCTAAGGGAAAAAGGCATTCCGGAAGAGGTCATTCCTACCCTGGTCAAAGCCAGGAAGGAGGTGACCGCACAACATTATCACCACATGTGGCGAAAATATGTTGCGTGGTGTGAGGCCAGGAAGGCCCCACGAAGAAATTTCAACTCGGTCGATGCCTGCATTTCCTGCAAACAGGAGTGTCTATGGGCCTCAAATTGGGGTCCATTAAGGTTCAAATTTCGGCCCTGTCGATTTTCTTCCAGAAAGAATTGGTTTCAGTTCCTGAAGTCCAGAAATTTGACAAGGGAGTACTGCATATACAACCCCCTTTTGTGCCTCCAGTGGCACTGTGGGATCTCAACGTAGTCCTGGGATTCCTCAAATCACGTTGGTTTAAACCGCTCAAATCTGTGGATTTGAAATATCTCACATGGAAAGTGACCATGATGTTGGCCCTGGCCTCGGCCAGGCGAGTGTCAGAATTGGCGGCTTTGTCTCACAAAAGCCCATATCTGATTGTCCATTCGGACAGGGCAGAGCTGCGGACTCGTCCCCAGTTTCTCCCTAAGTTGGTGTCAGCGTTTCATCTGAACCAGCTTATTGTGGTACCTGCGGCTACTAGAGACTTGGAGGACTCCAAGTTGCTAGATGTTGTCAGGGCCCTGAAAATATAGATTTCCAGGACGGCTGGAGTCAGGAAAACTGACTTGCTGTTATCCTGTATGCACCCAAAAAACTGGGTGCTCTTGCCTCTAAGCAGACGATTGCTAGTTGAATGTGTAGTACAATTCAGCTTGCACATTCTGTGGCAGGACTGCCACAGCCAAAATATATAAATGCCCATTCCACAAGGAAGGTGGGCTCATCTTGGGCGACTGCCCGAGGGGTCTCGGCTTTACAACTTTGCCGAGCTGCTACTTGGTCAGGAGCAAATACGTTTGTAAAATTCTACAAATTTGATACCCTGGCTGAGGAGGACCTGGAGTTCTCTCACTCGGTGCTGCAGAGTCATCCGCACTCTCCCGCCCGTTTGGGAGCTTTGGTATAATCCCCATGGTCCTGACGGAGTCCCCAGCATCCACTTAGGACGTCAGAGAAAATAAGATTTTACTTACCGATAAATCTATTTCTCGTAGTCCGTAGTGGATGCTGGGCGCCCATCCCAAGTGCGGATTGTCTGCAATACTTGTACATAGTTGTTGTTACAAAAAAATCGGGTTGTTATTGTTGTGAGCCGTCTGTTCAGAGGCTCCTACGTTTGTCATACTGTTAACTGGGTTCAGATCACAAGTTATACGGTGTGATTGGTGTGGCTGGTATGAGTCTTACCCGGGATTCAATATCCTTCCTTATTGTGTACGCTCGTCCGGGCACAGTATCCTAACTGAGGCTTGGAGGAGGGTCATAGGGGGAGGAGCCAGTACACACCACCTGATCCTAAAGCTTTAGTTTTGTGCCCTGTCTCCTGCGGAGCCGCTAATCCCCATGGTCCTGACGGAGTCCCCAGCATCCACTACGGACTACGAGAAATAGATTTATTGGTAAGTAAAATCTTATTATATGAGGGATGCTCAAAGAGACGTTGGGCTGCTGGGTTCCAGAGCCAATGCCACGGCTATTTCTGCGAGACGAGCTCTATGGACCCGCCAGTGGACGGGTGATGCAGACTCAAAGAAGCATATGGAGGTTTTACCTTACAAACAGGGGCGTCGGAATGGGGGGGGGCAAGGGGGCAGCTCGCTCCCCCCAAACATAAGACAGGCGCCGATTCTGGTGCAGAAGAGCGGCTAGGTGAAGTACCGCTGCCGCACTCACGTGCACCCACGGGAACACTGCTTCCTCTGCTAGACTGTCATCGGTGCAGGTATGCGGCTGCCATGGCCCCGGACTGCCTTCAGGGGCCGCCGCTCCACCTGCACCCGGTCACACTACTCTGCATCCCCCCCTCCCCTGCGCCAGATATCTGAGCAGCCCGACTTCTCAAGCGGCCCGGCACCCTCCTCCAGCAGCGCTGCTCCGCGGGGGGTGAAGCAGAGGTCAGTCTCTGCATCTCATTACCGGGGCACATGTTCCTGGAGTGCCCTCCTCGAGTTACCTCCAGGCTCACAATACCGGCCAAGCAGCCGCAGCGCCATGGTGCTGCATGGGAGCTGGCATACTGATCCTTCGCTGACCTCCTCTTTGGCCTGTGCCTAGGTCTGCGGTCCTCCCTCGCTGACACTCCAAACTTGAGGTGAGTGACCAGAGGGCCCTGTGACCTCATGTCCTCCCACCCCCCTGTCTGTGGACCCCTGTATCATGCCTTATGTGTGTGTGCCACTCTGTCCCCCCTCACCCTGGTGTGTGGCCCCCTGTGTGTGTGACACCTTGTGCCCTCTTGCCCTGCACCCCCGTGTGTGGCCCCATGTACCTCCTGCCTTGTGTGTGTGTCATCCTCTACCCCCCTCACCCTAGAGTGTGGCCCCCTGTGTGTGTGACACCTTGTGCCCTCCTGCCCCGTACCCCCCTGTGTGTGGCCCCCTGTACCCCATACCTTATGTGTGTGTCATCCTCTACCCCCCTCACCCTGATGTGAATTTTTGTTTCGTTTTTATCGGCTCTGATGTATAATTGGGTGTAGTATGGCTGACCGCCGGTCAGCTTACCGACGCCGGGATCCCGGCAGCATACCGACGCCGGGAACCCGGCGGGGAGGGGCGAGTGCAGCAAGCCCCTTGCGGGCTCGCTGCGCTCGCCACGCTGCGGGCTCGGTGGCGACCTGCGGTCGCCACGGGTTCTGTTCCCACTCTATGGGTGTCGTGGACACCCATGAGTGGAAATAGTCCCTGTTGGTCGGCATGCCGACCATCGGGATACTGAGCCGGCAGATGGTGGAGGAGGTCATGTGACTGTCGGTCAGCAGACCGCCGGTCACATGAATACCACCCGTATAATTAATATAATTTGAATTATCAAAATGTAATATATTTTTATCCATTCTTTTTGTGCTCTCTCCTTTTTTCCGTTTTATTTATTTTTTCTGTTGTTGGGGTTGGCTATCCCTTGTGCATGAGAGACCAGCATTGAAATTGTGTAAAAGGCCATTAACAATGTGTGGCATATGTGTAAGGGCCATTACTGTGTGGCAATATGTCTACAAGGACATTACTTACGTGTGGCATTATGTGTATAAGGTGCACTACTGTGTTATGTAATATGCAGAAAGGGCACTACTGTGTGGTGTAATGTGAATAAGGAGTAATACGGTATGGTGTAATGTGAATAAGAGGCACTACTGTGAGGAGTAACATGCATATTGTAAAGGGTACTACTATGTGATGTAACCTGAATACGGGACACTGGGCCTAATTCAGACCTGATCGTAGCAGCAATTTTGCTAGCAGTTGGGCAAAACCATGGGGGCCATTCCGAGTTGTTCGCTAGCTGTTTTCGTTCGCAGTGCAGCGATTAGGAAAAAAAGTGGCACTTCTGCGCATGTGGCGCAATGCCCATGCGCGACGTACTTTCACAACAGCCGATGGTTTTTTACACAAGGTCTAGCGAAGCTTTTCAGTCGCACTGCTGGCCGCAGAGTGATTGACAGGGTGGGGGCGTTTCTTGGTGCCAACTGACCGTTTTCATGGAGTGATCGAAAAAACGCAGGCGTGGCTGGGAGAACGCAGGGCGTGTTTGTAACGTCAAAACAGGAACTGAATAGTCTGGAGCTGCTCTGAAACTGCTCAAAAATATTTTGCATCCGCTCTGCGATCCTTTCGTTCGCACTTCTGCTAAGCTAAGATACACTCCCAGTGGGAGGCGGCATAACGTTTGCACGGCTGCTAAAAGCAGCTAGCGAGCGAACAACTCGGAATGAGGGCCCATGTGCAGTGCAGGGGGGGGCAGATATAACGTGCAGAGAGAGTTAGATTTGGGTGGGATGTGCTCAAACTGAAATCTAAATTGCAGTGTAAAAATAAAGCAGCCAGTATTTACCCTGCACAGAAACAAAATAACCCACCCAAATCTAACTCTCTCTGCACATGTTATATCTGTCCCCCCCCCCCATGCAGTGCACATGGGAGTCATTCCAAGTTAATCGGTCGCTAGCAACTTTTTGCTGCGCTGTGATCAGGTCAAAACTGGGCAAAACTGCGCATGCGTATGTACCGCAATGCGCAGGCGCATCGCACGGGTACAAAGCGGGTCGTTGCACAGCGATGGATTTTATGAAGAATCCATTCGCACGGGCGATCGCAAGGTGATTGACAGGAAGAGGGCATTTATGGGTGTCAACTGACCGTTTTCAGGGAGTGGTAGGAAAAACGCAGGCGTGTCCTGGCGTTTGCAGGGCGGGTGTCTGACGTCAAATCCGGACCAGACACGCTGAAATGATCGCAAGGGCTGAGTAAGTGTAGAGCTACTTAGAAACTGCACAAAACTTTTTCGGGACACTCGGCAGCACATGCGTTCGCACACTTGCAAAGCCAAAATACACTCCCCCATAGGCGGCGACTATCTGATTGCAAGCCAGCAAAAAGTTGCTAGCAAGCGTCCAACTTGAAATGAGGGCCATGGTTTTGCCTATCTGCTAACAAAATTGCTGCAACGATCA
Source organism: Pseudophryne corroboree (assembly GCF_028390025.1). NCBI lineage: Eukaryota > Metazoa > Chordata > Amphibia > Anura > Myobatrachidae > Pseudophryne > Pseudophryne corroboree. The sequence continues at coordinate 103,482,125 of NC_086450.1, read as the reverse complement.
GGTCTGAATTACCCCCACTGTCATGTGATATAATGTAAATAAGGTTGCATTACTGTGTGACATAATTTGTACTGGGGGTACTATTGGGTACCCACGCCCCTTCCCAGCAAGAACGTGCCTCTTTTTCAGGGTGCGCGTTGAAGGCACATGCTATTCCTATTTAAAATATATGGGGTGGGGGCACCAATGCTCTTACTGGCACAGGGCAGCAAAGTGAAGACTGCTATGGGTGAGGGAGATGGGTGCAGGGTAAGAGGCGGAACTAGTGGCGGTGCTAGGGGGCACCTGCCAAAATGTTGCATAGGCCATCAAATTGGTTAGGGCCAGCTCTGCTCCCCGCACCTGTTGACTGACAGACACACGGACGTGTATTTGATCTTCCGCCAGGAAGGAGGCAGCGGAGCTGTGCTGCTGATCGAGGGAAGCAGGTCCTGCTACTCGGACTGGCTGTATGGATGGGTGGACCCCAGGGCAGCAATGGGCGGCTCAGAGTGCACGTCCTTCTTGCCCGCAGGGGAGCATCTCAGTGAGAGCCTGGTCCTGCTACTGGTGTCACTGCTTGAGATCAGGCTATTTCTGCGGAGGAACGCCAGGGGAAGCTGGGGGTCAGGGACCTGCCAGCAGACGCTGCACATCCGGATAGCCTGGGCAAGAACTTGTTGCTGGTGACGATCTGCCTGACGTTTGGAGCGGATGTCAGCTTTAAATTTGCCACCAAAACTGTCATATACCTGCTGAACCCCTGTCATCCAGTCACCTAATAATACAGTAATGATGCACCCACACATATGATAAGCATGTCACCACTGTCACAGTGTGCTGGGAAGGTAGAGGCGCCAAACTGAATTTATATCTGAATTTAAATGTTCTGACGCCCCTGCTTACAAAGGTGAAGTGTTGTTTGGGGAGGGGCTCGCAAACCTGGTTTCCACAGCTACCGCGGGTAAATCTACCTTTTTACCTTTTGTTCCCCAACAGCAAAAGAAAATTCCACAGTATCAGATGCAGTCTTTTCGGTCGCATAAGTCCAGAAGAGGTCGGGGCTCCTCCTTCCTTGCCAGAGGTAAGGGTAGAGGAAAGAGAACACCTGCTTCAGCTAGTTCCCAGGAGCAGAAGTCCTCCCCGGCTTCTACAAGATCCTTGGGCGATGGAAATTGTTTCCCAAGGCTACAAGCTGGAATTCGAAGAGGTGCCCCCTCGACGAATTTTCAAGTCGGCCATGCCAGCTTCACCCCCGGAGAGGGAAGTAGTGTTAGCTGCAATTCAAAAGCTGTGTCAACAGCAGGTGGTGGTCAAGGTTCCCCTGGTCCAACAGGGAAAAGGGTATTATTCAACCCTGTTTGTGGTCCCGAAGCCGGATGGTTCGGTCAGACCCATTTTAAATCTAAAATCCCTAAACCTCTACTTGAAAAAGTTCAAATTCAAGATGTAATCGCTCCGAGCTGTAATATCCAGCCTGGAAGGGAGGGATTTTATGGTGTCACTAGACATAAAGGATGCATACCTTCATGTCCCCATATACCCCCCTCATCAGGAGTACCTGAGATTCGCTGTACAGGACTGTCATTACCAGTTTCAGACGTTGCCGTTTGGGCTTTCCACGGCCCCGAGGATTTTCACCAAGGTAATGGCGGAGATGATGGTGCTCCTGCGCAGGCAGGGAGTCACAATTATCCCATACTTGGACGGTCTCCTGATAAAGGCGAGATCGAGTGATCAATTGCTGAAGAGCGTGTCGCTCTCCCTGAAAGTGCTGCAACAGCACGGTTGGATTCTCAATCTGCCAAAGTCACAATTCGTTCCAATGACTCGGCTATCATTCCTAGGCATGATTCTGGACACGGAACTAAAGAGGGTTTTTCTCCCATTGGAAAAAGCCCAGGATTTCCAGAACATGGTCAGAGACCTGCTAAAACCAAAAAGAGTGTCTGTTCATCAATGCACTCGAGTACTGGGAAAAATGGTGGCAGCCTACGAGGCCATCCCCTTCGGCAGGTTTCATGCGAGGACTTTTCAGTGGGACCTTCTGGACAAGTGGTCCGAATCCCATCTACAAATACATCAGAAAATAACCCTGTCCCCCAGGGCCAGAGTGTCTCTCCTGTGGTGGCTGCAGAGTGCTCACCTTCTAGAGGGTCGCAGGTTCGGCATTCAAGAATGGGTTCTGGTAACCACGGACGCGAGCAGTCACAAAAGGAAGAAATTTTCAGGGACTATGGTCAAGCCAGGAGGCTTGTCTACACATCATCATACTGGAATTGAGTGCCATATACAATGGCCTACGACAAGCGGAGAATCTTCTTCGCAACCTACCGGTTCTGATTCAATCAGACAACGTCACAGCCGTAGCTCATGTAAACCGCCAAGGCGGGACAAGGAGCAGAGTGGCGATGGCGGAAGCCGCCAGGATTCTTCGCTGGGTGGAAAATCACGTAAGCGCTCTGTCAGCTGTCTTCATTCCGGGAGTGGACAACTGGGAAGCAGATTTCCTCAGCAGACACGATCTCCATCCAGGAGAGTGGGGACTTCATCAAGAAGTTTTTGCAGAGATAACAAGTCTTTGGGGACTTCCTCAAATAGACATGATGGCGTCACGCCTCAACAAGAAGCTTCGGAGGTAATGTGCCAGGTCACGGGACCCTCAGGCAGTAGCAGTAGACGCCCTAGTGACACCATGGGTGTTTCAGTCGGTCTATGTTTTTCCTCCTCTTCCTCTCATCTCAAAAATATTGAGAATCATAACACAAAGAAGAGTGCAGACAACACTCATTGTTCCAGATTGGCCTCGAAGGGCCTGGTACTCAGATCTTCAGGAAATGCTCACAGAAGATCCGTTGCCTCTTCCTCTCAGGGAGGACCTGTTACAGCAGGGGCCCTGTGTGTTCCAAGACTTACCGCGGTTACGTTTGACGGCATAGCGGTTGAACACCGAATCCTAGCTGGGAAAGGTATTCCGGAGGAAGTCATCCCTACTCTGATAAAGGCTAGGAAGGAGGTGACGGCGAAGCATTATCACCATATCTGGAGGAAGTATGTATCTTGGTGTGAAGCCAAGAATGCTCCTACGGAAGATTTCCATCTGGACCGGTTTCTCCACTTTCTACAGACAGGAGTGGATATGGGCCTGAAGTTAGGCTCCATTAAGGTACAGATTTCGGCCCTATTTATATTCTTTCAGAAGGAATTGGCTTCTCTCCCAGAAGTTCAGACGTTTGTGAAGGGAGTGCTGCACATCCAGCCCCCCTTTGTGCCCCCAGTGGCACCGTGGGACCTTAACGTGGTGTTAAGTTTCCTGAAATCTCGCTGGTTTGAGCCTCTTCAAACAGTTGAATTAAAATTTCTCACGTGGAAGGTGGTCATGTTATTGGCCTTGGCATCTGCAAGGCGGGTGTCCGAATTGGCGGCCTTGTCCCACAAGAGCCCCTATTTGATTTTCCATGTGGATAGAGCGGAGTTGAGGACTCGTCCTTAATTTTTGCCTAAGGTGGTTTCTTCATTTCATATGAACCAACCTATTGTGGTGTCTGTGGCTACGGGGGACTGGGAGTACTCCACGTCCCTAGATGTAGTCGGGACCTTAAAGATTTATGTAGCCAGGACGGCTAGGGTTAGGAAAACACAGGCTCTGTTTGTCCTGTATGCAGCCAACATGGTTGGCGCTCCTGCTTCTAAGCAGACTATTGCTCGCTGGATCTGTAACACGATGCAGCAGGCTCATTCTGCGGCTGGATTGCCGTTACCAAATTCAGTAAAGGCCCATTCCACTAGGAAGGTGGGCTCTTCTTGGGCGGCTGCCCGAGGCGTCTCGGCATTACAGCTTTGCCGAGCTGCTACTTGGTCGGGTTCAAACACTTTAGCAAAAATCTACAAGTTTGATACCCTGGCTGATGAGGACCTTGCGTTTGCTCAGTCGGTGCTGCAGAGTCATCCGCACTCTCCCGCCCGGTTGGGAGCTTTGGTACAAACCCCATGGTCCATACCGAGTCCCCAGCATCCTCTAGGACGTAAGAGAAAATAAGATTTTAAACCTACCGGTAAATCTTTTTCTCCTAGTCCGTAGAGGATGCTGGCCGCCCGTCCCAGTGCGGACTACATCTGCAAGGCTTGTATGTAGTTGTTGCTTTCTTAAGGGTTATGTTACAGTTAGAATCAGTCTTTGACTGATACTGTTTTTGTTCATACTGTTAACTGGTTACATATATTCCAGGTTATATGGTATGATTGGTGTGGGCTGGTATGAATCTTGCCCTTAGATTATCAAAATCCTTTCCTCATATTGTCCATCTCCTCTGGGCACAGTTCTCTAACTGAGGTCTGGAGGAGGGGCATAGAGGGAGGAGCCAGTGCAGACCCATACTAAAAGTTCTTTATAGTGCCCATGTTTCCTGTGGAGCCCGTCTATACCCCATGGTCCTTACGGAGTCCCCAGCATCCTCTACAGACTAGGAGAAAAAGATTTATCGGTAGGTTTAAAATCTTATTATATATATATATATATATATAAGTGATGTGCACCGGACATTTCTCGGGTTTTGGTTTTGGATTCGGTTCCGCGGCCATATTTTGGATTCGGACGCGTTTTGGCAAAACCTCCCTGAACATTTTTTGTCGGATTCTGGTGTGTTTTGGATTCGGGTTTTTTTTTTTTTAAACCCTCAAAAACAGCTTAAATCAGAATTTGGGGGTCATTTTGATCCCATAGTATTATTAACCTCAATAACCATAATTTCCACTCATTTCCAGTCTATTCTAAACACCTCACACCTCACAATATTATTTTTAGTCCTAAAATTTGCACCGAGGTCGCTGGATGACTAAGCTAAGCGACCCAAGTGGCCGGCACAAACACCTTGCCCATCTAGGAGTGGCACTGCAGTGTCAGACAGGATGGCACTTCAAAAAAATAGTCCCCAAACAGCACATTATGCAAAGAAAAAAAGAGGTGCAGCAAGGTCGTTGGATGGCTAAGCTAAGCGACCCAAGTGGCCGACACAAACACCTGGCCCATCTAGGAGTGGCACTGCAGTGTCAGACAGGATGGCACTTAAAAAAATAGTCCCCAAACAGCACATGATGCAGAGGTAAATATATATATATAAATATATATATATATATATATATACAGTATGTGTGTGTGTATATATATATATATATATATATATATATATACTAGACAGTCCTTGCAGGCTGCGGCAGTATATTTATATATATATATATATATATATATATATATATATATATATATACATACACTGGTGGTCAGCAAAACTCTGCACTGTCCTCCTACTATAATACTGCGCACAACTACAATACAGCACAGATATGGACAGAATACTTGACGACACAGAGGTAGAGCAATGGACTACTGTACCGTACTGCTATATATATACTAGTGGTCAGCAAAATTCTGCACTGTCCTACTATATACTGCGCACAACTACAATGTAGCACAGATATGCATAGTATACTTGACGACACAGAGGTAGAGCAATGGACTACTGTACCGTACTGCTATATATATATATATACTGGTGGTCAGCAATATTCTGCACTGTCCTCCTACTATATACTGCGCACAACTACAATGCAGCACAGATATGAATAGTATACTTGACACAGAGGTAGAGCAATGGACTACTGTACCGTACTGCTATATATATATATATACTGGTGGTCAGCAATATTCTGCACTGTCCTCCTACTATATACTGCGCACAACTACAATGCAGCACAGATATGAATAGTATACTTGACACAGAGGTAGAGCAATGGACTACTGTATAGTACTGCTATATATATACTGGTGGTCAGCAAAATTCTGCACTGTCCTCCTACTATATACTGCGCACAACTACAATGCAGCACAGATATGGATAGTATACTTGACGACACAGAGGTAGAGCAATGGACTACTGTATAGTACTGCTATCTATATATATATATATATATATATATATATATATATACCGGTGGTCAGCAAAATTCTGCACTGTCCTACTATATACTGCGCACAACTACAATGCAGCACAGATATGGATAGTATACTTGACGACATAGAGGTAGAGCAATGGACTACTGTACCGTACTGCTATAAATATATACTGGTGGTCAGCAAAATTCTGCACTGTCCTCCTACTATATACTGCGCACAACTACAATGCAGCACAGATATGAATAGTATACTTGACACAGAGGTAGAGCAATGGACTACTGTACCGTACTGCTATATATATAATGGTGGTCAGCAAAATTCTGCGCTGTCCTCCTACTATATACTGCGCACAAATACAATGCAGCACAGATATGGATGGATAGTATACTTGACGACACAGAGGTAGAGCAATGGACTACTGTAATGTACTGCTATATATATACTGGTGGTCAGCAAAATTCTGTACTGTCTTCCTACTATATACTACAATGCAGCACAGATATGGAGCGTTTTCAGGCAGAGAACGTAGATATTTGCAGCACACTGAGCACAGATATTTGCAGCACACTGAGCACAGATATTTGCAGCACACTAAACACGTCCTCTCGCTATCATCTCTAATGCACAAGTGAAAATGGCGGCGACGTGCGGCTCTTTATATGCAATACGAATCTTGCGAGAATACGACAGCGGATGATGACGTTCGGGCGCGCTCGGGTTAACCGAGCAAGGCGGGAAGATCCGAGGGTGCCTCGGAACCGTGTAAAATAGGTGAAGTTCGGGGGGGGGGGGTTCGGATCCCGAGGAACCGAACCCGCTCATCTCTAATATATATATATATATATATATATATATATATATATATATACATATGTACACACACACTCTCTCACTCACTCCAATAGGCCTGTTTTTTGGTTGCGCCGGCTGCTTCAACTACTCACAGCATCACGGACTACAGCAGCCGGCGCACGCCCCCTCTTCACTCCGGCCTCCTCCAGGCAGCCCCGCCAATCAGGTGCGGTCTAGGAGCAAATTCCCGGGACGCACCTTTCAGACCTAAGCCGGGTTGTCTTTCCGGGACTTGAGTTCTGGGAAAAACCCTGGTCAATTGCAGGGTTGGCGACCCGGATCACGTTCCCGGGTCTGTGCCTTTCAGACATACCAAATTCCCGGGTTGATGCGCGTTCATGTGCAAATTCCCGGGAATTTGGAGCATGTCTGAAAGGGGTATTAGAGGTCCAGGTTACACTTTTATTTTTATTTTTTTCTGTAAACCTTTTCATTCAGGAGCAGCATATATTTCTTTAATTCTTAGCCTAATCATGAAATGGATTTAACTTACACTACGTAACTTAAAGGTGCACTCTTTGCGAAGTGTCAGTATTTTTCAAACAAAAGCCCGACCCTGTCTAGTAGTGCCCTTGAAGTGCCGCTCTGGGAATAGCTTTAACTGCCTTATTAGCTGTTAGATATACTCTGTATCTCTCTCAATCCTACATTGATTAAGCTAAAGTAAATGTCATTATGCTATTCAGCCTGTTCAGTCCGAGAGAAAATTGATCTGAACCCATCACCAGGAAAGAACACTAGAAACTCAGTCTCTTATTATAGTAGAGCCTTTTATGATTGAGGTCAGAGCATTTATAGGCGCTATTGCCATCCATTTAGAGTGTGCCATCTGGCCGCCCACCTTTTACTGTGCGTGTCCCAGCTTATGCACATAATGTTCCTGTGGCAAGAAGAAAAGCCTGCTGTTTTTTTTGTTAATGAGAAAAAAATGAATCCCACTACCACATTACATATACATTCATAATCACGTAAGTATTTAATGTTTTTCTCAATTATATTTTCATCAAAATATAAAAAATAGAAATAGATTTTATTCAGACATGTGGGCAGTGACTGTAGTGACCTCTCTGGCAAAGAGTCTGGGCATTGGTCAATTATATTATAGGCTATACCAAAAGATTGTTCCATTCGAGACTAGTAAACCAATCACAGCAGCTTTTGTTTGAGAACTTCCTCAGGATGATTAATGGTGAAGAAACAAGCCCCACCTAAGCAATACCAACTAAAGTATTGAATCATATTAGACATTCAAGTAAAAGACAGAGCTAGTCACACATCTAATAGATTATCTTCCAACCAGCCAACTAGTTGGCCGGTTGGATTGAAAATTTGGTAATGTTTGTGAGCAAAATGCAATCGGCCGCTACGTAACCATCCTAGTTGGTCGTTTGCACCAGTTCATGTTATGCATTCACTCAGACTGGCTTCTACCACCAGCATATATTAGGGAATTGTAGGCCATCATTCAGGAGGCATGGTGACACTATCTACACAATCCATGCCGAATTGTGATCCTAATGTAATCTGTTTGAAAGTAGGACCTAGACATCGATGTCTCAGTTTGTCTGGGACATGAGTGTTTTTATGTGTGTTATAGTCTATAAACAATTGTCATATACATCACCTATCCTGGAATTAGATAGGAAGGATCAGCGCTCATAACTATAGTTGGAAAAAAGCAGCGGAGGAAAATCTACATAATGGAAATGATTGTAGGGCACTTACACATGCTGATCCTTCCTATTTAATTCCAGGATAGGAAAAATGTGTGTGTATGTATATATATATATATATATATATATATATATATATATATATATACACACTTTTAATACACAGTTCCTGATCATTTAAAGCCTCCGAGTGCCACCTCGTTATTTCCACAGCATATACAGTTAGGTCCATAAATATTGGGACATTGACACAATTCTCATATTTTGGGCTCTATACACCACCACAATGGATTTGAAATGAAACAAACAAGATGTGCATTAACTGCGGACTTTCCGCTTTAATTTGAGGGTATTTACATCCAAATCAGGTGAACGGTGTAGGAATTACAACGGTTTCTATATGTGCCTCTCACTTTTTAAGGGACCAAAAGTAATGGGACAATCGACTCAGAAGCTTTTTCATGGGCAGGAGTGGGCCATTCCCTCGTTACTTCATCATTAATTAAGCAGGTAAAAGGTGTGGAGTAGATTCCAGTTGTGACATTTGCATTTGGGATCTGTTGCTGTCGACTCTCAATATGAGATCCAAAGAGCTGCCTCTATCAGTGAAGCAAGCCATCATTAGGCTGAAAAATCAAAACAAACCCATTAGAGAGATACTGTAGCAAAAACATTCGGTGTGGCCAAATCAACTGTTTGGAACATTCTTAAAAAGAAAGAACGCACCGGAGAGCTCAGCAACACCAAAAGACCCGGAAGACCACGGAAAACAATGTGGTGGATGACAGAAGAATTATTTCCCTGGTGAAGAAAAACCTCTTCACAACAGTTGCCCAGATCAAGAACACTCTCCAGGAGGTAGGTGTATATGTGTCAAAGTCAACAATCAAGAGAAGACTTCACAAAAGTGAATATAGAGGGTTCACCACAAGATGTAAACCATTGGTGAGCCACAAAAACAGGAAGTCCAGATTAGAGTTTGTCAAACAACATCTAAAAAAGCCTTTACAGTTCTGGAACAACATCTATGGACAGATGAGACAAAGATCAACTTGTACCAGAGTGATGGGTAGAGAAGAGTGTGGAGAAGGAAAGGAACTGCTCATGATCCAAAACATACCTACTCATCAGTGAAGCATGGTGGTGGTAGTGTCATGGCGTGGGCATACGGTTTATATATAGATAGATGGAGATATATATATATATATATCTATCTCTATCTACATCTAGGCCTAGGTGTCATCCTTGACACTGATCTGTACTTTGTTCCCCACATTCAATCTGTCTCAAGATCATGTTACATGCATCTAAAAAACATATCCCAAATACGACCATACCTTACACAAGACACTGCTAAAACTCTAATCCACGCTCTCATTATCTCCTGCATTGATTATTGCAATAGTCTCCTAAGTGGTCTTCCCAAAACGAGACTCTCACCACTACAATCCATTCTGAATGCAGCGGCGAGGCTTATCTTCCTCGCTAGACATTCATCGTCTGCAGATCCACTCTGTCAGTCCCTCCATTGGTTAGCTGTACTCTACCGCATTCAATATAAAATACTTTTACTCACACACAAGGCCATTAACCAAACTACACCAACGTACATCACTTCGCTTATCACAAAATATCTCCCAACCCGACCTCTTCGCTCTTCACAAGACCTGCGTCTCTCATCCACACTCATTACTCGCTCCCACTCACGACTGCAGGACTTTCATCGGGCCGCACCCACTCTGTGGAATGCCCTACCACGCACAATAAGACTCTCCTCTAGTCTCCAAACCTTCAAGCGTTCCCTGAAAACTCACCTCTTTAGGCAAGCATATCAAATTCCATAACCGCCCACATAACTTTCATAAACCTTCCTATCAAATTGCATCCACTCTTTACAGTCCACACATATCCTCAGATGTCTTCTCATTCTATGCAATAGATAGGCATATGTGCACAAGGAAAGGTGCTATTTCCCTATAGATTGTAAGCTTGCGAGCAGGGCCTTCCTACCTCTATGACTGTTATCACCCAGTTTGTTATTGTTATTTCAAATTGTAAAGCGCAACGGAATTTGCTGCGCTATATAAGAAACTGTTAATAAATTGATAAATAATATCTATAGATAGAAATAGATATAATAAAATTAAGCCTGTGGTACCGGGTGCTAACCATATATGTCTCTAGTGTTGCACAGTCCAACTAGAGTATTCTAGTTCACCATTTGAAACGTTATTGTCACACTCCCCTTCAATAAAAGGATGCCTGCTTATCTCCAGTGGTCGTTGTTCAGAAGAACTCCATAAAATGTCTGTTAAAAAAAGATGAGAATAGTGCCTCCCAGTGCAATAGTATCACAATATTGTAATGGTCCCACCACCAGTTTCTATCACTGTTAAAATCAAGATGTACCGTAAATAGTGGTAACAACCACTTGTTTAGAAGCAGGTGTCGGATTTGGGCAATGGCTCCAACCAGCACATTTAGCAGCCTGGATGATTTATCCAAATATTTCCCACTCACTTCCAATATGCAGTACTCGTATAGGAGAGAGACAGAGCAGACACAATTTATTTACATAAAACAATTAAATGCCTGTACATTTTCAAAGAACAATAATAGCTTATCTGATAGTCTCAGTATTCCAAAAGAAATCCGGTAAAGAGTCAAAGGAATCAGGTAGAGAGTCTTCCTTAATGTGTTTCGTCTGTTTAAGTTGTCTGTAGGACTCCATCACTCCTACTGAAGTCCTGGAAATAGCTTAAATGACGAAACGCTAAGATATGTGGAGAGGGGCAGTATTTACTTCTGTTTGTGTACATGTTTTATAATTGGCACAAGCACTGGTTTTGCCTTATTACATTGACCTTAAATAATTTGAATTGGTCCTGGACCACCATTCTAGGACACCCCTGCAAGTGATGTGAGGCATCCAGTTTTGGAACCTCTGCCTAAGGGTATGAGTAATTCAGTTCTGGGCTAGTCTTGAGGAAGTGGACCGATTTAGATGATGTAGTATTATTGCTATAATTACATATGTCGATTGAGCCACCATAGTAATCAGATGGATTAGGGTCTATTTTTGATCATTTGTAGTAAGTGATGGGCTGACTATGACTATTATGCAGCATATGTAATGAGTAAAACATCTTCATTCTAAAATAAAAAGTAAAATTGATTGTATTGTTTACAAATGCCTTTGCTTTGGAGGAAGCTCCAATTACTACTTTTGTTTTTCAGCACAGTTGTACTAGGAGCTTGCTTGGACTCAGCATTTGGCTCTGTAAACTCCTCGCTGTGGCACTTTTCCTCTACTGTGAATGTTTATCACACAGGAACAAATTAAACATAAGCAGAAATCCAATATGACCACTTTTGCTACTACTTTTTTTGCAATGAATTTTAGGTGTAGTTTAACTTTTTTACTACTTTTTCATTTTATTGTAGATAGAACAAAAATGTAATCTTTATTTTGGTTGGTCAGCATAAATAAACAGAGCGGTATAAATCCTAGTCGGAGTGGCTACATTTCTTTAATTTAAGGTAATAGAAATCAAGAAGAACATCAATCAATGTAGCACAACAATATTCCGGGGTTGATTACTGTAAGGTGGGACATAGGGTGTGATGTAAGGGAATAAGTAGCGAAGAATCCCTACAGGAAATCTATCATATGATGTGTTTGGAACAAGTCATTGCTTAGGTGTACATAGATGAGTACTAACACAGAATCTGAGATCAGAGCAGATTATAATATAGACTTTAGATATGGCTCCATGTCATATTTATTATCCTTTTATATGGCGCCACAAGGGTTCCACAGCGCCTACAAAGTACATCAGCTAGAAAACCATGATTTACAGTACAAAAAAACAAGCACATGGTTTATAAACATTTCTGCATCAGCGATCATACCACACACATTCAGCAGGGCATAGGCAACCAAGGGTTAGGTGGTGTTGCAGAGAATACGGAGTAAATGATAATAAAAGTAAGGGAAGGCAATGCACATTAGGGTAGAGGGCCCTGCTCGTAAAAGAGCTTACAGTTTAAAGGGCAGTGGCAGACAAACAGGGGTGACGCATATAGCTTAGAAAATGAGGAAGGAGCATGAAACAGAGTATTAGGATGAGAGCTGGATGGCATTTATGAAGATGTGGGTCTTGGGAGCCCATTTGAAGTTTTGAAGAGAGGTGTTAGAGTCTGAGAGGAAGAGAATTCCAGAGGTAAGGAGCAGCATGATCAAAATCTTGGGAGTTATAGGAAGTAATCAGTTGGCAGCAGAGGCCAAGCTCTAAGTTCATTTCCTCAAGAAGATTTTAATTGGTTGTAGCTTTCATTAAAAATCCATAAAGATTAAACCAGCCCAAAGGATGTGTCTCAAACATGAAGATGGTATGTCATTGTTTTTCCATGACAGCAGTGTGATAAAAATTGTCAAGTGATTATACAGTATATATGGGGGCTTGGTTCTTCTCCAATTCTTATCTGTTCCCAGGATATGAGAGACTAGATTCTTGAAATTACTAAGAAACATTCTGAAGTGGGGAGTTTGCATAAAAGGAAGGTTTGTAGGTCCGTATTGATCAGAGACACCAACATGGCACTAAGTAGCATGTGTAGTTTATCCACAAAGGTATAATACCTCGCCAGGTCCACCCGATATGGAGGACCTTCTTTGTTCACAAAGCCTCAATCATCTGTAAAGTGGGGAAACATCATTCTTAAACTGTACAGAACTAGTATCGCCTACAAATTATCTCATAGCTCATTTCTCTAACGTCCTAGTGGATGCTGGGGACTCCGAAAGGACCATGGGGAATAGCGGCTCCGCAGGAGACTGGGCACAAAAGTAAAAGCTTTAGGACTACCTGGTGTGCACTGGCTCCTCCCCCTATGACCCTCCTCCAAGCCTCAGTTAGATTTTTGTGCCCGAACGAGAAGGGTGCAGTCTAGGTGGCTCTCCTGAGCTGCTTAGAAAAAAGTTTAGTTTTAGGTTTTTTATTTTCAGTGAGACCTGCTGGCAACAGGCTCACTGCACCGAGGGACTAAGGGGAGAAGAAGCGAACTCACCTGCGTGCAGAGTGGATTGGGCTTCTTAGGCTACTGGACATTAGCTCCAGAGGGACGATCACAGGCCCAGCCATGGATGGGTCCCAGAGCCGCGCCGCCGTCCCCCTTGAGCCAGAAGACTGAAGAGGTCCGGAAAATCGGCGGCAGAAGACGTCCTGTCTTCAATAAGGTAGCGCACAGCACCGCAGCTGTGCGCCATTGCTCTCAGCACACTTCACACTCCGGTCACTGAGGGTGCAGGGCGCTGGGGGGGGGGCGCCCTGAGACGCAATAAAAACACCTTTTTTGGCAAAAAATACATCACATATAGCTCCTGGGCTATATGGATGCATTTAACCCCTGCCAATTTTTCCATAAAAAAGCGGGAGAAAGGCCGCCGAAAAGGGGGCGGAGCCTATCTCCTCAGCACACTGGCGCCATTTTTTCCTCACAGCTCCGTTGGAGGAAGGCTCCCTGACTCTCCCCTGCAGTCCTGAACTACAGAAACAGGGTAAAACAAGAGAGGGGGGGCACTAATTTGGCAGATAAATATATATTGCAGCTATATCAGGGAAAAACACTTACCGTATATACTCGAGTATAAGCCGACTTTTTCAGCACTTTTTTTTGTGCTGAAAAAGCCACCTCGGCTTATACTCGAGTCAGTGCAGGCAGAGGCAGAGCAGTGTGAAGGAGGGACATGGAGCGCACAGCGCGCGGCGCTCCTGTGTCCCTCCTGCATCTCCGGCGGCAGCAGCGGCGGTTCTATTACAGGAAATACCCGTTCGTGACCTCTGATCACGAACCGGCACTTCCTATAATAGACCCGCCGCGGCCGCCGAAGATGCAGGAGGGACACAGGAGAGCCGCGCACGCTGTGTGCTTCGTGTCCCTCCAGAAGACAGCGCGGGATCGACGGAGGGGTAAGTAACAGCACTGTGGGGCATACCTGGCACTTGGGGAGGGAACGTATCTGGCAGCACTGTGGGGGCATATCTGGCAGCACTGTGGGGGCATATCTGGCAGCACTGTGGGGGCATAACTGGCAGCACTGTGGGGGCATATCTGGCAGCACTGTGGGGGCATATCTGGCAGCACTGTGGGGGCATAACTGGCAGCACTGTGGGGGCATATCTGGCAGCACTGTGGGGGCATATCTGGCAGCACTGTGGGGGCATATCTGGCAGCACTGTGGGGGCATATCTGGCAGCACTGTGGGGGCATATCTGGCAGCACTGTGGGGGCATATCTGGCAGCACTGTGGGGGCATATCTGGCAGCACTGTGGGGGCATAACTGGCAGCACTGTGGGGGCATAACTGGCAGCACTGTGGGGGCATATCTGGCAGCACTGTGGGGGCATATCTGGCAGCACTGTGGGGGCATAACTGGCAGCACTGTGGGGGCATATCTGGCAGCACTGTGGGGGCATATCTGGCAGCACTGTGGGGGCATATCTGGCAGCACTGTGGGGGCATATCTGGCAGCACTGTGGGGGCATATCTGGCAGCACTGTGGGGGCATATCTGGCAGCACTGTGGGGGCATATCTGGCAGCACTGTGGGGGCATATCTGGCAGCACTGTGGGGGCATATCTGGCAGCACTGTGGGGGCATATCTGGCAGCACTGTGGGGGCATAACTGGCAGCACTGTGGGGGCATATCTGGCAGCACTCTGGGGGCATATCTGGCACTATGAGGGCATATCTGGCACTGAGGGCTGTGTACGGCTAGAGCTGCATTTCCCACCCTAGGCTTATACTCGAGTCAATAAGTTTTCCCAGGTTTTTATGGTAGAATTAGGTGCCTCGGCTTATATTCGGGTCGACTTATACTCGAGTATATACGGTATATAAGGTTATCCCTATATATATATAGCGCTCTGGTGTGTGCTGGCAAACTCTCCCTCTGTCTCCCCAAAGGGCTAGTGGGGTCCTGTCCTCTGTCAGAGCATTCCCTGTGTGTGTGCTGTGTGTCGGTACGTTGTGTCGACATGTATGAGGAGGAAAATGGTGTGGAGGCGGAGCAATTGCCTGTGTTAGTGATGTCACCCCCTAGGGAGTCGACACCTGACTGGATGGTCTTATGGAAAGAATTACGTGATAGTGTCAGCACTTTAGAAAAGACTGTTGACGACATGAGACAGCCGGCAAATCAGTTAATACCTGTACAGGCGTCTCAAACACCGTCAGGGGCTCTAAAACGCCCGTTACCTCAGGTCGATACAGACACTGACACGGACACTGACTCCAGTGTCGACGGTGAGGAAACAAACGTATTTTCTCTATCGTCCTAGTGGATGCTGGGGTTCCTGAAAGGACCATGGGGAATAGCGGCTCCGCAGGAGACAGGGCACAAAAGTAAAGCTTTCCGATCAGGTGGTGTGCACTGGCTCCTCCCCCTATGACCCTCCTCCAAGCCAGTTAGATTTTTGTGCCCGGACGAGAAGGGTGCAATCTAGGTGGCTCTCCTAAAGAGCTGCTTAGAAAAGTTTAGCTTAGGTTTTTTATTTTACAGTGAGTCCTGCTGGCAACAGGATCACTGCAACGAGGGACTTAGGGGAGAAGAAGTGAACTCACCTGCGTGCAGGATGGATTTGCTTCTTGGCTACTGGACATCAGCTCCAGAGGGACGATCACAGGTACAGCCTGGATGGTCACCGGAGCCTTGCCGCCGGCCCCCTTGCAGATGCTGAAGTAAGAAGAGGTCCAGAATCGGCGGCAGAAGACTCCTCAGTCTTCTAAAGGTAGCGCACAGCACTGCAGCTGTGCGCCATTTTCCTCTCAGCACACTTCACACGGCAGTCACTGAGGGTGCAGGGCGCTGGGAGGGGGGCGCCCTGGGAGGCAAATGAATACCTATTTTGGCTAAAAATACCTCACATATAGCCTCCGGAGGCTATATGGAGATATTTAACCCCTGCCAGAATCCGTTAAGAGCGGGAGACGAGGCCGCCGAAAAAGGGGCGGGGCCTATCTCCTCAGCACACAGCGCCATTTTCCCTCACAGAAAGGCTGGCGGGAAGGCTCCCAGGCTCTCCCCTGCACTGCACTACAGAAACAGGGTTAAAACAGAGAGGGGGGGCACTAATTTGGCGTTAGAAATATATAAAAAAGATGCTATAAGGGAAAACACTTATATAAGGTTGTCCCTATATAATTATAGCGTTTTTGGTGTGTGCTGGTAAACTCTCCCTCTGTCTCTCCAAAGGGCTAGTGGGTCCTGTCCTCTATCAGAGCATTCCCTGTGTGTGTGCTGTGTGTCGGTACGTGTGTGTCGACATGTATGAGGACGATGTTGGTGAGGAGGCGGAGCAATTGCCTGTAATGGTGATGTCACTCTCTAGGGAGTCGACACCGGAATGGATGGCTTATTTAGGGAATTACGTGATAATGTCAACACGCTGCAAGGTCGGTTGACGACATGAGACGGCCGACAAACAATTAGTACCGGTCCAGACGTCTCAAAAACACCGTCAGGGGTTTTAAAACGCCCGTTTACTTTAGTCGGTCGACACAGACACAGACAGGGACACTGAATCCAGTGTCGACGGTGAATAAACAAACGTATTCCTTATTCGGGCCACACGTTAAAGGCAATGAAGGAGGTGTTACATATTTCTGATACTACAAGTACCACAAAAGAGGGTATTATGTGGGATGTGAAAAAACTACCGTAGTTTTTCCTGAATCAGATAAATTAAATAAAGTGTGTGATGATGCGTGGGTTCCCCCCGATAGAAAATTATGGGCGGTATACCCTTTCCCGCCAGAAGTTAGGGCGCGTTGGGAAACACCCCTTAGGGTGGATAAGGCGCTCACACGCTTATCAAAACAAGTGGCGGTACCGTCTATAGATAGGGCCGTCCTCAAGGACCAGCTGACAGGAGGCTGGAAAATATCATAAAAAGTATATACACACATACTGGTGTTATACTGCGACCAGCGATCGCCTCAGCCTGGATGTGCAGAGCTGGGGTGGCTTGGTCGGATTCCCTGACTAAAAATATTGATACCCTTGACAGGGACAGTATTTTATTGACTATAGAGCATTTAAAGGATGCATTTCTATAGATGCGAGATGCACAGAGGGATATTTGCACTCTGGCATCAAGAGTAAATGCGATGTCCATATCTGCCAGAAGATGTTATGGACACGACAGTGGTCAGGTGATGCAGATTCCAAACGGCACAAAGGTGTATTGCCGTATAAAGGAAGAGGAGTTATTTGGGGTCGGTCCATCGGACCTGGTGGCCACGGCAACTGCTGGAAAATCCGCCGTTTTTACCCTAAGTCACATCTCTGCAGAAAAAGACACCGTCTTTTCAGCCTCAGTCCTTTCGTCCCTATAAGATCATATCTGCCCAGGGATAGAGGAAAGGGAAGAAGACTGCAGCAGGCAGCCCATTCCCAGGAACAGAAGCGTTCCACCGCTTCTGACAAGTTCTCAGCATGGCGCTGAGACCGTACAGGACCCCTGGATCCTACAAGTAGTATCCCAGGGGTACAGATTGGAATGTCGAGACGTTTCCCCTTCGCAGGCTCCTGAAGTCTGCTTTACCAAGGTCTCCCTCCGACAAGGAGGCAGTATGGGAAAAAATTCACAAGCTGTATTCCCAGCAGGTGATAATTAAATTACCCCTCCTACTACAAGAAAAGGGGTATTATTCCACACTATATTGTGGTACTGAAACCAGAAGGCTAGGTGAGACTTATTCTAAAAAATTTTTTGAACACTTACAAAGGTTCAAATCAAGATGGAGTCACTCAGAGCAGTGATAACGAACCAGGAAGAAGGGGACTATATAGTGTCCCGGGACATCAGGGATGCTTACCTCTATGTCCCAAATTTGCCCTTCTCACTAAGGGTACCTCAGGTTCGTGGTGCAGAACTGTCACTATCAGTTTCAGACGCTGCCGTTTGGATTGTCCACGGCACCCCGGGTCTTTACCAAGGTAATGGCCGAAATGATGATTCTTCTTCGAAGAAAAGGCGTCTTAATTATCCCTTACTTGGACGATCTCCTGATAAGGGCATAGTCCAGGGAACAGTTGGAGGTCGGAGTAGCACTATCTCGGATACTGCTACAACAGCACGGGTGGATTCTAAATATTCCAAAATCGCAGCTGATCCCGACGACACGTCTGCTGTGCCTAGGGATGATTCTGGACACAGTCCAGAAAAAGGTGTTTCTCCCGGAAGAGAAAGCCAGGGAGTTATCCGAGCTAGTCAGGAACCTCCTAAAAACAGTGCATCATTGCACAAGGGTCCTGGTAAAAATGGTGGCTTCCTACGAAGCAATTCCATTCGGCAGATTTCACGCAAGAACTTTTCAGTGGGATCTGCTGGACAAATGGTCCGGATCGCATCTTCAGATGCATCAGCGGATAACCCTATATCCAAGGACAAGGGTGTCTCTCCTGTGGTGGTTATAGAGTGCTCATCTTCTAGAGGGCCGCAGATTCGGCATTCAGGATTGGATGCTGGTGACCACGGAGCCCAGCCCGAGAGGCTGGGGAGCAGTCACACAAGGAAAAAATTTCCAGGGAGTGTGATCAAGTCTGGAGACTTTTCTCCACATAAATATACTGGAGCTAAGGGTAAATTTATAATGCTCTAAGCTTAGCAAGACCTCTGCTTCAAGGTCAGCCGGTATTGATCCAGTGGGAAAAACATCACGGCAGTCGCCCACGTAAACAGACAGGGCGACACAAGAAGCAGGAGGGCAATGGCAAAAACTGCAAGGACTTTTCGCTGGGCGGAAAATCATGTGATAGCACTGTCAGCAGTGTTTCATCCCGGGAATGGAAACTGGGAAGCAGACTTCCTCAGCAGGCACGACCTCCACCCGGGAGAGTGGAAACTTCATCGGGAAGTTTTTTCCACATGATTGTAAACCGTTGGGAAATACCAAAGGTGGACATGATGGCGTCCCGTCTGAACAAAAAACGGGACAGGTATTGCGCCAGGTCAAGAGACCCTCAGGCAATAGCTGTGGACGTTCTGGTAACACCGTGGGTGTACCAGTCGGTGTATGTGTTCCCTCCTCTGCTTCTCATACCTAAGGTGCTGAGAATTATAAGACGTAGAGGAGTAAGAACTATACTCATGGCTCCGGATTGGCCAAGAAGGACTTGGTACCCGGAACTTTAAGAGATGCTTACAGAGGTCTTATGGCCTCTGCCGCTAAGAAGGGACTTGCTTCAGCAAGTACCATGTCTGTTCCAAGACTTACCGCAGCTGCGTTTGTCGGCATGGCGGTGGAAAGCCGGATCCTAAGGGAAAAAGGCATTCCGGAAGAGGTCATTCCTACCCTGGTCAAAGCCAGAAAGGAGGTGACCGCACAACATTATCACCACATGTGGCGAAAATATGTTGCGTGGTGTGAGGCCAGGAAGGCCCCACAAAGAAATTTCAACTCGGTCGTTTCCTGCATTTCCTGCAAACAGGAGTGTCTATGGGCCTCAAATTGGGGTCCATTAAGGTTCAAATTTCGGCCCTGTCGATTTTCTTCCAGAAAGAATTGGCTTCAGTTCCTGAAGTCCAGAAGTTTGTCAAGGGAGTATTGCATATACAACCCCCTTTTGTGCCTCCAGTGGCACTGTGGGATCTCAACGTAGTTCTGGGATTCCTCAAATCACATTGGTTTAAAACCAGTCAAATCTGTGGATTTGAAGCATCTCACATGAAAAGTGACCATGCTCTTGGCCCTGGCCTGGACCAGGCGAGTGTCAAATTGGTGGTTTTTTCTCAAAAAAGCCCATATCTGTTTGTCCATTCGGACAGGGCAGAGCTGCGGACTCGTCCCCAGTTCTCTCCCTAAGGTGGTGTCAGTGTTTCACCTGAACCAGCTTATTGTGGTGCCTTGCACCTACTAGGGACTTGGAGGACTCCAAGTTGCTAGATGTTGTCAGGGCCCTGAAAATATGTTCCAGGACGGCTGGAGTCAGGAAAACTGACTTGCTGTTATCCTGTATGCACCCAACAAACTGGGTGCTCTTGCTTCTAAGCAGACTATTGCTAGTTGGATGTGTAATACAATTCAGCTTGCACATTCTGTGGCAGGCCTGCCACAGCCAAAATATGTAAATGCCCATTCCACAAGGAAGGTGGGCTCATCTTGGGCGGCTGCCCGAGGGGTCTCGGCTTTACAACTTTGCCGAGCAGCTACGTGGTCAGGGGGGGAACACGTTTGTAAAATTCTACAAATTTGATACCCTGGCTAAGGAGGACCTGGAGTTCTCTCATTCGGTGCTGCAGAGTCATCCGCACTCTCCCGCCCGTTTGGGAGCTTTGGTATAATCCCCATGGTCCTTTCAGGAACCCCAGCATCCACTAGGACGATAGAGAAAATAAGAATTTACTTACCGATAATTCTATTTCTCGGAGTCCGTAGTGGATGCTGGGCGCCCATCCCAAGTGCGGATTATCTGCAATACTTGTACATAGTTACAAAAATCGGGTTATTATTGTTGTGAGCCATCTTTTCAGAGGCTCCGCTGTTATCATACTGTTAACTGGGTTTAGATCACAAGTTGTACGGTGTGATTGGTGTGGCTGGTATGAGTCTTACCCGGGATTCAAAATTCCTCCCTTATTGTGTACGCTCGTCCGGGCACAGTACCTAACTGGCTTGGAGGAGGGTCATAGGGGGAGGAGCCAGTGCACACCACCTGATCGGAAAGCTTTACTTTTGTGCCCTGTCTCCTGCGGAGCCGCTATTCCCCATGGTCCTTTCAGGAACCCCAGCATCCACTACGGACTCCGAGAAATAGAATTATCGGTAAGTAAATTCTTATTTTCCAGTAGGGCCACACGTTACATGATCACGGCAATGAAGGAGGTTTTGAACATTTCTGATACTACAAGTACCACAAAAAAGGGTATTATGTGGGGTGTGAAAAAACTACCCGTAGTTTTTCCTGAATCAGATGAATTAAATGAGGTGTGTGATGAAGCGTGGGTTTCCCCCGATAAAAAACTGCTAATTTCTAAAAAATTATTGGCATTATACCCTTTCCCGCCAGAGGTTAGGGCACGTTGGGAAACACCCCCTAGGGTAGATAAGGCGCTCACACGCTTATCAAAACAAGTGGCGTTACCGTCTCCTGATACGGCCGCCCTCAAGGAACCAGCTGATAGGAAGCTGGAAAATATCCTAAAAAGTATATACACACATACTGGTATTATACTGCGACCAGCAATCGCCTCAGCCTGGATGTGCAGTGCTGGGGTGGCTTGGTCGGATTCCCTGACTGAAAATATTGATACCCTGGACAGGGACAATATATTATTGACTATAGAGCATTTAAAGGATGCATTTCTATATATACGAGATGCACAGAGGGATATTTGCACTCTGGCATCAAGAGTAAGTGCGATGTCCATTTCTGCCAGAAGAGGGTTATGGACGCGACAGTGGTCAGGTGATGCGGATTCCAAACGGCATATGGAAGTATTGCCGTATAAAGGGGAGGAGTTATTTGGGGTCGGTCTATCGGACCTGGTGGCCACGGCAACGGCTGGGAAATCCACCTTTTTACCCCAGGTCACCTCTCAGCAGAAAAAGATACCGTCTTTTCAGGCTCAGTCCTTTCGTCCCCATAAGGGCAAGCGGGCAAAAGGCCACTCATATCTGCCCCGGGGCAGAGGAAGGGGAAAAAGACTGCAGCAGACAGCCTCTTCCCACGAACAGAAGCCCTCCCCCGCTTCTGCCAAGTCCTCAGCATGACGCTGGGGCCTTACAAGCGGACTCAGGCACGGTGGGGGCCCGTCTCAAGAATTTCAGCGCGCAGTGGGCTCACTCGCAAGTGGACCCCTGGATCCTGCAGGTAGGATCTCAGGGGTACAAATTGGAATTCGAGACGTCTCCCCCTCGCCGGTTCCTGAAGTCTGCTTTACCAACGTCTCCCCCCGACAGGGAGGCGGTATTGGAAGCCATTCACAAGCTGTATTCCCAGCAGGTGATAATCAAGGTACCCCTCCTACAACAGGGAAAGGGGTATTATTCCACGCTGTTTGTGGTACCGAAGCCGGACGGCTCGGTGAGACCCATTTTAAATCTGAAATCCTTGAACACTTACATAAAAAGGTTCAAGTTCAAGATGGAGTCACTCAGAGCAGTGATAGCGAACCTGGAAGAAGGGGACTATATGGTGTCTCTGGACATCAAGGATGCTTACCTCCATGTCCCAATTTGCCCTTCTCACCAAGGGTACCTCAGGTTTGTTGTACAGAACTGTCACTATCAGTTTCAGACGCTGCCGTTTGGATTGTCCACGGCACCCCGGGTCTTTACCAAGGTAATGGCCGAAATGATGATTCTTCTTCGAAGAAAAGGCGTCTTAATTATCCCTTACTTGGACGATCTCCTGATAAGGGCAAGGTCCAGAGAACAGTTAGAGGTCGGAGTAGCACTATCTCAAGTAGTACTACGACAGCACGGATGGATTCTCAATATTCCAAAATCGCAGCCGATTCCGACGACACGTCTGCTGTTCCTAGGGATGATTCTGGACACAGTACAGAAAAAGGTGTTTCTCCCGGAGGAGAAAGCCAGGGAGTTATCAGACCTAGTCAGGAACCTCCTAAGACCAGGCCAAGTGTCAGTGCATCAATGCACAAGGGTCCTGGGAAAGATGGTGGCTTCTTACGAAGCGATTCCATTCGGCAGATTCCACGCAAGAACTTTTCAGTGGGATCTGCTGGACAAATGGTCCGGATCGCATCTTCAAATGCATCAGCGGATAACCCTGTCTCCAAGGACAAGGGTGTCTCTCCTGTGGTGGTTACAGAGTGCTCATCTCCTAGAGGGCCGCAGATTCGGCATTCAGGATTGGGTCCTGGTGACCACGGATGCCAGCCTGAGAGGCTGGGGAGCAGTCACACAGGGAAAAATTTTCCAGGGCTTGTGGTCAAGCATGGAAACGTCACTTCACATAAATATCCTGGAACTAAGGGCCATTTACAATGCCCTAAGTCAGGCAAGGCCTCTGCTTCAGGGTCAGCCGGTGTTGATCCAGTCGGACAACATCACGGCAGTCGCCCACGTAAACAGACAGGGCGGCACAAGAAGCAGGAGGGCAATGACGGAAGTTGCAAGGATTCTTCGCTGGGCGGAAAATCGTGATAGCACTGTCAGCAGTGTTCATTCCGGGAGTGGACAACTGGGAAGCTGACTTCCTCAGCAGACACGATCTTCACCCGGGGGAGTGGGGACTTCACCCAGAAGTCTTCCACATGATTGTGAACCGTTGGGAAAAACCAAAGGTGGACATGATGGCGTCCCGCCTCAACAAAAAACTGGACAGATATTGCGCCAGGTCAAGGGACCCTCAGGCAATAGCTGTGGACTCTCTGGTAACACCGTGGGTGTACCAGTCAGTTTATGTGTTCCCTCCTCTGCCTCTCATACCCAAGGTACTGAGAATCATAAGAAGGAGAGGTGTAAAGACTATACTCGTGGCTCCGGATTGGCCAAGAAGGACTTGGTACCCGGAAATTCAAGAGATGCTCACGGAAGACCCGTGGCCTCTACCTCTAAGAAAGGACCTGCTCCAGCAGGGACCATGTCTGTTCCAAGACTTACCGCGGCTGCGTTTGACGGCATGGCGGTTGAACGCCGGATCCTGAAGGAAAAAGGCATTCCGGATGAAGTTATCCCTACCCTGATCAAAGCCAGGAAGGATGTAACTGTGCAACATTATCACCGTATTTGGCGTAAATATGTTGCGTGGTGTGAGGCCAGGAAGGCCCCTACAGAGGAATTTCAACTGGGTCGATTCCTGCATTTCCTGCAAACAGGACTGTCTATGGGCCTCAAATTAGGGTCCATTAAGGTTCAAATTTCGGCCCTGTCGATATTCTTCCAAAAAGAACTAGCTTCAGTTCCTGAAGTTCAGACGTTTGTCAAGGGGGTACTGCATATACAGCCTCCTTTTGTGCCTCCAGTGGCACCTTGGGATCTCAATGTAGTTTTGGGATTCCTAAAATCACATTGGTTTGAACCACTCACCACTGTGGATTTAAAATATCTCACATGGAAAGTGGTAATGCTGTTAGCCCTGGCTTCAGCCAGGCGTGTATCAGAATTGGCAGCTTTATCCTATAAAAGCCCTTACCTAATTTTTCATACGGACAGGGCAGAATTGAGGACTTGTCCTCAATTTCTCCCTAAGGTGGTTTTCAGCATTTCACTTAAACCAGCCTATTGTGGTGCCTGCGGCTACTAGGGACTTGGAGGATTCCAAGTTGCTGGACGTAGTCAGGGCCCTGAAAATATATGTTTCCAGGACGGCTGGAGTCAGAAAATCTGACTCGCTGTTTATCCTGTATGCACCCAACAAGCTGGGTGCCCCTGCTTCTAAGCAGACGATTGCTCGTTGGATTTGTAGTACAATTCAGCTTGCACATTCTGTGGCAGGCCTGCCACAGCCAAAATCTGTAAAAGCCCATTCCACACGGAAAGTGGGCTCATCTTGGGCGGCTGCCCGAGGGGTCTCGGCTTTACAACTTTGCCGAGCAGCTACTTGGTCAGGGGCAAATACGTTTGCAAAATTCTACAAATTTGATACCCTGGCTGAGGAGGACCTGGAGTTCTCTCATTCGGTGCTGCAGAGTCATCCGCACTCTCCCGCCCGTTTGGGAGCTTTGGTATAATCCCCATGGTCCTTTCGGAGTCCCCAGCATCCACTAGGACGTTAGAGAAAATAAGAATTTACTTACCGATAATTCTATTTCTCATAGTCCGTAGTGGATGCTGGGCGCCCATCCCAAGTGCGGATTGTCTGCAATACTTGTACATAGTTATTGTTACAAAAATCGGGTTATTATTGTTGTGAGCCATCTTTTCAGAGGCTCCTCTGTTATCATGCTGTTAACTGGGTTCAAATCACAAGTTGTACGGTGTGATTGGTGTGGCTGGTATGAGTCTTACCCGGGATTCAAAATCCTTCCTTATTGTGTACGCTCGTCCGGGCACAGTATCCTAACTGAGGCTTGGAGGAGGGTCATAGGGTGAGGAGCCAGTGCACACCAGGTAGTCCTAAAGCTTTTACTTTTGTGCCCAGTCTCCTGCGGAGCCGCTATTCCCCATGGTCCTTTCGGAGTCCCCAGCATCCACTACGGACTATGAGAAATAGAATTATCGGTAAGTAAATTCTTATTTTTTTTAATCAGAGTAAAGATGGAATTTTTGTCTACTCCTTCCCATGCTTCACACAAATTACCTTTGCCCCGTTGGGACCCCCAGATGTTTCATTATTATTTTTATACCTTCCCTGAGATGCAATAAGGCTTTTGAGTAATGTACCATTTAGTAGGGAGCTCAGGCCATACGATGTAAGGGAGAGGTAATTTATTGCTTCGAAGTGTGACAAGTGACTTAACTTGTTGTGAAAATTTAAGAAGCTAGCTTCGATCTCTAACAAACAGATTGTTTCATTTGACAAAACTTATGTATAATGTGAGAAATGATACCAGATGATAATATGAAACAACAGGAAGCCCTCTACTCCTCAGTATAGCTTTTATTGTATCCACTTAAGTTAGTGGCTCTTAAACTTGGTGCTACGGTTTGGTGGTCTAGCACTAAATCAAATTATTTATGGTCAATGTGATTGGTAAAACCACAGCTGGTGGCTGCCAATCATAAAAGTGTGTGGTCAAATAGTACAACCCTGTCCACCACCACATAGATGAAAATAAAGCCAATTATACACTAGGGGGTGTATTCAATAGTTGTCGGAAAGACGGCAGCTTCCGACAGATTTCGGTTGGAAGGGGTTCCGACCTATTCAAAAAGTGCAGTTTTTTCAGACAAGTCGGGAATTCCCGACTTCTTAGAATACACGTGGATCAGTGGAATAGGCGCCTATCCGCGTGCTTCTGTAGGAAACGGGGCCAAATCCAATTGGTTTTGGGCCCCCTTTCCGACAATCTCAATCCGACTTTAAAAAAAGTCGGATTGAGGTGAGGAGACGGGGAGCGGGTGGTGGCGGGCTAGCGGGAGCGGGGATGAGAGGTACCTTGACGGCCGTCCCCCGGCCAAGCACCTCTCTCCCTGTAGCGTGGCACTGGGCGGCTGTGATGTGTGCTTCCAGCAGCTCCCTGTGTTCTCACAAACTGGGAGCTGCTGACAGCCGCACGGACACCGGCCAAATCCAACAGTCAGATTAGGCTCAAATCCAACAGTCGGATCTGGCCACTCTATTGAATAGGGGTTGTCAGATCCATTGTGACAAATTCATTTCGGAATGGATATGACTCTTATTGAATATACCCCTAGGTGATACGCTCCACAAGCAATATTGCCTAGTGTTTTCCCTGTACTCCCGGGCAAACGATATAGTGCGTACACACTGAACAATATCGCTATCAATTTATCGTACAGTGATTTCACCCTGCCGCTTGCCCGTACATGCAGTTTTGTCCGACATAACCAAAATTGAGCTGTATGCACAGATGACAATATCGTTAATGACCCGCGGGAGTGTGCCTCGTTAACGATATACTGCGTACACACTGGGCGATATTACAAACGATATCACTCAAAAGGGTGAAAATGAGCGCTATTGTGTAAAATTTTACCTAGTGTGTACCCAGCTTAATGATGACAGAGCACAAATTACTTCATTTAATCGTTTGTTTGTTTTTTTTCTGAATTCTTCAATGAAAAAAAAGTCTGGCCTAGAAGTGTTGTGAAAAAAATAAATACTGATACTATAGGGTGCCGTGATTCAAGAAATTTGGGAACCACTGACCTACTTTTTTTAAAATATATAATTAAGACCTGATTGCAGCAGCAAATTTGTTAGAAAATCCAGGTGCACTGAAGGGGGGGGGCAGATGTAACACGTGAAGAGAGTTCGATTTGGTTGGGGTGTGTTCAAACTGAATTCTAAATTGTGGTGTAAAAATAAAGCAGCCAGTATTTACCCCGCACAGAAACAATATAACACACCCAAATCTAACTCTATCTGCACATGTTACATCTGCCCCCTGTGCAGTGCACATGGTTTTGCCCATTTGCTAACAAATTTCCTGCTGCGATCAGGTCTGAATTAGGCCCTATATACAGATGTAGCCACCTTTATCTTGACTGGCTGAGGCGTTTGTCCCGATCGAGCATACGCAGCGTACCGGGGCGTAGGGAGGCGTACCTTATCGCACAGAGGCAGACAGCGTTTGGCGTTACCTTTACGTGTAATACCTGCGATCATCCACCAGATGTCGCTTTTTACAATCACCACTGCGCATGCGTGTGGTCTCCCGTAAAATACAATACTGAAATATATAATAAGGACTACTTTACTAAGGCATCTCATTACGCTGCATACAGTAAATACTCTCTACACTGCATTATTTAATACAGTAAATACTCATTACGCTGCATTATTTAATACAGTATATACGGTACAGACACAAGTAGTACAGCATACAGTATATGATCCATCTACAGTACTTTATGAATATGTGAGCGTCCAAGTCCCGGAGACAAAACAACATAAAACCAGTAGTGGACACTGTCGCAAATGGATGTGTTAGAAGTTCACTATTGCCTCTTGAGATTAGGAATTTTGTACAGTATGTTAGCGTCCTAATCCCATAACCATTACAGCATAATCAAAACCAATGGATTTATTCATCTGTCTGCGGCGAAGTGGTGAAGTGTTCCGCTTCCTATACTCAGAGTCCCGGGTTCGATTCCTAAAGTATGAATGCATGTTAGTTTTTTCCAGACACTTTATTATTATTTTTATTCACATAAACCAGGGCAAAGCTGCAAGAGCGGTTCTACTGTTAAGGTTCTATGCACCGTACAGTACACATACAATTCTGTAGCAGCGCAGACTCAATAGAAATGGCTACCACCTATGACTCCTTGCCCCACGGAGGCCTAGGCTACGGAGCAAGTAACAGTCCAGATTTTGCAGGCTATGGGGCAATGCTGAAGGAGCGTCACAATCCCCTAGCTAAAATACACAGGGGCGATAGGAATAAGCGAGGTCTATGCACATTATGGTACACCAGACTCGATCGCAAAGCACACTGGCAAAATGTCCGCCGCCCCTGAACCTCCACCACGTGGCAGGCAGCGCTCAGATATGGAGTGAGAAATGGCATAAGTTTTGCAGGCTACGGGGCAATGCTGAAGGAGCGTCACAATCCCCTAGCCAAAATACACAGGGGCGATAGAGATAAGCGAGGTCTATGCACATTACGTTACACCGGGCTCGATCGCATAGCAAACTGACAAAACACAAGTTTTACATAAAGCAGGGCAAAGCTGCAGGAGAGTTTCTACTGTCAAGGTTCTATGCACCGTACAGTATACATACAATTCTATAGCAGGGCAGACTCAATTGAAATGGCTACCGCCTGTGACTCCTAGCTCCATGGAGGCACTCGGCTATGGAGCAAGTAACAGCATAGATTTTGCA
Organism: Pseudophryne corroboree; assembly: GCF_028390025.1. Classification (NCBI taxonomy): domain Eukaryota; kingdom Metazoa; phylum Chordata; class Amphibia; order Anura; family Myobatrachidae; genus Pseudophryne; species Pseudophryne corroboree. The sequence continues at coordinate 103,453,179 of NC_086450.1, read as the reverse complement.
GGCGACGGGGCAATGCTGAAGGAGCGTTAGAATCCCCTAGCTAAAATACAAAGGGACGATAGGGATAAGCGAAGTCTATGCACATAATGATACACCGGACCCCATCGCATCACAAAGTGACAAAATGTCCGAGGCACGTGAACCCCTGCCTTGTGGCAGCACTCAGCTATGGAGCGAGCAACGACATAGGTTTTGCAGGCTACGGGGTAATGCTGAAGGAGCGTGAGAATCCCCTAACTAAAATACACAGGGGTGATGGGGATAAGCGAGGTCTATGCACATAACAATACACCGCAAAGTTCCCCATGGTTTTGATTATGCCTTTTCTTTGAACACAGTATTTTCCACTGCCTCGTCCTACCCCCATCCCACTTTCCCCTTCCCCCCTGGGAGTCTGCAAAGTACATGCAGTAGACGGAGGGAGTTCCGATCAGGTTACAAGACATGTGCAACAGTATACTACTGTATGTAGGAAAATCCCCCGCCCACTCTGATTTATGTGAAACCTGTGTGCACCCTTCCATTGAATGTATAACAAAGAAAAAAAATAATAGTAAATGTGAATGTTACAGGAACACATAAAAAAAAAAAGGTTGGCACTTCCTTCCCATTGGTGTTAGTTTATGCCTTAGGGGACTCGGACGCTAATACTTGTATTTCAAAAGCTCGGTATTTTCCACCGCCTCTCCCTACCCCCATCGCCCTTCCCCCCTGGGAGCCTGCACAGGTCATGCAGTGGACAGGGAGGGAGTTCAGGTCAGGTACAATACACAAATGCCGACGATCTACAGTATTGTGTTGCTCAGTTAGTTGCGTCGGAATACACTAATTTATACTCATTACCGCTGTGTATTTGTATATAGCGGAATGAATCGCTGCTGCAGATTTACTTTGATTTATGTGAAACCCGTGTGCACCCTTTCATTGAATGTATAACAAAGAAAAAAAATAATAAAGTGAATGTCACGGGAACATATAAAAAAAAAATTAAAAAAAGGTTGGCGCTTTGGGACTCAAACCTGGAACTCTCAGCGTGGGAGATGGGAGCCTTCATCGCTAGGTTGGTATGGAAGGGGAGACAATTAGCTACCGGAGGGTACCAACCCCACGTTTCTGTGACCCCCACAAGGCTCATGGCAAGCGTCAGAACCCATGGTGGGTCTGAATTAACGGGCCCATTATAGTCTATGGGAAAATGGGTCCACTTTGCCTACTGATATCTCTGGTTCTGGGTGTCCATACAAAAGAGGAGACTCTTGGCTTTCGGGGCAGACCAACCACTAGTTTATGTGACACTGGAAAGGGAAACGGGAAGCAACCGTGTATCGGGTCCCCTCCATTTGTCCGCCTAGCTTGCACAGGATGCAGGGTTTCTGGCTAGATAGGAAATACTGTACAGAAATGCTAAGCATGATAATTTGACATCCAGGAACATAGGGAGGAGTTTTTATCTCTCTCCATTATACTTAGAAAAATTAGACTTGCCACTGTACGTCACAAGCTGTTCGTGCTAATTAGTACACTAGTAGAACATACTGTACAGAGATACTAAGGACAGTGATTTGGCATCCACAAACTTAGGGAGCAGCTTTAATCTCTCTCCATTGTAATCTTTCTAAGTATAATGGAGAGAGATAAAAGCTCCTCCCTAAGTTCCTGGGTGCCAAATTACCGTCCTTAGTATCTCTGTACTCTATGTTCTACTAGTGTACTAATTAGCACGAACAGCTTGTAACGTACAGTGGCAAGTTTAATCGTTCTATGTATAATAGAGAGAGATAAAATCTCCTCTGTAAGTTCCTAGATGCCAAATCACCGTCCTTAGTATCTCTGTACAGTATGTTCTACTAGTGTACTAATTAGCACGAACAGATTTTAACTGGATGCCAAATCACCGTTCTTAGTATCTCTGTACAGTATGTTCTATTAGGGTACTAATTAGCACGAACAGCTTGTAACGTACAGCGGCAAGTTTAATCTTTCTATGTATAATGGAGAGAGATAAAAGCTCCTCCCTAACTTCCTGGATGCCAAATCACCGTACTTAGATTAAACTTGCCACTGTACGTTACAAGCGGTTCGTTCTAATTAGTACACATAAAGAACATACTGGGGACTCGGACTCATACAGTACTTGCATTTCAAAAGCACGGTATTTTCCACCACCTCCCGCTAGACCATCGTCCTTCCCCCCTGGTACCCTGCACAGGTCATGCAGTAGACAGGGAGGGAGTTATTCACATAACCCAGGGCAAAGCTGCAGGAGCGGTTGTACTGTTAAGGTTCTATGCACCATACGGTACACATACAATTCTGTAGCAGGGCAGACTCAATTGAAATGGCTACCGCCTGTGACTCCTTGCCCCATGGAGGCCCTCAGCTATAGAGCAAGTAACAGCACAGATTTTGTAGGTCACAGGGTAATGCTGAAGGAGCGTCAGAATCCCCTAGCTAAAATACACAGGGTCGATAGGGATAAGCGAGGTCTATGCACTTAACGACTCCCCAGACCCCATTGCATCACAAAGTGACAAAATGTCCAAGGCACATGAACATCCGCCTTGTGTCAGCACTCAGCTATGGAGCGAGTGACGGCATAGGTTTTGCAGGCTACGGGGCAGTGCTGAAAGAGCGTCGGAATCCCCTAGCTAAAATACACAGGGGCGATAGGGTTAAGGGAGGTCTTTGCACATAATGCTACAAGGCGGGGGTTCATGTGCCTCGGACATTTTGTCACTTTGTGATGCGATGGGGTCTGGTGTATCGTTATGTGCATAGACCTCGCTTATCCCTAGCGACCCTGTGTATTTTAGATAGGGGATTCTGACGCTCCTTCAGCATTGGCCCGTTCTTTGAACACTGTATTTTCCACTGCCTCACCCTACCCCCATCCCACTTTCCCCTTCCCCCCCTGGGAGCCTGCACAGTTCATGCAGTAGACAGGTAGGGAGTTCCGATCAGGTTACAAGACAAGATTTATGTGAAACCTGTGTGCACCCTTCCATTGAATGTATAACAAAGAAAAAAAATTATAATAAAGTGAATGTCACGGGAACTCGGACGCTCATACTGTACATGTATTTCAAAAGCACGGTGTTTATGCATTGTACATACTTCCTTTTACACAATTAGTTGCGTCTCCATACACAATCTTGCGTCTGCATGCACAAGTGTTTTAACATGTTCGTTTGTGTCTGTATAAACTATTTATTTATATTGACAACTCTCACCGTCTGACCATTGGTCACCATCTATTAACATTACAGTCGTCACTGACCATTTGCCAGAGCTGTAGATCAATCCGCCGCTATACGATCGAAAGTACTGGATTAGTGGAGCATTAGCCACCCAGTGGTGGAGATGTGTAATGCATGCTGAGTATCTAGAATCGCCTCAACTCGCCTGCCTGTGATTAAACTCAGCAAGCTAAGCTATCGCCTGAGCGTGACTAAACGTCCATCTAGGCGGAGAATTTGTCAAGATAAAGGTGGCTACATCTGTACTTACATTTTGACAAAGATGATTTTGCCAAACCACAAGAATATATAGGATCCTCTAGCCCTGAATTCAATCTGCTTTATTATTATTTTTTTTACATTCTGAAGTCAGAGCCCTTATATTCTGAGGGGTGATGTTTTAGCATGACTTCCAATCTTGTATAGCTGTAATAGAAATATAGTTGATTTTGTACAATTATTGTGAGATTTTAAACCTCATGTCACCTACCACCAAGAACGTCTAATTTGGATCTGTTATCTGAATTTAGTGCTTCTATCCCCATGGCGAAGATCAGGGAATGCTGTGGGCAAACCCCATCTGGTTCCATTGCACATAGTAACTTTTTAATACAAATTCTAAGCAGCAACAAAGATGGTTGCTATTTAGTATAAATTATAAGGCTTTAGTAGACCCGAAACGCATAGGACCTGTACTTTTGGAAAGTGTAGATTCTTGGTACTTGTGTATCGAGGAAGATCTTTAAACACACAAGGGCAGATGTATTAAGCCTGGAGAAGGGATAAAGCAGTGATACGTGGAAGGTGATAAAGCACCAGCCAATCAGCTCCTAACTGACATTTTTCAAACCCATAATGATTGGCTGGTGCATTATCACCTTCCACTTATCACCGCTTTATCACTTCTCCAGGCTTCATACATCTGCCCCATAGAGGCAGATGTCTTAAGCCTGGTGAAGTGCTAAAGTGGAAGGTGATAACGCACCAGCCAGTCAGCTCCTAACTGTCATTTTTCAAACCCAGCCTGTAACATGGAAGTTAGGAGCTGATTGGCTGGTGCATCATCACCTTCTACTTTATCACTTCACCAGGCTTAATAAATCTGCCTCATAGAACTTAAGACTCTGACTCCCAGCCAGGTGGGCTGTGCAGAAATCCCCCAGATTAGCTGTTCTAACTATTGTTTTACATTAAAGTTGTCAACGATACAACAATATGTAGTTTTGTTTGACTTTACCCATACTTCAGCATTTCAACCGGCGGAATTTTCCAGATGAATTTAATGCAGATGTGTCTGTATTTGAAACCTGTACAAATAAACATTAACTCATTCCTATTTGGTAAGAGAACATCTGTACTTTACACAGCAGTATTTTAATAATTCTTATATATTATGTGTATTCCTACCATACTATCTCTTTAAATCAGGACACTCATGAATTACAGTACAAGGATTCTCTAGCTGCTTAAAACCAGGTGTAATGCAGGCTTGAAGTCAGCCAGCTAGCCAAGAAACGTGTTATTTATGTGTGTCCCGGTTTAAAGAGATAGTATGGTAAGCCTGCACACAGACATACTTACTGTCTAAAGGTGTGTACACACGGTGAGATCCTTGCTATGCCCGATTTTGACTATGCTATTTCCCTTGAACTCCCCCAGAGCCCAGATAGCACAGATTGTACAGATTTTGACTATCTGTACTTGAGATTTTGTCTATGTACAGTTTTGACTAAGTGCCAATTTTGACTATACGTTGTACTACATAGTACACTAGATCAGGGGTGGCCAACCCGCGGCTCTCAAGCCGCATGCGGCTCTTTCATCCGCCGCATGCGACTCAGCCCGGTCCTGGCCACCGCTTCCCTGGCGCCCTCCCCCGTGCTCACTGCCCTGCTGCTGTCACTCTGTGAGGGGAGGAGAGCGCAGCGTGCGCCTCTCCTGCCCCTCAGTCTCCGGCGGCGGTCCGTGAGCCAATCAGAGCTCGCGGACCCGCAGCTAAGGCTGCCGGACCGTGAGCTTTGATTGGCTCACGGACCGGCGCCTAATTGAAGAGACACAGCCGCTGGAGAGTGAGGGGCAGGAGACACGCACGCTGCGCTCTCCTCCCCTCACAGACAGCAGCAGCGCGGTGAGCAGCGCGGGGGGAGGGAACGGACGGTCATGTATATCTGGCACTCGGGGCATTGCTGGCGCTGTGGGGTCTTGTATACCTGGCACTGGGGTCATAGTTGGCACTGGGGAGACATGTATATCTGGCACTATGGGGTCACTGGCATTGGGTGCATAGCTGGCACTGTTGGGACATATATATCTGGCTCTTGGGGGACATGTATATCTGGCACTGGGGGGCATATCTGGCACTGTGGGGACATATATATCTGGCACTAGGAGCATAGCTGGCACTGTGGGGGCATATATATCTGGCACTGGGGGGAAATGTATATCTGGCACTGGGGGCAGAGCTGGCAATGTGTGGGGACATGTATATCTTGCACTGGGTTCAGAGCTGGCACTGTGTGGGGACATGTATATCTGGTATTGGGGGCAGAGCTGGCACTGTGTGGGGACATGTGTATCTGGCACTGGGGGCAGAGCTGGCACTGTGTGGGGACATGTATATCTGGCACTGGGGGCAGAGCTGGCACTGTGTGGGGACATGTATATCTGGCACTGGGGGCAGAGCTGGCACTGTGTGGGGACATGTATATCTGGCACTGTGTGGGGACATGTATATCTGGCACTGGGGGCAGAGCTGGCACTGTGTGGGGACATGTATATCTGGCACTGGGGGCAGAGCTGGCACTGTGTGGGGACATGTATATCTGGCACTGTGTGGGGACATGTATATCTGGCACTGGGGGCAGAGCTGGCACTGTGTGGGGACATGTATATCTGGCACTGGGGGCAGAGCTGGCACTGTGTGGGGACATGTATATCTGGCACTGGGGGCAGAGCTGGCACTGTGTGGGGACATGTATATCTGGCACTGGGGGCAGAACTGGTACTGTGTGGGGACATCTATATCTGGCATTGGGGGTATAGCTGGCACTGGGGGGAAATGTATATCTGGCACTGTGGGGACATATGTTTCTGGCGGGATCCGGTCTGAAGATCGACGGTATCTAGGTCGACAATGTCTAGGTCGACATGGATGGAAGGTCGACAGGGTTTCTAAGTCGACATGTGCTAGGTCGACAGGTCTAAAGGTCGACATGAGTTTTTCACATTTTTTTTTCTTTTTTTTTAATTTTTTCATACTTAACGATCCACGTGGACTACGATTGGAACGGTAATCTGTGCCGAGCGAAGCGGTAGCGGAGCGAAGGCACCATACCCGAAGCATGGCGAGCGAAGCGAGCCATGCGAGGGGACGCGGACGCGGTGCACTAATTTGGGATCCCGGTCACTCTACGAAGAAAACGACACAAAAAAAAAAAAAATCCTCATGTCGACCTTTAGACCTGTCGACCTAGCACATGTCGACCTAGAAACCCTGTCGACCTTCCATCCATGTCGACCTAGTGACTGTCGACCTATAGTGGTCGACCTAAACATTGTCGACCTAGATACTGTCGATTTGATGAACCACACCCGTTTCTGGCAGTGTGGAGGCACCCATTTTTTGACACTTTTATATGTATGTGGCACTGTACTGGGACATTATATGTATTTGGCACTGTACAACATGACTAAAAACAAGGTCATACTCCTACAAATGTCATAACGAAAGGTGTGCGCACAAAATGGGGTGTGGCTTTGTTAAAACTAGGCCACGCCCCCATTTTTGAGCACGATACTGGCTCTTGCCCTTGACTACAGATCTTTTCTGGCTCTCTGCCTCTGACTGGTTGGCCACCCCTGCACATGACATTGACATGCCTGCACAGTCTATCTAGCGATACCGACCCCACGGGAGCGCGCACCGGGATCGAATCGGTATCGCAAGCTGCCTAACACCTTGTGATATGCACTAACTTTCCATAAGGTTTTGACTGCTGTATACAGTCAAAATCTTGTGTGTACACACCTTTAGTGCCTGCTCTGTTTTATTATTGTTTCAAATTCAGTATTGACTGTTTTTAACAGGTTGCTACTATGTTATAATATAGGAAGGTATACTATTATTCAGTACTGTTTATTTCACTATTAGATTGTTGCTCTGGGTACATATTATGCTAAAACAAAAAAACAAATGTGTATGTGTACGTATAGAAATTGGTGCCATTCCCTATGACATCACGTGAAGATTTTGTCGCTGTTTGCTTTTCATGCCATACATGCTGCAGAGAGACAGATATATTTCATGTCACTGATAATGTGTAAAATAAAATTGATTGTCAAAACAAAAGACATTCCCTTCATGTGTGATTGATTGTGCGTTCTAGAAACAGATCAGAAGCTAGAGATCTCAAAGTCTGATGTAAACCTTCACGTTTCCGTTACTGCCAGGCATGCATGTTTATAATAGACTGTATTTACATTCACATCTGCCTTGGCAAGTCTGTTAAATAAGAATTGGTACTTACTTTCCTTTCCGTCTATTACTGTCAATCTGCCATAAGAATTATTTCTTCATTTGCATCCCTTGGCATCAGCCATTACTGCTTGTTCGTGTTTTTTTTCCAGTAAATAAAATGCCCCGTCCACAGCTAGAAATGCAATATTCAATAAAGTCTACTTTAAACTTGCTGTATAAGTCTTCTGATTTATTGGGTAGCTGAAGGCAGTAATATAACTGTTCTGTTGAGGCATCCAAACACTGCTGAAGAAAAGCCAGCTATAGAAATTACTCTTAAATAGAATGAAAGGAGTTTGGCTTTCACAATGAACATCGCCCCTAAATGGGTTGTACTATTTTGAAAGCAAATGTGGAAACTTGAACTAAGTGAAGTAAAGTCATTTAATTGAACTTACTATGTTTATGAGTTATTAGTTTAAAATAACTTGTCGTTCTGGCGGCAGCCATTTTATGGGCTGAATCAGTATCCATAACAATATAGGTGTGTATTCAATAGCTGTCAGAAAGATGGCAGCTTCAGACAGATTTCGGTCGGAAGGGGTTCCGACCTTTTCAAAAAGAGCAGTTTATTTTCAACAAGTTTGTAATTCCCGACTTATCGGAAAACACGTGGATCGGCGGAATAGGCACTGATCCGCGTGCTTCTGTCGGAAACAGGGCCAAATCCGACAGGTTTTGGCCCCCTTTCCGACAATCTCAATCCGACTTTAAAAAAAGTCGGATTGAGCAGGGCGTTCCCCTGGCCAGGCTCCTCACTTTCGCCGCCACAGACATCACCCCCACTGCCGCAGACTTTTCCAGCCACCGCTGGCATATGCCCCCGCCGCCGTCCACCTACCCTCGATGCTGGCAGCTCCACCCGCCACTATCGTCCAGCTCCACCCGCCGCTGCTGGCAGCACATCCGGTAGCCGCCGACAGCAGCAGCAGGACAGGACCCCTGGTACGGCCAAATCAGGCAGTCGGATTTGGCCATCAATTGAATAGCCCTTGTCGGATCCATTCGGACAAATGCATGTCGAAATGGATCCGACACTTATTGAATACACCCCATAGCCTGTTCAGTAGGGATCACTGACCTCTTGGAACAACTTTGTGCATCACTAATGCCAAGGATCCTTGTTACATTATAGGGCTATTTTCTCAGTATGGCTTTGTTCGGTATATGTAGACAGGGGAACTGTAATTGGTCGCTTCGTTTTGGATTTATGTGGCAAAACGTCCACCTGCCATTTACAGTGCATCACCATTGTGCTCTGGAAAACCTGCTGGGTGACCTGGAACATGTGACCTGCTAGGTGGTCTGGAAACTGTGACAGATATTTGCAGCCACCCACTAAGGGGTATATTCAGTCGATGTTGGATCCTTTCCGACGGAAAGGATCTGACATCTGAGTATTCAATGACCATCTAAACCCGACAAGCTGTTCACGACAATGCCAATCCAACTTTTATTAAAGTCTGATTGACATTGTCGGAAATGGGCCCAAAACCTGTTGGATTTGGCCGCCGCTTCCAACAAAACACGTGCCGATCCGCGTGCTTTGCAACAAGTCGGAATTTCCGACTTGTCAGAAAATCTGAGGAAGGATTGAATAGGTCGGAACCCCTTCCGAACTAAAAAAGTTGGAAACTTACGTCTTTCCGACAAGACGCCAGTTTCCGACTGCTATTGCATACCCCTATAAGCAGGGAATTTTCAATTTCTAAGTAGGTGAAAAAGGTGTAAAATTTCCGCCCAGTTGAAACCTTTGCCCAGTTGAAACCGGTTGCATCTGCTAGTATATGTGTATTTGTGTGTTGTAAGCAGGTGTTTAGGTGTAGTAATCTGGCTATTACCAGCAAATTACCGGCCTATGATATATTCGTAGAACTCAAGGTTTGCTCACTCTGGTGAGGGTAAGTTGCTACATAAAGTTTTGCCAGAGCATCAGTTTCAGCTTAATTAATTAGCACCTTACAGCGTGTAAGTATTACTGAGTTATTCTAGTTTTCTTTATTGGAAACGGGTATTATATATTTTTTCTTTATTTAGTTTTTATTAACAATATTTGTTTGATTTGCAGAACATTTTACCTGCATTGTGAAAGTGCTGTACACCTTGCTGTATACTCAAGCACTCATTGCACTCACCCTTAGACTCCGCCCTGAGGAATGTGCAGCTTGGCGGGAGTCTGGATCACACCAACAGGTTGGTATTTCTAAATCAAAACCAAATTATATGTATGTGTGTGTATATGTTTATATGTGTGTGTATGTATATATATATATATATATATATATATTCATTTTATTATTATTATTTTCTATGTTGTGGAAAAATCAATGCTTCTATTTTTGTGACATGTTGCTAGGGAATGAGCTATTCCAACTAAAGGTGACATTTTTCAGACATCAGCCCTTATGAAAAGTTTCCGCTCCAAACTTGCAGCGATGGCAGAATCAGTGATTGTATAATTGATATTCTGAGCAGCAGACAGACACACTAACTTGCATGAAAGAAAGGTGCCGTAGCTATATGGTGGCGCTAGGAAATGTGTTTTTAACCTGACTTCTATCAACTGCAAAACTAATCATTTAAAAATAAAAAAATAAAGTGTTATTTTAGGAATCCATTTGATCTAGTGTGCAAAATGTTATTGTCTACAATAAGAATCTGTTTTGAAAATATTTTTTTTATAGTTTTTGAGACACTGTTTCGTGATTTCTTGTCTCCTGTCCTTACATTGATAATATGATTTGTGAATCATTGTTTTCCTGCTGGTATATTGTTGGTTGTTTAGCTGTCTACCTTGCTACAACATCTGATGACCATCAATATTTTTTTAGCTTCGTTTAGTTTTTCAGCAGTTTTGCTTGTTTGGGCATCCAGGTGGATATTATTCTTTTAATTTCCCTTGACAGTTATTGATTTTTATTTAATAATATTTTTTTAAATATGTATTTTATTTTATAGGGATTAAGCAGGTAAATTAGGCAACAAAGTGCAAGGCTAATGTTATCAGGGTACTACCTGTGTCCAGTTTTATTTTGCCACAATTAGTGCAAACCAAGGGATCGAATCAATTAAATGCACAGTACTACAGTACAGAAAATATCATTTGGGCTTATTTTTTTATTTTCTCTATCGTCCTAAGTGGATGCTGGGGTTCCTGAAAGGACCATGGGGAATAGCGGCTCCGCAGGAGACAGGGCACAAAAAAGTAAAGCTTTACTAGGTCAGGTGGTGTGCACTGGCTCCTCCCCCTATGACCCTCCTCCAGACTCCAGTTAGATTTTGTGCCCGAACGAGAAGGGTGCAATCTAGGTGGCTCTCCTAAAGAGCTGCTTAGAGAAAGTTTAGTTTAGGTTTTTTTTCTTTACAGTGAGTCCTGCTGGCAACAGGATCACTGCAACGTGGGACTTAGGGGGAAAGTAGTAAACTCACCTGCATGCAGAGTGGATTTGCTGCTTGGCTACTGGACACCATTAGCTCCAGAGGGATCGAACACAGGCCCAGCCGTGGAGTCCGGTCCCGGAGCCGCGCCGCCGACCCCCTTGCAGATGCTGAAGCGTGAAGAGGTCCGGAAACCGGCGGCTGAAGACTCCTCAGTCTTCATAAGGTAGCGCACAGCACTGCAGCTGTGCGCCATTTTCCTCTCAGCACACTTCACTGGGCAGTCACTGAGGGTGCAGAGCGCTGGGGGGGGGCGCTCTGAGAGGCAAATATAAACCTTATACAAGGCTAAAAATACCTCACATATAGCCCATAGGGGCTATATGGAGATATTTAACCCCTGCCTGACTGGAAAAATAGCGGGAGAAGAACCCGCCGAAAAAGGGGCGGGGCCTATCTCCTCAGCACACGGCGCCATTTTCTGTCACAGCTTCGCTGGTCAGAACGGCTCCCAGGTCTCTCCCCTGCACTGCACTACAGAAACAGGGTAAAACAGAGAGGGGGGGCACATTAATGGCTATATATATATATATTAAAGCAGCTATAAGGGAGCACTTAATATAAGGATATCCCTTGTATATATAGCGCTTTGTGGTGTGTGCTGGCAGACTCTCCCTCTGTCTCCCCAAAAGGGCTAGTGGGTCCTGTCTTCATTAGAGCATTCCCTGTGAGTTTGCGGTGTGTGTCGGTACGTGGTGTCGACATGTATGAGGACGATATTGGTGTGGAGGCGGAGCAATTGCCAAATATGCAGATGTCACCCCCCAGGGGGTCGACACCAGAATGGATGCCTTTATTTGTGGAATTACGTGATGGTTTATCTTCCCTTAAACAGTCAGTTGAGGACATGAGGCGGCCGGACAATCAATTAATGCCTGTCCAGGCGCCTCAAACACCGTCAGGGGCTGTAAAACGCCCTTTGCCTCAGTCGGTCGACACAGACCCAGACACGGGCACTGATTCCAGTGACGACGGTAGAAATTCAAACGTATTTTCCAGTAGGGCCACACGTTATATGATTTTGGCAATGAAGGAGACGTTACATTTAGCTGATACTACAGATACCGTAAAACAGGGTATTATGTATGGTGTGAAAAAACTACAAACAGTTTTTCCTGAATCAGAAGAATTAAATGACGTGTGTGATGAAGCGTGGGTTGCTCCTGATAAAAAGTTGATAATTTCAAAAAAGTTATTGGCATTATACCCTTTCCCGCCAGAGGTTAGGGCGCGCTGGGAAACACCCCCTAAGGTGGACAAGGCGCTCACACGCTTATCCAAACAAGTGGCGTTACCCTCTCCTGAGACGGCCGCACTTAAGGATCCATCAGATAGAAAGATGGAAGTTATTCAAAAGAATATATACACACATGCAGGTGTTATACTACGACCAGCTATAGCAACTGCCTGGATGTGCAGTGCTGGAGTAGTTTGGTCAGAATCCCTGATTGAAAATATTGATACCCTAGATAGGGACAATGTTTTACTGTCGTTAGAACAAATAAAGGATGCATTTATCTATATGCGTGATGCACAGAGGGATATTTGCACACTGGCATCTCGGGTGAGTGCTATGTCCATTTCAGCCAGAAGAGCCTTATGGACACGACAGTGGACAGGCGATGCGGATTCAAAACGTCACATGGAGGTTTTGCCGTATAAAGGGGAGGAGTTATTTGGAGTTGGTCTATCAGACTTGGTGGCCACGGCTACTGCCGGGAAATCCACTTTTTTACCTCAAGTCACTCCCCAACAGAGAAAGGCACCGACCTTTCAACCGCAGCCTTTTCGCTCCTACAAAAATAAGAGAGCAAAGGGCTTGTCGTACCTGCCACGAGGCAGAGGAAGAGGGAAGAGACACCAACAGGCAGCTCCTTCCCAGGAACAGAAGCCCTCCCCGGCTCCTGCAAAAACCTCAGCATGACGCTGGGGCCTCTCAAGCGGACTCGGGGACAGTGGGGGGCCGTCTCAAAAATTACAGCGCGCAGTGGGCTCACTCGCAGGTAGACCCCTGGATCCTGCAGATAATATCTCAGGGGTACAGGTTGGAATTAGAGACGGATCCTCCTCATCGTTTCCTGAAGTCTGCCTTACCAACCGTCTCTTCCGAAAGGGAGAGGGTGTTGGAAGCCATTCACAAGCTGTACGCTCAGCAGGTGATAGTCAAAGTACCCCTATTACAACAAGGAAAGGGGTATTATTCCACTCTATTTGTGGTACCGAAGCCGGATGGCTCGGTAAGGCCTATTCTAAATCTGAAGTCCTTGAACCTCTACATAAAAAAGTTCAAGTTCAAGATGGAGTCACTCAGAGCAGTGATAGCGAACCTGGAAGAAGGGGACTTTATGGTATCCTTGGACATCAAGGATGCGTATCTACACGTTCCGATTTACCCCGCACACCAGGGGTACCTCAGGTTCATTGTTCAAAACTGTCACTATCAGTTTCAGACGCTGCCGTTCGGATTGTCCACGGCGCCTCGGGTCTTTACCAAGGTAATGGCCGAGATGATGATTCTTCTTCGAAGAAAAGGCGTATTAGTTATCCCATACTTGGACGATCTCCTAATAAGGGCAAGGTCCAGAGAACAGCTGGAGACAGCTTTAGCACTATCTCAAGAGGTGCTAAGACAACACGGGTGGATTCTGAATATTCCAAAATCCCATTTAATCCCGACAACTCGTCTGCTGTTCCTAGGAATGATTCTGGACACGGTTCAGAAAAAGGTTTTCCTTCCAGAGGAAAAAGCCAAGGAGTTATCCGATCTGGTCAGGAACCTCCTAAAACCAGGAAAAGTGTCAGTACATCAATGCACAAGAGTCCTGGGAAAAATGGTGGCTTCTTACGAAGCAATTCCATTCGGCAGATTCCATGCAAGAATATTCCAAAGGGATCTGTTGGACAAATGGTCAGGGTCGCATCTGCAGATGCACCTGCGAATAACCCTGTCACCAAAGACAAGGGTGTCACTTCTGTGGTGGTTGCAGAAGGCTCACCTATTAGAAGGCCGCAGATTCGGCATTCAGGATTGGATCCTGGTGACCACGGACGCCAGCCTGAGAGGCTGGGGAGCAGTCACACAAGGAAGAAACTTCCAGGGAGTATGGACGAGTCTGGAAAAGTCTCTTCACATAAACATTCTGGAACTAAGAGCAATCTACAATGCTCTAAGCCAGGCGGAACTTCTCCTGCAAGGAAAGCCGGTGTTGATTCAGTCGGACAACATCACGGCGGTCGCCCATGTAAACAGGCAGGGCGGCACAAGAAGCAGGAGTGCAATGGCAGAAGCTGCCAAGATTCTTCGCTGGGCGGAGAATCACGTGATAGCACTGTCAGCAGTGTTCATCCCGGGCGTGGACAACTGGGAAGCAGACTTCCTCAGCAGACACGATCTTCATCCGGGAGAGTGGGGTCTACATCCAGAAGTCTTCAACATGTTAATAGACCGTTGGGAAAGACAAATTGTAGACATGATGGCGTCTCGCCTCAACAAGAAACTGGACAAATATTGCGCCAGGTCAAGAGATCCACAGGCGATAGCTGTGGACGCACTGGTAACTCCTTGGGTGTACCAGTCAGTGTATGTGTTTCCTCCTCTGCCGCTCATACCAAAGGTATTGAAGATCATACGGCAAAGAAGAGTAAGAACAATACTAGTGGTTCCGGATTGGCCGAGAAGGACTTGGTATCCGGAACTTCAAGAGATGCTCACGGACGAACCGTGGCCTCTACCTCTGGGAAGGGACCTGCTACAGCAGGGTCCCTGTCTTTTTCAAGACTTACCGCGGCTGCGTTTGACGGCATGGCGGTTGAACGCCAGATCCTAAAAAGGAAAGGCATTCCAGAAGAAGTCATTCCTACCTTGATTAAGGCACGGAAGGAAGTCACCGTGAAACATTATCACCGCATTTGGCGAAAATATGTAGCGTGGTGCGAGGATCGGAGGGTTCCGACGGAGGAATTCCAACTGGGTCGTTTCCTACATTTCCTGCAATCAGGATTATCTATGGGTCTCAAATTGGGATCCATTAAGGTTCAAATTTCGGCCCTGTCAATATTCTTCCAAAAAGAATTGGCCTCTGTCCCTGAGGTCCAGACTTTTGTCAAGGGAGTACTGCATATACAGCCTCCTGTGGTGCCTCCGGTGGCACCGTGGGATCTAAATGTAGTTTTAGATTTCCTCAAATCCCATTGGTTTGAACCATTGAAAAAGGTGGATTTGAAATATCTCACATTGAAAGTGACTATGTTACTAGCCCTGGCCTCTGCCAGGAGAGTATCTGAATTGGCGGCTTTATCTTATAAAAGTCCTTATCTAATCTTCCATTCGGATAGGGCAGAACTGCGGACTCGTCCGCATTTTCTCCCTAAAGTGGTATCAGCATTTCATCTGAACCAACCTATTGTGGTGCCTGCGGCCACTAGCGACTTGGAGGACTCCAAGTTGTTGGACGTTGTCAGAGACTTAAAAATATACATTTCAAGGACGGCTGGAGTCAGAAAATCTGACTCGCTGTTTATATTGTATGCACCCAACAAGTTGGGCGCACCTGCTTCTAAGCAGTCGATTGCTCGTTGGATTTGTAACACAATTCAACTTGCACATTCTGTGGCAGGCCTGCCACAGCCTAAAACTGTAAAAGCCCACTCCACAAGGAAGGTGGGCTCATCTTGGGCGGCTGCCCGAGGGGTCTCGGCATTACAACTCTGCCGAGCAGCTACGTGGTCGGGGGAGAACACGTTTGTAAAATTTTACAAATTTGATACCCTGGCAAAGGAGGACCTGGAGTTCTCTCATTCGGTGCTGCAGAGTCATCCGCACTCTCCCGCCCGTTTGGGAGCTTTGGTATAATCCCCATGGTCCTTTCAGGAACCCCAGCATCCACTTAGGACGATAGAGAAAATAAGAATTTACTTACCGATAATTCTATTTCTCGGAGTCCGTAGTGGATGCTGGGCGCCCATCCCAAGTGCGGATTATCTGCAATACTTGTACATAGTTATTGTTAACTAATTCGGGTTATTGTTAAGGAGCCATCTTTAAGAGGCCCTTTCTGTTATCATACTGTTAACTGGGTTTAGATCACAAGTTGTACGGTGTGATTGGTGTGGCTGGTATGAGTCTTACCCGGGATTCAAAATGCCTCCCTTATTGTGTATGCTCGTCCGGGCACAGTACCTAACTGGAGTCTGGAGGAGGGTCATAGGGGGAGGAGCCAGTGCACACCACCTGACCTAGTAAAGCTTTACTTTTTTGTGCCCTGTCTCCTGCGGAGCCGCTATTCCCCATGGTCCTTTCAGGAACCCCAGCATCCACTACGGACTCCGAGAAATAGAATTATCGGTAAGTAAATTCTTATTTTATTTTTTATTTTTTTATTTTTTGGGGGGAAGGGGGTGCAATGTTTTGTACCAGTAATATCTGCTGCAGATGCCCTAGTCAAGGCTCTTGCTGGAACTCCTTATTAATTCTCTGACCTTAGAAATGTATCCTGTATAATTATTCGGCAATATTGCATTCCAGACTCTGTGTCTTTTTGCCTTTGATATAGGTATTAGGGACTCTGGGGGGAAAGGGGGGGTTATTTTTGCCTGTAGGTGGCAATGGGGGGGACCTACAGGTTATTATTTTGTCACCTGAACTTAGTTGTGAGAATGCAGCCAATTAATTTCCTAGATATTGGGGACATCACTGAGTCACTTCCTGTTTTATATTACAAGTCCTTAGTAGTTTTATATGCTGAAGATTTTGTCAGCCCTCAACATGACATTCTAAATTAAGGCTAAAGTGATTGCAATGTTTATAGTACAGTTGATAATACTTTGATATTTGAAAATTTTTAAAATACAAGGTCATTGTTATGAGTGTTATATATTCTACACTTTTAATAAAATAAATTTGGAAATGCAGTTGTACCTTCTCTTTTGCTGGGTCATTTACATTTAACTCCAGGTGACCACCTCAGCATTACGTAGAGTATAAGGACTAATTTGTATTTTCTGTGACAGAGTACATATACTGCCAGGAAGCCGTGGGAAGCATTGCTCAGTTTTGTGATTAGTGAATTATCTGAAGGTAACATACACCAAGATGAAGATGCAGAGGATGTTACTAAGGTATGTAGGTGACATTTATTGTATTCTAACCCGGCTACAGCATGGTTTGTTTTAGTTTGTCTGCGTATACCTGTATTAATATTACCTGGCATCTTGTACACTCTAAAGCATGGTTTGTTTTAGTTTGTCTGCGTATATTATATTATATATGCATTATATTAGTCTATTAATATTGTATTATATTACTGGGTGCGTGTGAAGATCCCTGTTCCCTAGACCATTATTATAATAGGGATATTATGGCTGCAATTGATTTTATCGCCCCAGTTCGTATAAGACCTCGTAAACCACAACGTCGAGCTCCCTGGTTCGACAATAGTGTTAGTGAGCTCAAGAAAAGGGGGTGTAGACTGGAAAGATGATGGAGGAAGACTAACCTAGTGGATGACAAAATAAAACTAATAAAGCATAACGAAGAATATCAATCGACAATCGCCCATAAGAAATCACAGTTCCTGTCAAATGAGATAATGGCAGCAAACAATAGGCCAGCTCAACTTTTCCGCATAGTGGAGATGCTTTGCAAGCCAGCATGCATGTAAACTGATGAAACCCTCTCCCAGACAAGATGCAACGAGTTTGAAAACTTCTTTGCAGATAAGATATCCACCATCCGGGCTGGAATCTCCACAGTGCCATCAAAGCAGTGCCAAACTACAAAGCCTGCCAATATAAGCCACCTGCCTTCATGGACCAGCTTTGACCCAGTGGATGTAAAGGACACTGATGAAATTGCTCGGATTTTGCGTCCCACCACCTGTGATCTGGACCCGACCTTAACCAAGCTTCTAATAGGTTGTATGGATATAATTGGTCCTGTCTTTGCAAAAATTGTTCAGTGCTCTATGGAGACAGGCATTTTTCCTGGACCCCTAAAGGAAGCAATAGTTAGACCTCTTCTTAAAAAAACCTAATTTAGATTCCGACTGCATGACCAAATAAAGTCCGGTATCAAAACTTCCTTTCCTAGGAAAGGTTATTGAGAAAGTGGTTGCAAACCAACTGGAAACCCGCCTGGCAACCCATGATATTTATGATCCATTCCAATCAGGATTCAGGAGAAGGCATAGCACTGAAACAGCCCTGGGGTGTGTGTTAGATGATCTTCTGATGGCAAGAGACAGAAGTGACTGTTCAATATTAATCCTTCTGGATCACGGTGCAGCATTTGATACCGTGGACCATGGGCTTCTGATTGAGCGACTGATAAATTTTTGTGGACTGGATGGCACAGTCCTAAACTGGTTCAAATAATTTCTCACAGGCAGGTCACAGAGAGTATCGTCTGGGGTATACTCATCACCATCAGTGCCATTGCCATGTGTTGTCCCACAATTTTCTATGCTATCCCCCAGTATACATGCTCCCGCTGGGTGAAATAATCAGGCGCCATGGCCTGGTCTACCACTGCTATGCAGATTATACACAACTGTACTTGTCCTTTGCTCCGGGCACTGATAACCCAATAGCAACCCTAAATGGCTGTCTAGCTGAGCTCCAGGAGTGCAAGAGCGCCAGTTGGCTGCGACTGAACCCGGATAAAACAGAGGTCCTTATGATAGGACCACAACATCAAAGGACAAGACTGCAGCATAGCCAACCAACTGGACTTAAACTTGCGGATTCAGAATTACAAACCACTGTTTGTGCGGAATCTGTGCATTGTCCTGGGTGGTGGCTTGACACTTAAACATCAGATATCACAGTCAAATAACATAGCCTGAAACAAGCACTTAATTCCCTCAGATGATCTGCCAAAAGTCATACATGCATTTGTATCATCTCGATTAGACTACTGTAAAGCCCTCTACCTTGGTCTCCCAGCAAAAGAATTGCACCACTTACAGCTGGTGCAAAACCAGCCCCGTTCTAGCCACATAACATCCATCCTCTACTCTCTTCACTGGCTGCATGTAAGATGGCGAATCATCTTCAAGATTACTGAGCTTCAAAGCATTACATGACCAGGGCCCAAGGTACCTGAAGCAGCTTCTGATCCCATACTGCCCCACTCGATTACTGCGATCTGTAGATAAAGGACTTTTACCAGTACCTAGAATCTCCCGTAATTCATCTGGGGGTCGAGCTTTTAGTAAGGCGGATCCGACTGTATGGAACTCACTTCCCCACACAGTGCGAGAGGCCCCAACTATAGAATCCTTCAAAAGTAGACTCAAGACTTTCCTGTTTACTCAAGCATTTCCATAATGTCCCTTTAGTATCTTCATGCTTCTGTATTTTATGAAAAGCTGTTCTGTACTTCATTATTTTCTTTACTATATTATGCTATGTATCTGTTAAGCGCCTTGAGTCCTATTGGAGAAAGAGCGCTATATAAATAAAATTATTATTATTATTATTATTATTATTAATGCTAAAAGCGCAGGGTAACTAGCAAGCCCAGCAACGCAATGTTTTATATAGTTACTTAATGTGTTGGCTATGTTCGGTTTGTCATATGTTGTGCTTGTTCAACCATTAACCTTTCACTGATGCTTTCTTTCGGTAGGCCAGCACAAATGTTTGGTCTTCACAGTCCATTGAGCATTTCTTGCAGCAGTTCTGCCTGCCCTTCCTTAGGGTCACCAGCCTCCTCCAGCATCACCTATTTGGAGTGGATATTCCCAGCTGCCAGGTACAGTACTTAATGCTTTCAAAATATATAATAAATGATCAGGTACTTTATAATTTACAATCCGGACTTATTCAATTTGTTTTTGAGATAATGGGGCAGATGTATTAACCTGGAGAAGAGATAAAGCAGTGATAAGTGCGAGGTGATAACGCACCAGCCAGTCAGAATGTCGAAAGAGAGCGAATATTAGGTAGTTACCATTAAATCCATATCAAAGTCCATCTGAGGGAAGACACTTGGGCCAGTTCTTCACAGCATCCTCTACACCCTAATATTTACCACTGTCCTCCAGATGAAAGCAGAGAAACCGACTAAATAATGAGTACCAAAAATCATCTCTCTGGATTACTTTTGCTGTGTGAGTCAACTAGGCCCATGCCCCTGGTATTACTGTTCACAGGGCATCCTGCCTATGGTATTTGTTAATTTTGACTGTATTTTCTTTCACATACATTTCTTTATATATACTACTTGGTCTCTACAAATACCAGTTTTTCCTATTAAAAATAGTGCAGCATGTGATGCTGAAATGGGAGAGTAAGCACGTGGAGTATTTTTTTCGAGAGCATTGACTCGCATTACGTATTCGTTCAACTATAAATGCATCTTCTTATTACATCTTCCGCTTTCAGATCGGTATTTAAACCGCTTTATATAGTAAGTCATATCTTTGTATTTTCTTCACAGGAAGAAGATGAATTTATTGTTCTTTGCAGTTACTTAGGAATTCTGCCACTGATCCTTCAAACATCAAGAGAGTTCACCAGTGCCTTGTGCCTAGACTGGCCGGTCTCCGCGTTTGACCTGATGTCTCAGTGGTGCTCAGAAGTCGTTCTCTTTGCAGAAAAGCACCCAGATCACGTTAATGTATGCTCATTTTATCAGCTGCAGTTTGTGAGATTCCCGGTATATGGGGTACAAGATAAATAACTGGACACAATAGTAGTACCAGCAGAATACCCTTGTAAGACCCAAATAAATTAACCCTAATGTAGCATAAAAAAATTCCATAGTTCAACCCTTAACTGAAAGTGCAAATGTTCTTTGAAAGAAGATTATGTAATATTTACTGTATCCAGATGATAGATTTACTGTGTCTAGGTAGACTGGCAAAAGGTCGACATGACAATGATTGACACACAAATCGCCGACACATTTTTTTTTTAAATTATTTTTCCGGCTTTCCCAACATTTGTTTTGTTTACGCTCCACGTGAACTACGATTGGGAATAGTAACCTGAAGGTATACATTTCTACTGATGATAGTTATTATTATATATTTTTTTATATATATATATATATATATATATATATATATATATATAAAATGTTTTTTGTTAAGAACAACTGGAATAAAAGTAGATGTAAATTACACACTGCAGCAGAACATATATGTGATTGATAAAGCAATTCATTAACAAGTACAAATGTTAGAACAAACTGTCCCTCCTAGATGGGAGTACCATTTTTTTCCCTGGGGACATTAAAGTGTATAAAAGCTTACAGGCGTGTCCCCATACACTATTGTGGCAGTCACAGCAGACATCCCTTCTCTGTACGCCGGGGCCTGTGTGACTTGGCTTGCATCAAGCTTATTTTTTTAATCTTCTTCACTGGATGCGTGTCTTTATTGCAATGCAACAAAACCACTTTATGAGACTACACTGATTAACTTGATATGCGATATGAGTCTGACTACGTAGTGCTACGATGCAGCCGTGGCATTTTACATACAAGTTCCAGTGTGCGACGCATACGGATTCGGACTCAGTCGCACACATACTGTATATACAAGTGTCTCGTATCAAATTAATCAGTGCAGTTTTGTGAGGAGGCTTTGTTGCATCCAGTTGCAACTAAAATGCTTATTCGAGTGAAAGACTTTTTATGGCTGGCTCACTCGCACCAGGCCTCTTGCTGCTAGGTGTACGAGGACAAATCTGTACCATAGATATATCCTACATTACTTACTATACAACCGTTACTAAGATGTTAAACTGAAAAATAAACAATATCGTCCTCTTATGAAATATCTGAAGGATTGTTTTTCTAATATTTGCGCACTAATAATTATTTCTCTGACGTCCTAGTGGATGCTGGGAACTCCGTAAGGACCATGGGGAATAGCGGCTCCGCAGGAGACTGGGCACAAAAGTAAAAGCTTTCTGACTAGCTGGTGTGCACTGGCTCCTCCCCCTATGACCCTCCTCCAAGCCTCAGTTAGATTTTTGTGCCCGGCCGAGAAGGGTGCAATCTAGGTAGCTCTCCAGAGCTGCTTAGAGTAAAAGTTTTAAATAGGTTTTTTATTTTCAGTGAGACCTGCTGGCAACAGGCTCACTGCATCGTGGGACTAAGGGGAGAAGAAGCGAACTCACCTGAATGCAGAGTGGATTGGGCTTCTTGGCTACTGGACATTAGCTCCAGAGGGACGATCACAGGTTCAGCCTGGATGGGTCCCGGAGCCGCGCCGCCGGCCCCCTTACAGAGCCAGAAGAGCGAAGAGGTCCGGAAAAATCGGCGGCAGAAGACGTTCCTGTCTTCAATAAGGTAGCGCACAGCACTGCAGCTGTGCGCCATTGCTCTCAGCACACTTCACACTCCGGTCACTGAGGGTGCAGGGCGCTGGGGGGGAGCGCCCTGAGACGCAATAAAACATGTTTTAAACCTTATATGGCTAAAGAAATGCATCACATATAGCTCCTGGGCTATATGGATGCATTTAACCCCTGCCAGTTTTCCTAAAAAAAGCGGGAGAAAAGGCCGCCGTGAAGGGGGCGGAGCCTATCTCCTCAGCACACAAGCGCCATTTTCCCTCACAGCTCCGCTGGAAGGATGGCTCCCTGTCTCTCCCCTGCAGTCCTGCTACAGAATCAGGGTAAAACAAGAGAGGGGGGGCACTAATTGGCAGTAAATACATATACAGCAGCTATAGAAGGGAGAAACACTTATATAAGGTTATCCCTGCATATATATAGCGCTCTGGTGTGTGCTGGCAAACTCTCCCTCTGTCTCCCCAAAGGGCTCGTGGGGTCCTGTCCTCTATCAGAGCATTCCCTGTGTGTGTGCTGTGTGTCGGTACGATTGTGTCGACATGTATGAGGAGGAAAATGATGTGGAGGCGGAGCAATTGCCTGTAATAGTGATGTCACCCCCTAGGGAGTCGACACCTGACTGGATGGTAGTATGGAAGGAATTACGTGACAGTGTCAGCACTTTGCAAAAAACTGTTGACGACATGAGACAGCCGGCAAATCAGTTAGTGCCTGTCCAGGCGTCTCAAACACCATCAGGGGCTCTAAAGCGCCCGTTACCTCAGATGGTCGACACAGACCCAGACACGGATACTGACTCCAGTGTCGACGGTGACGAGACAAACGTAATGTCCAGTAGGGCCACACGTTACATGATCACGGCAATGAAGGAGGCTTTGAACATTTCTGATACTACAAGTACCACAAAAAGGGGTATTATGTGGGGTGTGAAAAAACTACCCATAGTTTTTCCTGAATCAGATGAATTAAATGAGGTGTGTGACAAAGCGTGGGTTTCCCCCGATAAAAAACTGCTGATTTCTAATAAATTATTGGCATTATACCCTTTCCCGCCAGAGGTTAGGGCGCGTTGGGAAACACCCCCTAGGGTAGATAAGGCGCTCACACGCTTATCAAAACAAGTGGCGTTACCGTCTCCTGATACGGCCGCCCTCAAGGAACCAGCTGATAGAAAGCTGGAAAATATCCTAAAAGGTATATACACACATACTGGTGTTATACTACGACCAGCAATCGCCTCAGCCTGGATGTGCAGCGCTGGAGTGGCTTGGTCGGATTCCCTGACTGAAAATATTGATACCCTGGATAGGGACAGTATATTATTGACTATAGAGCATTTAAAGGATGCATTACTATATATGCGAGATGCACAGAGGGATATTTGCACCCTGGCATCAAGAGTAAGTGCGTTGTCCATTTCTGCCAGAAGAAGTTTATGGACACGACAGTGGTCAGGTGATGCGGATTCCAAACGGCATATGGAAGTTTTGCCGTATAAAGGGGAGGAGTTATTTGGGGTCGGTCTGTCAGACCTGGTGGCCACGGCGACGGCTGGGATATCCACCTTTTTACCCCAGGTCACCTCTCAGCAGAAAAAGACACCGTCTTTTCAAACTCAGTCCTTTCGTCCCCATAAGGGCAAGCGGGCAAAAGGCCACTCATTTCTGCCCCGGGGCAGAGGAAGGGGAAAAAGACTGCAACAGGCAGCCTCTTCCCAGGATCAGAAGCCCTCCCCCGCTTCTGCCAAGTCCTCAGCATGACGCTGGGGCTTTACAAGCGGACTCAGGCACGGTGGGGGCCCGTCTCAAAAATTTCAACGCGCAGTGGGCTCACTCGCAAGTGGACCCCTGGATCCTGCAGATAGTATCGCAGGGGTACAAATTGGAATTCGAGACGTCTCCCCCTCGCCGGTTCCTGAAGTCTGCTCTACCAACGTCTCCCTCCGACAGGGAGGCAGTATTGGAAGCTATTCACAAGCTGTATTCCCAGCAGGTGATAATCAAGGTACCCCTCCTACAACAGGGAAAGGGGTATTATTCCACGCTGTTTGTGGTACCGAAGCCGGACGGCTCGGTGAGACCGATTTTAAATCTGAAATCATTGAACACTTACATAAAAAGGTTCAAATTCAAGATGGAATCACTCAGAGCAGTGATAGCGAACCTGGAAGAAGGGGACTATATGGTGTCTCTGGACATCAAAGATGCCTATCTCCATGTCCCAATCTACCCTTCTCACCAAGGGTACCTCAGGTTTGTGGTACAGAACTGTCATTATCAGTTTCAGACGCTGCCGTTTGGATTGTCCACGGCACCACGGGTCTTTACCAAGGTAATGGCCGAAATGATGATTCTTCTTCGAAGAAAAGGCGTCTTAATTATCCCTTACTTGGACGATCTCCTGATAAGGGCAAGATCCAGGGAACAGTTAGAGGTCGGAGTAGCACTATCTCAGGTGGTGCTACGTCAGCACGGGTGGATTCTAAATATTCCAAAATCGCAGCTGATTCCAACAACACGTCTACTGTTCCTAGGGATGATTCTGGACACAGTCCAGAAAAAGGTGTTTCTCCCGGAGGAGAAGGCCAGGGAGTTATCCGAGCTAGTCAGGAACCTCCTGAAACCAGGACAAGTGTCAGTGCATCAATGCACAAGAGTCCTGGGAAAGATGGTGGCTTCTTACGAAGCAATTCCATTCGGAAGATTCCATGCAAGGACTTTTCAGTGGGATCTGCTGGACAAATGGTCCGGATCGCATCTTCAGATGCATCAGCGGATAACCCTATCTCCAAGGACAAGGGTGTCTCTCCTGTGGTGGTTGCAGAGGGCTCATCTTCTAGAGGGCCGCAGATTCGGCATTCAGGACTGGATTCTGGTGACCACGGATGCCAGCCTGAGAGGCTGGGGAGCAGTCACACAGGGAAGAAATTTCCAGGGCTTGTGGTCAAGCATGGAAACGTCTCTTCACATAAATATCCTGGAACTAAGGGCAATTTACAATGCCCTAAGCCAAGCAAGGCCTCTGCTTCAGGGTCAGTCGGTATTGATCCAATCGGACAACATCACGGCAGTCGCCCACGTAAACTGACAGGGCGGCACAAGAAGCAGGAGGGCAATGGCAGAAGCTGCAAGGATTCTTCGCTGGGCGGAAAATCATGTGATAGCACTGTCAGCAGTGTTCATTCCGGGAGTGGACAACTGGGAAGCAGACTTCCTCAGCAGACACGACCTCCACCCGGGAGAGTGGGGACTTCATCCAGAAGTCTTCCACGTGATTGTAAACCGTTGGGAAAAACCAAAGGTGGACATGATGGCGTCCCGCCTCAACAAAAAACTAGACAGGTATTGCGCCAGGTCAAGGGACCCTCAGGCAATAGCTGTGGACGCTCTGGTAACACCGTGGGTGTACCAGTCAGTGTATGTGTTACCTCCTCTGCCTCTCATACCCAAGGTATTGAGAATTATAAGACGGAGAGGAGTAAGAACTATACTCGTGGCTCCGGATTGGCCAAGAAGGACTTGGTACCCGGAACTTCAAGAGATGCTCACGGAGGACCCGTGGCCTCTACCTCTAAGGAAGGACCTGCTCCAGCAGGGACCTTGTCTGTTCCAAGACTTACCGCGGCTGCGTTTGACGGCATGGAGGTTGAACGCCGGATCCTGAAGGAAAAAGGCATTCCAGATGAAGTCATCCCTACCCTGGTCAAGGCCAGGAAGGATGTAACCGCAAAACATTATCACCGCATTTGGCGAAAATATGTTGCGTGGTGTGAGGCCAAGAAGGCCCCTACAGAGGAATTTCAACTGGGTCGTTTCCTGCATTTCCTGCAAACAGGACTATCTATGGGCCTAAAATTAGGGTCCATTAAGGTTCAAATTTCGGCCCTGTCGATCTTCTTCCAAAAAGAACTGGCTTCAGTGCCTGAAGTTCAGACGTTTGTCAAAGGGGTACTGCATATACAGCCTCCTTTTGTGCCTCCAGTGGCACCTTGGGATCTCAATGTAGTGTTGAGCCTCCTA
Source organism: Pseudophryne corroboree (assembly GCF_028390025.1). NCBI lineage: Eukaryota > Metazoa > Chordata > Amphibia > Anura > Myobatrachidae > Pseudophryne > Pseudophryne corroboree. The sequence goes on along the minus strand of NC_086450.1, from coordinate 103,426,666 downwards.
AAATCACATTGGTTTGAACCACTCACCACTGTGGAATTGAAATATCTCACATGGAAAGTGGTCATGCTGTTAGCCCTGGCTTCAGCCAGGCGTGTCTCAGAATTGGCGGCTTTGTCGTATAAAAGCCCTTACCTAATTTTTCATTCAGACAGGGCAGAACTGAGGACTCGCCCTCAATTTCTCCCTAAGGTGGTTTCAGCATTTCACATGAACCAGCCTATTGTGGTGCCTGCGGCTACTAGGGACTTGGAGGACTCCAAGTTGCTGGACGTAGTCAGGGCCCTGAAAATATATGTTTCCAGGACGGCTGGAGTCAGAAAATCTGACTCGCTGTTTATCCTGTATGCACCCAACAAGCTGGGTGCTCCTGCTTCTAAGCAGACGATTGCTCGTTGGATTTGTAGTACAATTCAGCTTGCACATTCTGTGGCAGGCCTGCCACAGCCAAAATCTGTAAAAGCCCACTCCACAAGGAAAGTGGGCTCATCTTGGGCGGCTGCCCGAGGGGTCTCGGCTTTACAACTTTGCCGAGCAGCTACTTGGTCAGGGGCAAACACGTTTGCTAAATTCTACAAATTTGATACCCTGGCTGAGGAGGACCTGGAGTTCTCTCATTCGGTGCTGCAGAGTCATCCGCACTCTCCCGCCCGTTTGGGAGCTTTGGTATAATCCCCATGGTCCTTACGGAGTTCCCAGCATCCACTAGGACGTCAGAGAAAATAAGAATTTACTTACCGATAATTCTATTTCTCTATCGTCCTAGTGGATGCTGGGGTTCCTGAAAGGACCATGGGGAATAGCGGCTCCGCAGGAGACAGGGCACAAAAGTAAAGCTTTCCGATCAGGTGGTGTGCACTGGCTCCTCCCCCTATGACCCTCCTCCAAGCCAGTTAGATTTTTGTGCCCGGCCGAGAAGGGTGCAATCTAGGTGGCTCTCCTAAAGAGCTGCTTAGAAAAGTTTAGCTTAGGTTTTTTTATTTTACAGTGAGTCCTGCTGGCAACAGGATCACTGCAACGAGGGACTTAGGGGAGAAGAAGTGAACTCACCTGCGTGCAGGATGGATTGGCTTCTTGGCTACTGGACATCAGCTCCAGAGGGACGATCACAGGTACAGCCTGGATGGTCACCGGAGCCTTGCCGCCGGCCCCCTTGCAGATGCTGAAGTAAGAAGAGGTCCAGAATCGGCGGCAGAAGACTCCTCAGTCTTCTAAAGGTAGCGCACAGCACTGCAGCTGTGCGCCATTTTCCTCTCAGCACACTTCACACGGCAGTCACTGAGGGTGCAGGGCGCTGGGAGGGGGGCGCCCTGGGAGGCAAATGAATACCTATTTTGGCTAAAAATACCTCACATATAGCCTCCGGAGGCTATATGGAGATATTTAACCCCTGCCAGAATCCGTTAAGAGCGGGAGACGAGGCCGCCGAAAAAGGGGCGGGGCCTATCTCCTCAGCACACAGCGCCATTTTCCCTCACAGAAAGGCTGGAGGGAAGGCTCCCAGGCTCTCCCCTGCACTGCACTACAGAAACAGGGTTAAAACAGAGAGGGGGGGCACTAATTTGGCGTTAGAAATATATAAAAAAGATGCTATAAGGGAAAACACTTATATAAGGTTGTCCCTATATAATTATAGCGTTTTTGGTGTGTGCTGGTAAACTCTCCCTCTGTCTCTCCAAAGGGCTAGTGGGTCCTGTCCTCTATCAGAGCATTCCCTGTGTGTGTGCTGTGTGTCGGTACGTGTGTGTCGACATGTATGAGGACGATGTTGGTGAGGAGGCGGAGCAATTGCCTGTAATGGTGATGTCACTCTCTAGGGAGTCGACACCGGAATGGATGGCTTATTTAGGGAATTACGTGATAATGTCAACACGCTGCAAGGTCGGTTGACGACGTGAGACGGCCGACAAACAATTAGTACCGGTCCAGACGTCTCAAAAACACCGTCAGGGGTTTTAAAACGCCCGTTTACTTTAGTCGGTCGACACAGACACAGACAGGGACACTGAATCCAGTGTCGACGGTGAATAAACAAACGTATTCCTTATTAGGGCCACACGTTAAAGGCAATGAAGGAGGTGTTACATATTTCTGATACTACAAGTACCACAAAAGAGGGTATTATGTGGGATGTGAAAAAACTACCGTAGTTTTTCCTGAATCAGATAAATTAAATAAAGTGTGTGATGATGCGTGGGTTCCCCCCGATAGAAAATTATGGGCGGTATACCCTTTCCCGCCAGAAGTTAGGGCGCGTTGGGAAACACCCCTTAGGGTGGATAAGGCGCTCACACGCTTATCAAAACAAGTGGCGGTACCGTCTATAGATAGGGCCGTCCTCAAGGACCAGCTGACAGGAGGCTGGAAAATATCATAAAAAGTATATACACACATACTGGTGTTATACTGCGACCAGCGATCGCCTCAGCCTGGATGTGCAGAGCTGGGGTGGCTTGGTCGGATTCCCTGACTAAAAATATTGATACCCTTGACAGGGACAGTATTTTATTGACTATAGAGCATTTAAAGGATGCATTTCTATATATGCGAGATGCACAGAGGGATATTTGCACTCTGGCATAAAGAGTAAATGCGATGTCCATATCTGCCAGAAGATGTTATGGACACGACAGTGGTCAGGTGATGCAGATTCCAAACGGCACAAAGGTGTATTGCCGTATAAAGGAAGAGGAGTTATTTGGGGTCTGTCCATCGGACCTGGTGGCCACGGCAACTGCTGGAAAATCCGCCGTTTTTACCCTAAGTCACATCTCTGCAGAAAAAGACACCGTCTTTTCAGCCTCAGTCCTTTCGTCCCTATAAGATCATATCTGCCCAGGGATAGAGGAAAGGGAAGAAGACTGCAGCAGGCAGCCCATTCCCAGGAACAGAAGCGTTCCACCGCTTCTGACAAGTTCTCAGCATGGCGCTGAGACCGTACAGGACTCCTGGATCCTACAAGTAGTATCCCAGGGGTACAGATTGGAATGTCGAGACGTTTCCCCTTCGCAGGCTCCTGAAGTCTGCTTTACCAAGGTCTCCCTCCGACAAGGAGGCAGTATGGGAAAAAATTCACAAGCTGTATTCCCAGCAGGTGATAATTAAATTACCCCTCCTACTACAAGAAAAGGGGTATTATTCCACACTATATTGTGGTACTGAAGCCAGAAGGCTAGGTGAGACTTATTCTAAAAATTTTTTTGAACACTTACAAAGGTTCAAATCAAGATGGAGTCACTCAGAGCAGTGATAACGAACCAGGAAGAAGGGGACTATATAGTGTCCCGGGACATCAGGGATGCTTACCTCTATGTCCCAAATTTGCCCTTCTCACTAAGGGTACCTCAGGTTCGTGGTGCAGAACTGTCACTATCAGTTACAGACGCTGCCGTTTGGATTGTCCACGGCACCCCGGGTCTTTACCAAGGTAATGGCCGAAATGATGATTCTTCTTCGAAGAAAAGGCGTCTTAATTATCCCTTACTTGGACGATCTCCTGATAAGGGCATAGTCCAGGGAACAGTTGGAGGTCGGAGTAGCACTATCTCGGATACTGCTACAACAGCACGGGTGGATTCTAAATATTCCAAAATCGCAGCTGATCCCGACGACACGTCTGCTGTGCCTAGGGATGATTCTGGACACAGTCCAGAAAAAGGTGTTTCTCCCGGAAGAGAAAGCCAGGGAGTTATCCGAGCTAGTCAGGAACCTCCTAAAAACAGTGCATCATTGCACAAGGGTCCTGGTAAAAATGGTGGCTTCCTACGAAGCAATTCCATTCGGCAGATTTCACGCAAGAACTTTTCAGTGGGATCTGCTGGACAAATGGTCCGGATCGCATCTTCAGATGCATCAGCGGATAACCCTATATCCAAGGACAAGGGTGTCTCTCCTGTGGTGGTTATAGAGTGCTCATCTTCTAGAGGGCCGCAGATTCGGCATTCAGGATTGGATGCTGGTGACCACGGAGCCCAGCCCGAGAGGCTGGGGAGCAGTCACACAAGGAAAAAATTTCCAGGGAGTGTGATCAAGTCTGGAGACTTTTCTCCACATAAATATACTGGAGCTAAGGGTAAATTTATAATGCTCTAAGCTTAGCAAGACCTCTGCTTCAAGGTCAGCCGGTATTGATCCAGTGGGAAAAACATCACGGCAGTCGCCCACGTAAACAGACAGGGCGACACAAGAAGCAGGAGGGCAATGGCAAAAACTGCAAGGACTTTTCGCTGGGCGGAAAATCATGTGATAGCACTGTCAGCAGTGTTTCATCCCGGGAATGGAAACTGGGAAGCAGACTTCCTCAGCAGGCACGACCTCCACCCGGGAGAGTGGAAACTTCATCGGGAAGTTTTTTCCACATGATTGTAAACCGTTGGGAAATACCAAAGGTGGACATGATGGCGTCCCGTCTGAACAAAAAACGGGACAGGTATTGCGCCAGGTCAAGAGACCCTCAGGCAATAGCTGTGGACGTTCTGGTAACACCGTGGGTGTACCAGTCGGTGTATGTGTTCCCTCCTCTGCTTCTCATACCTAAGGTGCTGAGAATTATAAGACGTAGAGGAGTAAGAACTATACTCATGGCTCCGGATTGGCCAAGAAGGACTTGGTACCCGGAACTTTAAGAGATGCTTACAGAGGTCTTATGGCCTCTGCCGCTAAGAAGGGACTTGCTTCAGCAAGTACCATGTCTGTTCCAAGACTTACCGCAGCTGCGTTTGTCGGCATGGCGGTGGAAAGCCGGATCCTAAGGGAAAAAGGCATTCCGGAAGAGGTCATTCCTACCCTGGTCAAAGCCAGAAAGGAGGTGACCGCACAACATTATCACCACATGTGGCGAAAATATGTTGCGTGGTGTGAGGCCAGGAAGGCCCCACAAAGAAATTTCAACTCGGTCGTTTCCTGCATTTCCTGCAAACAGGAGTGTCTATGGGCCTCAAATTGGGGTCCATTAAGGTTCAAATTTCGGCCCTGTCGATTTTCTTCCAGAAAGAATTGGCTTCAGTTCCTGAAGTCCAGAAGTTTGTCAAGGGAGTATTGCATATACAACCCCCTTTTGTGCCTCCAGTGGCACTGTGGGATCTCAACGTAGTTCTGGGATTCCTCAAATCACATTGGTTTAAAACCAGTCAAATCTGTGGATTTGAAGCATCTCACATGAAAAGTGACCATGCTCTTGGCCCTGGCCTGGACCAGGCGAGTGTCAAATTGGTGGTTTTTTCTCAAAAAAGCCCATATCTGTTTGTCCATTCGGACAGGGCAGAGCTGCGGACTCGTCCCCAGTTCTCTCCCTAAGGTGGTGTCAGTGTTTCACCTGAACCAGCTTATTGTGGTGCCTTGCACCTACTAGGGACTTGGAGGACTCCAAGTTGCTAGATGTTGTCAGGGCCCTGAAAATATGTTCCAGGACGGCTGGAGTCAGGAAAACTGACTTGCTGTTATCCTGTATGCACCCAACAAACTGGGTGCTCTTGCTTCTAAGCAGACTATTGCTAGTTGGATGTGTAATACAATTCAGCTTGCACATTCTGTGGCAGGCCTGCCACAGCCAAAATATGTAAATGCCCATTCCACAAGGAAGGTGGGCTCATCTTGGGCGGCTGCCCGAGGGGTCTCGGCTTTACAACTTTGCCGAGCAGCTACTTGGTCAGGGGCAAACACGTTTGCTAAATTCTACAAATTTGATACCCTGGCTAAGGAGGACCTGGAGTTCTCTCATTCGGTGCTGCAGAGTCATCCGCACTCTCCCGCCCGTTTGGGAGCTTTGGTATAATCCCCATGGTCCTTTCAGGAACCCCAGCATCCACTAGGACGATAGAGAAAATAAGAATTTACTTACCGATAATTCTATTTCTCGGAGTCCGTAGTGGATGCTGGGCGCCCATCCCAAGTGCGGATTATCTGCAATACTTGTACATAGTTACAAAAATCGGGTTATTATTGTTGTGAGCCATCTTTTCAGAGGCTCCGCTGTTATCATACTGTTAACTGGGTTTAGATCACAAGTTGTACGGTGTGATTGGTGTGGCTGGTATGAGTCTTACCCGGGATTCAAAATTCCTCCCTTATTGTGTACGCTCGTCCGGGCACAGTACCTAACTGGCTTGGAGGAGGGTCATAGGGGGAGGAGCCAGTGCACACCACCTGATCGGAAAGCTTTACTTTTGTGCCCTGTCTCCTGCGGAGCCGCTATTCCCCATGGTCCTTTCAGGAACCCCAGCATCCACTACGGACTCCGAGAAATAGAATTATCGGTAAGTAAATTCTTATTTTCTCATAGTCCGTAGTGGATGCTGGGCGCCCATCCCAAGTGCGGATTGTCTGCAATACTTGTATATAGTTATTGTTACAAAAATCGGGTTGTTTATTGTTGTGAGCCATCTTTTCAGAGGCTCCTACGTTTATCATACTGTTAACTGGGTTCAGATCACAAGTTGTACGGTGTGATTGGTGTGGCTGGTATGAGTCTTACCCGGGATTCAAGATCCTTCCTTATTATGTACGCTCGTCCGGGCACAGTATCCTAACTGAGGCTTGGAGGAGGGTCATAGGGGGAGGAGCCAGTGCACACCAGCTAGTCAGAAAGCTTTTACTTTTGTGCCCAGTCTCCTGCGGAGCCGCTATTCCCCATGGTCCTTACGGAGTTCCCAGCATCCACTACGGACTATGAGAAATAGAATTATCGGTAAGTAAATTCTTATTTTTTGAATGTTCTGCAGGTCAGTTTATTTAATGATTTTATTTTCCAGGCTTTGCTTATTCAAGAGTCAAAGTGGGACTTACCGCGTCTTCTTCAGTTGCCAGATATCTACAACACCATCTTCCAATATTACCACAGGAAGGCTTGCGGCGTGTGCTCCAAAGTCCCCAAGGATCCAGCACTATGTCTTGTTTGTGGCACTTTTGTTTGCTTAAAGGGCCTTTGCTGCAAGCAGCAGAATTTCTGTGAATGTGTATTGGTAAGAGATTTAGCTGTCATCCTCTTTTATTACGGTGTAATCGCAGTAATCGTTCACCTGTGCTTTTACTACAGGAAGGTATCTACAACTAAACGTAAGTGGTGCTCATTCAGATGTATATCACTAATACTAATTCTTCCTCAAAGCTCCTGCGACCTGCTGAAACAATATTCACTTGGCCATAGTGGCTAAAGCGATGTCACCAAGACCTTGGGATCCCCCAAAGCTGTTGTAGAAGCCTCAGAGGGTTGTGCAGTCCGAAGCATAGCTTTCTTAACATGGAAGCAGCACATCCGTATAAGTGTATCCCAGGGCACTCTTAGTCTTTTGGAATGTGCTATATACAATCTATGAGAAAGAGACCGGGAAAATGGGTAGTCGGAAGGAGCTTTTGGAAGATATCAGTGGCAAAGTCCTTAAGCGCAAAGCAGTGGACAGATTCCTGAATGTTCCATATTTTAGTAATGATTACGAATTTATCTGTCTTCCAAATCGTTAACTTTATCTCGTGAGGCCACAACCCTGACTTATAACTGTTCATAAAAAACTATTGAGTCATTGTGAGATGGAACCACTTTTCCCATTTTGTAATCTAAATAGTCTATACGATCTCCCAAGTCATTGATACTTTGCTGACAGGATTGGAAAGTAGCTCTGATTTTCGCAGCTACTCAGACTTGAAAGAGGAAAAAAGTTGTTCCATAGTCCCAACTATGAGGGGCTTCTCTTCACGAACAGGGTCAGCAGAGTAGGAGGAAGGACTTGACCCAGAAACTTGAGTATGGCTCTTAGTGTGATCACCTTGGGTGCTCAACTTTAATGTGCCAGACACCTGGGGTGAAGGTTTGAAAAAGCTTAACAGGGACACAGATTGGGAGGCTTTCGGTTTTTCCTTGGTCATAGTGCCGGCACAACCAATGCCAGACTCAGATCATAGAACACAGCTGCAGACAGGCCTCATTAACAACTGAGACAAGGTTAATATATAGCATTAGGCCATAAATGAGAGGGAATGTGTTAATTTAAGTGCATGCCATAGTAAAATACACAGCAGAGAGCCAAGTGTCTATTAAATCAACCTACGGTAACACGGATGAGGCACAATCCAGCCAGGAGTCAGAGATCTACCATCATACAGCAAATAGAGCCCAATATCAGGACTTATTTGGGCCTTGAAATACTAAAGTGCCAGAGCCACAGAACAAGTCAGGACAGGAGGAAAGTTCACAAAAGAAGCCCCCAAGGATCAGCAGATCCACTTGTAGTTCTTGGACTGAAACACGTCTTCAGCTACCTCTCTCCAACAGTTATAGCACAGAGCCACTGCTTCCACTTTCCAGAATTCACACCCTGTGTGTGCCAGGCCGAGAGTTCGGGAACCCGAAGCACACAACCGTGGCACACCTGGAACCCTCCGCAATTCTGACAGGACTCAAGGTCCTGCAGCAGGAGCTTGTCAAAGACGTGTCTTCCTGCCTTGCTGTCTAGGCCACACCACACCCGTCACTAATAATAATGGTGATGTGCACATTGATAATCTTGACTGAGGGTTAGCTTTTTAACTGTGGGTTTTATCAGGAAACCCTTCTCAGTAGCTCTAATTGTAGGTGCCCGGAACTGGCTTGTGTGTGTATAAGTAATTTCTGCCTGTCGTTATATAGTATTGTGCCCATTCCAATATATAATGTTTGGAATTGCTGTTTCTGCAAACAAATAATTTATCAAATAATATGTCCAAAAATATTGTACAATGAGAATACTGTTTTTGGTGAATGATGGGATTGTATTTTCCTACTACATGATGTTCATCTCTTTTTCCACAGCATTCCCAGAACTGTGGTGCTGGGACAGGGATTTTCCTGCTAATCAATGCCTCTGTAATAATTATCATTCGGGGCCATCGCTTCTGCCTTTGGGGCTCTGTCTATCTTGATGCTCACGGGGAAGAGGACCGGGAACTCAGGTAATGGCTTCCACATGCTACATACATTTACTGCTGCTATTTACCATGGCAGATTATTTCCTGGACCTGCCCCTGCTAAGTTTTCACATAGAAGCATGTATAGGAAATATGTTGTTGTAGCGTACAGCGTAACCGTTAGTGTGAGACGGGCTAATCGCAACTGCAGCCCTATACTGTAACACTCAGTTCTATCCTTTCTAAAGTATAGATTTACTATTAATTGACAGTATTGTATGCTACAAATTATTGTGTTATACTGTAAGTCTAATCGCGAACGACTTGGCTCTATCTCCCCACCACACTCCTTTATGGTTGTCTGAAGCCGGATCCCACTTAGAACACTGTACTTGTGGCTTTTGTTAGAGGGCACAGAAGGAAATTTCACAGGCCTGCTCCTCTGTATACAATCCGCCATTGTAAGTAGATTTACAAATCACTGCTAGATGATCGCTGCATGTCTGTAGATCTAGACTGAAATCAGTCACTCGCCCTCTGCTGTATCAGAGACCTTATCATCTCTTATCCAAACTGGCAGCCTGCTACAGAAAGGGGGGGGGGATCTCTGTTCTTACGGGGGATTGCTAATGTTATGTATATTCCCTATGTATACAATGACAGCTGTGAGACGGAATGGGTTGTGTATATTTATTGATTACTTAAACTAATGTAAGTCCCTATTCAGTTGTGTCATTCAGACCACCCTTTCTGAGTGTACCCTCCTAAATGGTACACTTGTACTTAAACCCTTTATGTCCAAATGCCACTATCAGGTGTGTCTTGCAGGCCACCCTTTATTAGTTTACCCTCCTGATGGTATACCCTATTCAGAAGGACCCCAGCTTGGGTTAATGTCAGGTGTACCCTAGTACGGGTCACCTTTACCATAGGTGTGGTATGCCTATGTACTTCTGATTGGTCTCTGTTTATTGTGTCTTTGTGAGTGTGACAGTTTGCGGCGTCCCGCCTATCAGACTCTGGCTGGTGTGCTCGGCTAGAGGTAGCGGGTGTGGGGCTGTGTAGATCTCACTTACCCCCGGGGGCAAGCTAGCGTGCCTGCCACCGGTGTCTGCAGTCCCGTCCCGCGTCCTACGCTGCCTCCGTGGATCTTGTCTGTAGCTCCGGTCCTCCTCCTGGTCACAGGCGCCGCTGTCTCTCTCCTGCTTGCGGGTCCCGTCTGCTACTTCCTGGTACCGGCGTCACGTGCAACGTCACGTGAGCGGGACGATGTTGTACCAGGATGCGTGTGTTCCCCTTCTCCGGCCGGGGAAGGGGGTCTGTAGTGTGGTTTTAAGGGTAATCGTCTGTGTTGGGTATATATCAGGTCTCCAACGCGTTTCAGCATAAGTGCCTTTTTCTAGGATTACATGCCTGATGTTCTGAAGTGTTTATAAGCTGATATCTGAATAGTGATTGGTTATCCATGGTTGACACCCTCTTTTGCAATTGGATGCTTCTTGTCCATCAGTTGTCAATCAAGTTCATTCACAGTCTGTTCCATTGTATATGCGTCATTGTTATTGGTTCCCATGTATTCTTCTGAATGATTTAGGATGTGTATTTAAACGTATGAAATATGATGATAAATATATATGTATATTGAAAGGTTTTATATACTATAGAAAGGATGAATAAATGATGAAAGGCTTACACAGATTTTTTTCAAGTAGTCTCCTCCTCGCCAATTCTTACTTACTCGCTGTATTGCCATAAATTGCATGTGTGTGGGGTCTTGCATATGTTTTCTTTGAAGTGTTGTGACACTGTGTTTATGGCAATACAGCGAGTAAGTAAGAATTGGCGAGGAGGAGACTACTTGAAAAAAATCTGTGTTTAATAGGGAAGAACTCAAATGGATCTTCACTCTGAAGACCCTCACACCGAGGGGCCTGAACATAGATTATAACATCACCTCAGTTATTTAATGAGGCACAAAAACTTCATGATTCCTCGACAGCAATTGGGCCCCCCCCCCCCCCCCCCCTCCTTTGAACTTTATGGCTCATGGATTTACAGAATATCTATGCGGTCATCCAATAAAGGGGAACATCTAGTCCACAGGTAGATCTAGTAGAGGACGGACCAACATATATGGGAACAGATCCATCACTCATTAAGGGGGTTACAAAAAGGTATAGCAACATAGACTTATTCACCCAATATGTACATTCTTTGTGAGGGACCACTCTCCATCTCATTGAAACGACCAGGTTCCCCACATTGCAATCTACTGAAACACACATACTTATGCAAAATATATGTGTGTACACGTACCATCCATTTATGCACGTCTCCTAAACCGTTTACCTATCTCTAATTAACCCTGGTATGTGATTTATCACATTCACCAATATTATCTGTGTAAGCCTTTCATCATTTATTCATCCGTTCTATAGTATATAAAACCTTTCAATGGACAAGAAGCATCCAATTGCAATAGAGGGTGTCAACCATGGATAACCAATCATTATTCAGATATCAGTTTATAAGCACTTCAGAACATCAGGCATGTAATCCTAGAAAAAGGCACTTATGCTGAAACGCGTTGGAGACCTGATATATACCCAACACAGACGATTACCCTTAAAACCACACTACAGACCCCCTTCCCCGGCCGGAGAAGGGGAACACACGCATCCTGGTACAACATTGTCCCGCTAACGTGACTTTGCACGTGACGCCGGTACCAGGAAGTAGCAGACGGGACCCGCAAGCAGGAGAGAGACAGCGGCGCCTGTGACCAGGACGGGGACCGGAGCTACAGACAAGATCCACGGAGGCGACGTAGGACGCGGGACGGGACCGCAGACCCCGGCGGCAGGCACGCTAGCTTGCCCCCGGCGGTAAGTGAGATCTACACAGCCACACACCCGCTACCTCCAGCCGAGCATACCAGCCAGAGTCTGACAGGCGGGAAGCCGCAAACTGTCACACTCACAAAGACACAATAAACAGAGACCAATCAGAAGTACATAGGCATACCACACCTATGGTAAAGGTGACCCGTACTAGGGTACACCTGACATTAACCCCAGCTGGGATCCTTCTGAATAGGGTATACCATCAGGAGGGTATACTAATAAAGGGTGGCCTGCAAGACACACCTGATAGTGGCATTTGGACATAAAGGGTTTAAGCACAAGTGTACCATTTAGGAGGGTACACTCAGAAAGGGTGGTCTGAATGACACAACTGAATAGGGACTTACATTAGTTTAAGTAATCAATAAATATACACAACCCATTCCGTCTCACAGCTGTCATTGTATACATAGGGAATATACATAACATTAGCAATCCCCCGGTAGAACAGAGATACCCCCCTACCTTCCTCCATTCCCCCCCCCCCCCCCCCTTTAGATATCCACACCCCTAGAGCGCGCTGACCATTTCCTTTCAATTATCTGCAAAAGGAGGTAGGACACCTCCAGGTCCAGCAGCGCTCACCCTAACTGTCCCCTGAGTGAGCGCCATCTCTCCCCATTCCAAGCCTGCTACAGAAGTCTCAAAGGATGCATCGTGGACACAATGTTATTAGACTTGCTTTATCTTAGGTATATTGTTTATCTCCATAATAAACTGCCTTTTCTTTTTTTACATATCAATTATTTTAATGTGAAATTTTGGATTTACTGTACTTGCTGTTCTTAGAGAGCTCATTACATCCAGACTGTTTCTTCCACAGACGTGGAAAGCCTCTTTACATCTGCAAGGAGCGGTACAATGTGCTAGAGCAGCAGTGGGTGACGCACACGTTTGATCACATCAATAAGAGATGGGGGCCGCATTACAACGGGTTGTGAACATCAGTGCAGTTGCAAGTGGAATCACTAGCAAGAAGCAAAGGGCTTCCCACGGAAAAGGAGACAGGCGTGAACCCTGCCACCCGTAAAGCTCCGTAAAGCTTTCTAGTTATTAGGTGCTATTGTTCAAATGAAAACACATCCTTGCAAGCACTGGAAGAGTAAGGCGTAATGACAGCTGGGAAAAAACTGCAAAAGAACACTAGAATGGCATTGTTCAGAAAGCACAACGAATACTGAATGTTCAAGGGACAGTCCTGCTTGTTCTGTGTTGAATTTATTTCTGTAAACAATTTTTATTCTGGCTGCATCCTTATTTGTAGAATGACATAGTCAGGGGAGGATTTAGTGACCTGTACGGAGCACAGCCCAGCAGAAGACGCCTGGTTGAGGGTTTGTTAGCCCTGTCACTTTATAATTCTCCAATGCAAGCTGCCAGAGTGAAACAGATTATTGTGAATATTCTGTGCTGTGATTTTGTGCTTCTTAAGTTTGGCTTTTCAGCCTTACCTTTAAAAAAAAAAAAAAAAAATCTCTGCCATGCTAAACTAATAGTCTAACAGGCCTAGAATAGTGTGGCGGAGTGTTGGTTAAAATTGCTAAATGGGGACTGCATTTTTAAGTGTTTGGTAAGCTAAATGTAAACTAATCTATTGCTGTGTGTTCAGTCCTTCCATTTTCTTGTTTTCTTTCTTTGTTTTTGCGTGTTCATATGTAATTAGAAATTTCTTGTAAAACAAATTGTTTCCTGTGAAATATTGTATAGTTACAGATGATATACAGATGTTCTAAATTAACATTTTACATTGAAATGTAATCGTGTATAAATATAACTGTGTGTGTGTAAAAAAACAAAATACATGCATTCAGGGACATATAAATAAGTACGTTACTTGTTGAGCTTCTGTTTAAAACCTTTTTAGGCTTTGCTAATACTGAATTTTATTCTCAGGAATTTTTAGACGCGCTAGGTAAGACATTTGGAATCAAAATGTGACTGCTGTTTTTATCTTATTTTCCCGACCTGTTTACGTTCTACAGGGGTGAGTAACCGCGGAATGCAAGAATTAAGTGGTACCTGAGAAATAACACGTATCTGGGTCCTGTGCGAGAAACCCAAAAGTGACTCTAATTTGGAACACACATACTATTTATTCAGCCAGACACGTCTGTGATTGGTTGGAACACATATTTGAAACTAATCCTATACGCGAGACGTAACTCAAAATTCACCCATCAGTTAAAATGTAAAATAATTATCTACAGTATCTCGCACTTGAGTAACAGTCGCTGCACTTTCTGCTTTCTGCAGTAGTACCAAATTTTAGTTGAAATTATAAATCTGTCAGCTTAGCCAAAACGTGGCAACCAAAAAGAATCCTTTTTGGAAAGTGTTGAAATCTCCATCATCTTCTTGGTCTCACTTTGATGAGCAGAGCAAGCAGAACTGATGGGTTACATGTATCAAGCAGTGGAAATGTTGCCCATAGCAACCAATCAAGTAAATGCTTTATCAAGGTCTACTAGTTGCTAATGGCAACTTCTCCACTGTTTTCACTGCTTGATACATCAACCCCATGGTTTTATGCCATGCCTTACAGTATGCATTACAAAGTAAATGCATTTCCATTACTGCTTTTTTTTTTTTTTTTTCTTCAGTCCATCTGTATTTCTTGGTCATGCTGGATCTAGACCAGAGGAACTTAGGAAAACATAGTCCGTAGTGGTAATATTGGATATATATAGAATGGGGCAATAGCAGAAGATATGCTTGGTCAGCGTAACATGACAGTTAATCGGGAATGCTGTTCCCCTGTAAACTCACTGCTTCACCAATGCTTTGATTGCAGAATTCTCTCACACACTGGAAGTAGACATATTATAGGCTAGTTCCTACAGAACTGACAAAATGGCTGCCTCAACTGGGTCTAGGCAGCAGGTATACTTAAGTATAAGTAAATTCAAGGTTCGTTAACATTCTATCCAAAACCAGCTGTTGAATTCATTTTTCATCCTGTGTGACTTGCCTAATGCTGGTCATACACTAGGTCAGAGGTTCTCAAACTCGGTCCTCGGGGGCCCACACAGTGCATGTTTTGCAGGTCTCCTCACAGAATCGCAAGTGAAATAATTAGCTCCACCTGTGGACCTTTTAAAATGTGTCAGTGAGTAATTAATACACCTGTGCACCTGCTGGGTTACCTGCAAAACATGCACTGTGTGTGCCCCCGAGGACCGAGTTTGAGAACCTCTGCACTAGGTCAATATTGTGTACGAATACGCGATATCGACCTATCATTTAACCCATTACATGCACATCGATGCGATGCATGGCCCCGCGGGTCGCACGTCGCATCAGCTGATCATATGTGCTATTGCGGAGGTACGATATACTGTAAGGTGCGAAAGCACCGTACAATATATTGCATGCCCCGCGGCTGGCAGGGGGATCATTAGTATGACTCGCATCTAACGCGAGTCGCAAAAGTCATTGTCCCTTATCTAGCTATTCACAAAAATCTATGAACACGCTTCTGTGATTTTTGAGAGATGCACAGTAAAATATTGGTAAAGTTGTTTCCTTTGGGGGTAATTCAGAGTTGATTGCAGCAGCAAATTTGTTAGCAGTTGGGCAAAACCATGTGCACTGCGGGTGTGGCAGATATAACGTGCAGAGAGAGTTAGATTTGGGTGGGTTATATTGTTTCTGTGCATGGTAAATACTGGCTGCTTTATTTTTACACTGCAATTTAGATTTACATTTGAACACCCCCCCACCCAAATCTAACTCTCTCTGCACATGTTATATCTGCCCCCCTCCTGCAGTGCACATGGTTTTGCTCAACTGCTAACAAAGTTGCTGCTGCGATCAACTCTGAATTAGGCCCTTTGGGGGTCATTCCGAGTTGATCGCTCGCTGCCGATTTTTGCAGCGCAGCGATCAGGTGAAAAAGCTGCATTTATGTACATGCGTATGGGCCGCAATGCGCACGCGTGTCGTACGGGTACAAAGCCAGTTGTGGTTGTGCACAGGTTCTAGCGAAGTTTTTCTTCGCACTGACGGCCGCAAGAAGATTGACAGAAAGGGGGCATTTCTGGGTGTCAACTGACCGTTTTCAGGGAGTGTTTGCAAAAACACTGACGTGTCTGAAAAAACGCAGGCATGGCTGGGCGGGTGTATGACGTCAAATGCGGACACGAATAGGCTGAAGTGATCGCAAGCGCTGAGTAGGTTCAAAGCTACTCTAAAACTGCACAAACTGTTATTGCAGAGCTCGGCTGCACAAGCGTTCGCACTTCTGCTAAGCTAAAATACACTCTCCAGTGGGCGGCGGCATAGCGTTTGCACGGCTGCTAAAACTAGCTAGCGAGCGATCAACTCGGAATGACCCCCTTTGTCCGTTGTGTTATCCCAGGGTTTCCCAACCTCGGTCCTTAAGGCACACACACAATCCAGGTTTTAAGGATATCCATGTTTGAGCACAGGTGCTTAGATCAAAATAACTGAGGTACGAATTAATTCACAAGTGCTGAAGTATGGCTAACCTTGGATTGTTAGTGTACTTTGAGGAACACGGTTGGGAGCCACTGTGTTAACCTATAATGCATGTGATCTCAGGCAGGACAGTAACCTCACGCAGAACAAAAGATCAAACTGCACTACTACACCCACTGACAATACATTAGTGTCCTCTGATGCCTAATACTACTGTATGGTTGTCAAATGGAAGCTGTTCTTATGCTGCTGCTAAGTCCGTCTACAGGTACCCTATTAGGATGTCTGCCTCCTAGTGGCATCTCACAACATATACATTTTGAGCTTTCTCATCATGCTCTTTTCTTTTTGCTCGTCTGAAATGTATCTATAAAGTCAAACTGCTGCACTTGAACAGAATCTCTTTGGGGTCTAACTAGGAAATTCCCAAAATGTAACATTAAGCATCTTAGATTCTGTGTTTTCTGAATGTACCCGTTATCATGGTTGCTAGCCCAATTTTCAGCTACAAAATTAGATAACATCAGAAATATCCCCATATAAGTTGCTCTAAGACAGTGATCGCTCATTAGTCATTGGTTGTCACGATCTACCCAATTGTTTTTGTAAATTCACCACTGAAAACACCATTGTGGGGTTTTTCCAGGTTTATTTAGCTATGTAATGCAATTGATATGCATAAATAAATTAAGGATTTTACCATCGTGTTTTGAACTTCAAATGTTTCATGGTTGTTAAAATGAATGTGAAGTGATGTCAGATTTTCGTTAACTGATGGAAAATGGGTAGGTTAATTGTTGGCTCTGGTGACAATACACCTTCTTTGCACTCTGCATTTGAATGCATGCTGCTTATACAGGGGTTTGAACCCCATGAGTACCTTTTACTTTCCTCCTATTTGTTATCTCCGCTTTGCAAATTCAAACCATCTTCTTAAAAAAAAAAAAAATAATTATAATAACGTGTGTATGTATTTGTGTGCTATAATGTTTGAATGGTAATTTAAGTACAGTACATTACTGTAGGAGCTAGCTTGATCTTTCTAATACAGAAGTGTAAAGCAAATTCTAACAAACATTGTAAGATATGTTAATAAAAATTCACTATTATCCATTGATTGTGTGCATTTTGCCTTATTGGAAAGCTGATGGCAGGCAAACAGAATCTGATACAATAGCTGAAACGGAATCCTCATTGTCTATTTGTAAGGTGCCACAAATTCTGTCGGACACATATAACCATTGTAATAATGCAAAGAATAGCCATAACAGAACATGGTACATATAAATATATATATATATATATATAAAATTATTATTATCAGTTTCTTATATAGGGCAGCATATTCCGTTGCGCTTTACAATTAGAACAACAGTAATAGTAATAGAACAAAACTGAGTAAAAACAGTCAGACATAGAGGTAGGAAGGCCCTGCTCGCAAGCTTACAGTCTATAGGGAAATAGGCATTGATACACAAGGATAGATGCTACCTATTGCATAGTGGTCCACCAGATTGCTAGGTTCTTTTTTTTTTTTTTTTTATCTGTTGATTGTGATTTTCATGGGTTACAATGCCAATCATAAACAAATAGTAGATATCTGAAGAATAAAATAGTGAAATAACAAAGATGGTTACATCAATCTATATCAGGAAGAGAACATATGACATCTTCGGAGTAGTGGATTAAACGTGATGTATCAGTAGTTACATCATACCTTAAATTCCTATCACCGTCAATGACATGAAAAGAAAAAAAATTGGTACATCTAGTATTCCAAGAACTAGCCATAATATCATAGGAATGAGGCAACCATAAAAGAAGTACCCTTGAGAATATATGAATATGGAAGTAAAATAAGGTATGTGTACTCATGACACATGTGCGAAAGTGAACTGAGGTAGCCCTCAAAAAGTATCACTCCCTGAATTTTAACAGTAGAAACCTTATATAAAACACTTGTCAATAAGAAAAGAGGAGAAAGGAGAGTTATAGAGAAAAAGAGGGGGGGGGGGGGTAGGAAAACACATAAGGGTAAATAGGGAAGGGGGATCAGGATGATTTTGTCAATAAAAGCGAGGAAGGACAGCAATTAATACATCAATATCAGGTTAAAGAGCTTAAGATCTCAATCCCAGAGCTTATCAGAAGGTAGGGGTAATGGTTTTCATGACATGGACTCCTCTAATATCTTCCTGTGGAGGAACCATTCAGTATGTTCAAACAGCTTAAATATTTGGGTCTGTGTGGTCCGATCCCGCGAATCAATGTAAAGACCCCACTTTTTGTAGAAAGATTTAACTCCCGATTCTATATTGACTTGAGCCGATTTCCTGTCATAATATAAAATCTGCAATTTACCAAGAACTTCTACTAATGTAGGGGAAGAGGATGTTAACCAGTGGGATAGAATAATTTTCCTTGAGACTGTTACTAAAATGGTGAGAAACGGTATAATTTGCTGTTTCCCCTGCCCTAGATTCCATTCAGAGAAATTTGCACATAAACAAGAAAGAGGTGTTGCTGATACCCGTATGTTTAATAGTTGATTAATGTAGGCCATTAATTTGTGCCAGAATCGCCGGATCAGACCACACTCCCAAAACATATGGTAGAAGGAGGCTGTACGAATATGGCATTTAGGGTATTCCTCCGATTCTGTGGGGTTGAATCTAGCATGTTGGATTGGGGAGATATAGGCTCTCTGTAGAGTGTGGAGGTGAACCTCCTGCAAGTAAGGCGAAGCCAGAGCTTTTAGGGTAGAAACATAATGATCACTAAGCTGATGGTGACTAGTCAGGCTGGGTATATCTTTACGCCATTGGGCGAGTAGTTTATCCCACCTACCCTCCTCTGTACTAGATGTCAGGATGGTATAAATCTGACTAATACGTGTCGTGCCAGCCCTATGGATATTAAGCGAGACTATCAGAGGGTGAGAAGAAGGGGGAGAGTCACGTGGTGTAGTGCGCATATGTGTGAGTGAGTCTATGTAGTGTCGGGTCTGAAGATACATGAAGAAATGAGAATGAGGCAAGTCAAATTTTTCTCGAAGTACGGAGAATGAGTACATAGAGCCCCCCGGGTCAAATACTTTGGAGGAGTTAGATAGACTCTTCTCTTTCCAGAGCCGATAATTGGAGTTAATGAGAGATGGGGGGAAAGGCAGGATTGCCCCATAATGGAGTGCATATGGACACCTCAGGGTTGCAATTAAATTTCTTATGTAAGGAGCGCCAGTTGTAATAGATATCATGAAAAAGGGGGTTGTTGAGGATATGAGTCGGGATCAGGGAGGGTTTGGACAGGAGCAGTGCCCCCGGAGAGTATGGAGTAAATAAGGCCTCATCTAGAGCAGAATCCGTAAAGTGTTCCCTGTCAAACAGCCAGTCAGCAGCACATCGGAATAAAGTTGCCATTGAGTAGGACGCATAATCAGGAACACCGAAGCCACCTGCAGACTTAGGGGCCATCAATTTATCTAATGCAATAAACGCTTTTTTCCCCTTCCATAAGAATTTTGACATGATCTTCCGTAGATATTGAATGTCATGGTTCTGAAGGCGGACCGGAAGCATCTGCATAAGATAAAACAATTTTGGAAAGACTATGCTTTGTAAAACAGCAATTCTCCCCAACAAAGACAGAGGTAAGAGTCTCCAACTATCCAACAACGAGGTTATACGTGCCAGGGCAGGAGTCTAGTTTTCCTCATAGAGTCTGGAAAGATTTGCTGGGATTTGGATCCTTAGGTAGGTAATTTTCGTGTGGGCAATTTTAAAAGAAAGAGAAGGGAGGATACTGGACATGGTACGGGTAGAGGGACCTGAGGGTAAAAGTTCAGACTTAGCCACATTAATCCTATATCCCGCCCTTACTCCGAATGCCTGTATCAATCCAAGAATCTCCGGTATGGAGGTCGATGGATCTGAAACAAATAATAGCATATCATCGGCAAACAGAGCAAGACGGAGGTCGATATTTCCAATTTTAATTCCCTTAAACATGCTCGATTGGCGTAAGGCAATTGCTAATGGTTCCAGTGCTATTGCAAATAATAGGGGTGATAAGGGGCAGCCCTGTCTGGTACCACGCTGAATCTCAAATGATGAGGAGAGTACCCCATTACAGGATATTTGCGTTTGTGGAACTGTGTAGAGAAGTTTCAGAAGATTTACAAAATCAGGTAGGAGGGTAGAGAAAAGATGGTCCCAGTCCACCATGTCAAACTCTTTTTCAGCGTCAAGGGAGATGATGACTGGAAGAGAGGAAAGGGTGGATGAAGAAGAGAGAGAAGAAGAAGCATAAATGGCAGTCAATACTCTCCGTACATTAATCTCCGAGTGTCTACCCCAGATAAATCCCATTTGATCCTTATGTATGATATGGGGGAGTACTAGTTTTACTCTATTTGCCAATATTTTAGTGAGTAGCTTGTAGTCCAGATTTAATAACGAGGTCGGACGGTACGATCCCGGTTGGGATAAGTCTCTACCAGGTTTTGGGAGGACTTTGAGGATAGCAGTATTAAAGTGCCTAGGTAGAGTGTCAGAAGACAATATTGCATTCAGGACAGACACCAGGGTGTCCCCCAATAGGGGTAGTAGAATTTTATAAAAATCGGCACTAAAGCCACCAGGGCCTGGTGCTTTGTCCCTACCAAACTGACCAATGACACTCTGGACTTCTAACGAAATAGGTTTGAGCAATGATTGAACCATGGAGGAATGAAGCTGAGGGACAGGAAGGTTGTCCCAAAACTCATTGGGCCATGGCGAAGGTGTGGGAGCTGTGGAAGGAGAAGAGCGTGAGGAAGAGGAATCCAGGTCTTTGTAAAAGTATTTCATAACATCAGAGATCTCCTGATTATTGGTAGTTAGTGTGCCAGTAGAGGTACGTAAGGAATGAGTAACCATGGGGGGGCGGGAACCGGTGAGAAGTGTCGTTAACAATTTTCCAGTTCTATTGCCAAACTTATAAAACCTATAATTCACTGAAAACGAGAATCTGTTACCCATGGATGACATGAATTCATCAAAATGCGTTTTGGCCTCCATGTATATAAGACGATTGTGTGGAGTGGGAAGATATTTGTATTGCTGATAGGCTGCTGACAGGGGTCTCTGAAACTCTAGATACTGAGAGGCATATTTCTTGTTAGTGGCTGAGACGTAGGATATAATATCCCCCCGGAGGACCGACTTTGCGGTCATCCAGAACAGAATAGGGTCTTCATCCAAATGGGATGCATTATTGGTTTTAAAAGATTCCCAAGAGGATTCCAGTCTTCGTTAAAATTTTAAGGAGTGTGCGAGATATGAGGTGAATCTCCACAATTTAGGAGAAGAGGAAATGTCTGGAAAGTGAAGGGTCGCAGTGACACAGGCATGATCCGATAGGGATATCGCCTCAATTTGAGAGTCCGATACATGCGGTAAAAGAGAATGGGATAGTAAAATATAGTCTATCCTAGATAGTGTATGATGGGCTGCAGAGAGGCAGGTGTATTCCTTCTCCGTGGGATGTAGGGCTCTCCAAATATCTACCACCTGCAGTCTTTCCGCCAGCAAAGGGACCCCCAGTTTGGGTAAGGAAAGGGGTTTTGTTGGCAGATGAGATCTATCTAAATAGGAGGAGATAAGATTAAAATCTCCACCGAGTATCAAGGGGTCTGTGAGGAGGGGAATCAGTTTAGTCAGTAAAGACTGAAAAAATTTCTTGGTGTAGATGTTAGGTGCATATACATTACACAGTGAATAAATTCTACCATTGATCTTAGCAGAGATCATTACATAACGATCATCAGGGTCAATGACAGTAGAGAGTACTTCCGTGGGGATATGACGTTTGATCAATATAACAACCCCTCTGGCCTTAGAGTTGAAAGAGCTAAAACCCAATACCCGCCAGTTTAAAGCATTCAATTTTGCTGTCTCCTCTGGAGTCAGGTGTGTTTCCTGGAGGAATGCCAGGTCTACCTGTTGTTTACCAAGATAGAGGAGCACTTTTCGTCTCTTTGCTGGGGAGTTAAAGCCCCCTACATTCCAAGATCCAACTGTCAGATCAGGCATGTTGCAAGGAAGAAGGCAGAATGGATGCATACATTGCTATCTTCACATGAGGCGGTAGCATAACCACATCCTGTTGGAGGGGGGGGGGGGTAGGAGAGAGGGAGGAGGGAAGCGACAAAACAAAAGGGGGATGAGAGAAAGAGGAGGCAATAGTGAATAACAGGCCGTACAATCGAAGAAGTAACACATTAAAAACAGCCAATACGCCAATGGCCAGCGACCTCCGGCCAGCTAGCATGGGCGAGTACCAATGATAGTGGTCCTGCTTGCGGGTGATGAGTGGTATACACCAACAGGAAAGGAGGAGCCCTTCCCCACCACCCTAGTGTAATTAACAATACCCACCCGGAAACTCTCAAAAATAAACAGGATAACAGTATACTCTGATGAACAGCATAATAGAAGCGGTATGCAGCGAGCATATAATGGTAGAAAACCTATGTAAAAAGTTGTAAATATTCAACAATAACCATAGAAGTCCATGATAGTGGGGTAGCCCCCAGCATGTGTGAAAAGCATGTGGAGCAATTGTAGGTGTGTACATTAATATATGGAAACGTCTCAAAGACATATCTGAGCAGCATCAAACACGGGTCAGCAGTGGCCCCTGTGATGCAAGGGAGTAGTCTCTGCAACAGCATAAAGAACCAAGACAGCCCATGTGTAAGGAATGATGAGACTGTAGGGGGAGAACCAGTGAAATGTGATCAAGTTGCCGCTGAGGGTTGGTCAGTGATATCTGTGGTGTCTTCTCTGGAGACAGGCCGCAGCATCATTAGGTGACAGAAAGTCTTTGTGGGAGGTACCTTCATAAATGCGTAAGCGTGCGGGGTAGAGTAGGCCAAACTTGCGACCCTCTGAGACAAGTTGAGTGCAAATAGGGGAAAAAGCTTTACGGGCCCAGGTCAATTCCACTGAATAATCCTGGAATATGAAGAGCTTATTACCCTCCCATTGGATATCCTTCACTTTGCGGGATGCGGACCAGAATGCTATTTTATGAAGGTAATTCAGACACCGGAACAGAGTTACACGTGGGCGCGGTCTGTTGGGGGTGGGGACAGGACCCACTCGATGAACCCTCTCAATTACTTGGTCACTACAGTCTCGTTCTATGCCCAAAATTGCAGGAAGGGTGACACGTACAAAATGGGCCAGTGCCGTGCCTTTAAGTGATTCCGGCAACCCCACCAATCTGATATTATTTCTTCTTGAGCTTTTTTGTATATCATCAAGCTTATTCCAGATTTGATAGTTCTCCGTAGTAAGAGATTTCACTGAGTGATGCAGCCCCTCTATGTCATGTGTAGCTGCCTGCAGCTGTGATTCAGTGTGAGAGACTCTCTGCTGTAGGTGCTGCAGCTGTGTGGTTATGTCAGATACAGCTTGTGATAACCGGGGGGCCATGGTGGCTTTTATTGCTGCCACTACATCCCCGTATGTCACCGGGGCTTCAGGATCGCGGCATACCTGTGATCCAGTGGTATTGGTTCCCTCCGCCGCGGCCTTCTTGGAGGCAGGAGAGGTGACCTCAGGGCCGGCGCCAGGCGCCATGTTGCTGCCCGCGCGGCGTTTCTCCAACCTCGCGTTAGCGCCGGCGGGAGTCTGGGGAGCCGCGGCTACGGGAGTCACATAGCGGTCCATGCTGTCCGCGGGTACTGCCGAGGGTGGTCCGGGGGACGTGGAGGCTGTAATAGCCTTTAAAAGGTTTATTGCGGCGGGACGGAGCTCCTACTGCGAGCGTCTCACTCCATGCGACCCGGAACCGGAAGTCTCAGATTGCTAGGTTCTTAATGGGTTGATGATATGGTCATCCAGCAATTTTGGCATAGGGTCAGGAGGGTGTGAGAGTAACTTAAAACAAAATATGTGAGGTTTTGTGTACTGTACAGAGAGGATGTAATTAGGGAAGCATTGAAGGTTTATGCGGGTGGGTCTGGAATTTGATAGGGTTGTATGAAGAGGTGAGTTTTTAGGGAACATTTAAAGGTTTGGAGACTAGAGGTGAGTTTTATTGTGTGTGGGAGGGCGTATCTGCAGATGATGAACGTCTAGTGAGGAAGATTAGCCTCGCAGCTGCATTCAAAGAGGATTGTAGTGGTGAGAGCCTATGTTTGGGAAGACCAGTCAGGAGACTATAACAATTATCAATGCGGGAGATAATGAGAGCATGGATCAGAGTTTTTGCTGTGTCTTGTATAAGATATGGTCGTATTTTGGATATGTTTCTTAGATGTATGTAACATGATTTTGAGACATATTGAATGTGGGGAACAAAGGACAGTTCAGAGTCAAGAATGACACCTAGGCAGTGAGCTTGTGAGGTAGGGATGATTTCCGAGTTATCAACAGTGACAGAAATATCAGGTTGGTAACTACTATTGGCTGGTGGAAATATAATTAATTCTGTTTTGGAAAAATTAAGTTTGAGGTGGTGAGATGTCATCCAAGATTAAATGGCAGAAAGTCATTCAGTGACACGGCCCAATACAGATGGTGACAAATCTGGGGAGGATAGGTAGATTTGAGTATCATCTTCATACAGATGATACTGAAATTCGAAGATCCGATTAGTTTGCCAAGAGATGTGGTATAGATAGAGAAAAGCAGAGGACCTGAGATGAGCCTTGTGGTACTCCGATAGAGGTAGCAAAGAGGAGGTGGAATCAGAGAAATGAACACTGAAGGAGCGATTAGATAAGTAGGATGAAAACCAAGAAAGGGCTCTGTCCTGAAGACCTGGGGATTGTAGTGTTTGTATAAGGAGAGAGTGGTCAACAGTGTCAAAGGCAGCAGAGAGATCAAGGAGAATAAGTAGTAAGTAATGGCCTTTATAAATTTTGCAGATTTATATATATATATATATATATATTTATATATATATATATATATATATTGCAGAATCCACAAAGACTGTGGGGAGCACTAACTGATCCACAAAAGTTAAAGGACACAAATTCATTTTATTGCCAATGGATTAAATCTTAGCCATAAATCGACGTTTCCATCACACATCAGGATCTTTCTCAAGACTGGCTAGTCCATGTTAAAAGATATATGAGTAAATAGACGTCCAAAAAAGTCAAAGAGATAGACAAAAGATCCAGTTGAGCAAAATGTCTGGCCGGTCTAGACATAAGCTTTTGAGCTGATGCCATTTTTTTTCATGTCTGGATATTGACTCTCGTATGATCCAGTGTGTATCTGGCCACCTATTCTGTCATGACTGTGCTTTGCATCATGTGGCTCATACTTTTGCTCAACTGGATCTTTTGTCTTATCTCTTTGACTTTTTTGGACGTCTATTTACTTACCGTATGTATATTTAGTGCAGGTGCTAGCACAAATTAAAATTTCTCTTACGTCCTAGAGGATGCTGGGGACTCCAAAAGGACCATTGGGTATAGACTGGATCCGCAGGAGACATGGGCACACTATAAGACTGTGAATGGGTGTGAACTGGCTCCTCCCTCTATGCCCCTCCTCCAGGCCTCGGTTAGATTCTGTGCCCAGAGAGACTGGACACACACTAGGGGAGCTCTCCTGAGTTTCTCTGAAAATACTTTCTGTTAGGTTTTTTATTTTCAGGGAGACCTGCTGGCTACAGGCTCCCTGCTTTGTGGGAGTGAGGGGAGAGAAGCAGACCTACTTCTTCTGAGTTCAAAGGCTCTGCTTCTTAGGCTACTGGACATTATTAGCTCCAGAGGGTTCGATCACTTGGTGCGCCTAGCTGCTTTTTCCCGGCGCCGCGCCGTCAACCCCCTCACAGAAGCCAGAAGAAAGAAGCCGGGTGAGTATAGAGAAGATCAGAAGACTTCAGTGACGGCAGAAGACTTCAGTAATGAGGTACCGCGCCATGCTCCCACACACACTTCCAACGGCACTTGCTGTGCGCAGGGGGGGCGCCCTGGGCAGCATGTTACTGGAGGTTACAACTGGCAGAATATATATATTATAAGTGCCTAGGCACAAAATATAGCCCCCGCCAGTATAAATATTTGAATTTTGAGCGGGACTACAGCGCGCCGGTGAGGGGGCGTGGCTTAGCCCTCACAGCTTCCAAACGCCATTTTCTCTTCACAGGCTGCAGAGACACTGGCCCGGACTTCCACCCTCCTGAACAAGTAACAGGGAGCAAAACGGGGGGGGGGGGGGGGGTGCACAGTAATTTGGTGCTTTTAACCCTTTTATAATAACAGCGCAGACATTTGAGGCAGTGTATATTTGCTCTCAGTACTGGAATAGGCGCTGGGGTGTGAGCTGGTAAACTCCCTCTGTGTTTCTCTGACAGGCTTCCCTGTGGGTCTGTCCCCTATAGCCAGTGTGTTTGTTCATGTCGGTACGTGTGTGTCGACATGTCTGAGGCTGAGTGCTCCTCCCCGGAGGAAGTTGCAGGGGGGGGGGAGATGAGCTGGGAGTGACTGTCGTCACCGCCGACTGCTGATTGGGTGAATATGTTGAGTACATTGAATGCAAATGTGGCGTTATTGACGAAAATACTGGATACAAGGGTTTGTTTGTATAAGGGAAAAAAGCCTGAGGTGACGTTTCCCCCCTCTCATGAACTGAACGCTCTTTGTGAAAAAGCTTGGGAATCTACTGACAAAAGGTGGCAGATTCCCAAGAGAATTCTAATGGCATATCCTTTTCCCTCTGACGACAGGAAAAGTGGGAGTCATCTCCCAATGTGGACAAGGCTGTATCACGACTGTCCAAGAACGTGGCGCTTCCGTCTCCTGACACTGCTGCCCTTAAGGACCCTGCGGATCGTAAGCAGGAAACGACCTTAAAATCCATTTATGTCACTACGGGTGCACTGCTCAGACCTGCCGTGGCGTCGGCATGGGTGAGTAGTGCTATTGGTAAGTGGGCAGATAATTTGGCATCTGACATGGATACCCTGGATTCTTTTGACTCTCGGTTATATTAGTGACGCGGCAGCTTACCTAAAGGATGCGGCGAGGGATATTGGACTCTTGGGATCAAGGGCCAATGCCATGGCAGTCTCAGCCAGGAGAGCGCTGTGGATTCATCAATGGTATGCTGATGCCGACTCTAAGAAAGCTATGGAAGCTCTCCCATATAAAGTTAGTGTCTTGTTTGGTGACGGCCTCGCTGACCTGGTATCTACGGCTACAGTGGGTAAGTCATCCTTTCTTCCTTATGTTCCTGCACAGCAGAAAAAGACACCCCATTATCAGATGCAGTCCTTTCGGCCTAATAAATACAAAAAAGGAAGAGGGTCGTCCTTCCTTGCCTCAAAAGGTAGAGGAAGGGGAAAAAGGTCACCTGCTGTGTCAGGCTCCCAGGACCAGAAGTCCTCCCCGGCGTCTGCCAAGTCCACTGCATGACACTGGGGCTCCTCTACGGGAGGCCGTACTGGTGGGGGCGCATCTCCGACTCTTCAGTCAGGTCTGGTTTCACTCGGACCTGGATCCTTGGGTGGTAGACATAGTGTCCCAAGGGTACAAACTGGAGTTTCAGGAGGTGCCCCCCCACCGATTTTTCAAATCAGCCGTGCCAGTTTCTATCCCAGAAAGGGAAGTAGTGAGTGCTGCGATACAAAAGCTGTGTCAACAGCGTGTCATTGTCACGGTGCCCCCGTCTTAACGGGGAGAAGGGTTTTATTCGAGCCTCTTTGTCGTACCAAAGCCGGACAGCTCGGTCAGACCTATCCTGAACCTAAAATCCCTCAATCTGTATTTGAAAACTTTCAAGTTCAAGATGGAGTCTCTTCGAGCAGTGATCTCCAGTCTGGAAGGGGGGGATTTTATGGCGTCAGTCGACATGAAAGATGCCTGCTTACATGTCCCAATATATACTCCACATCAAGCTTTTCTAAGGTTTGCGGTGCAGGATTGTCATTACCAATTTCAGAGATTGCCGTTTGGTCTTTCCACGGCCCCGAGGGTCTTCACCAAAGTAATGGCGGAAATGATGGTACTTCTATGCAAGCAGGGTGTCACAATTATCCCGTACGATCTCCTGATAAAGGCGAGATCAAAGGAGCAGTTGCTAAGAAACGTGGCACTCTCCCTGAAAATTCTGCAACAACAGGGTTGGATTCTAAATTTGCCAAAGTCACAGTTGGTTCCGACAACTCGGCTGTCTTTCTTGGGCATGATCCTGGACACGGAACTGCAGAGAGTATTTCTCCCGGCGGAAAAAGCTCTGGAAATCCAGACCATGGTCAAGGAGATTCTAAAACCGGCAAGAGTATCGATTCATCAATGCACTCGGGTGCTGGGGAAGATGGTTGCAGCTTACGAAGCCATTCCGTTTGGCAGGTTTCATGCCTGGGTATTTCAGTGGGACCTGTTGGACAAGTGGTCCGGGTTTCACCTCCACATGCTCCGGAAAATAAGTCTATTTTCCAGGACCAGAATATCTCTCCTGTGGTGGCTTCAAAGTTCTCATCTCCTAGAGCAGGGCTGGCCAAACCGGTCCTCGAGATCTACCAACAGTTCGCATTTTCCAGACCACCTAGCTGGTGCACAGGTGTAGTCATTACTAATTAAGATGTGATGCATTCATTCCAAACTGACAATTCTACAGATCTCCAGGAAACCTGGAAAACATGAACTGTTGTTAGATCTCGAGGACCGGTTTGGCCAGCCCTGTCCTAGAGGGATGCAGGTTCGGGATCCAGGATTGGGTCCTGGTGACCATGGATGCAAGTCTCCGAGGCTGGGGAGCGGTCACACAAGGAAGAAATTTCCAGGGAAAATGGTCAAGCCAGGAAGCTTGTCTGCACATAAACGTTCTGGAATTAAGAGCCATCTACAACGGCCTTCTGCAAGTGGAACACTTTCTGCGAGGTCTACCTGTCCTGATTCTGTCTTTCAACGTAACAGCGGTGGCGTACATAAACCGCCAGGGCGGAACAAGGAGCAGAGCGGCGATGGCGGAGGCCACAAAAGTTCTCCGCTGGGCGGAAAAGCATGTAAGCGCTCTATCAGTGGTCTTCCTTCTGGGCGTGGACAACTGGGAAGCAGACTTCCTCAGCAGACACGATCTCCATCCAGGAGAGTGGGGTCTTTATCAAGAGGTCTTTGCAGAAGTGACAAGTCGGGGAATTCCTCAAATAGACATGATGGCGTCTCGCTTCAACAAGAAGCTTCAGAGATATTGTTCCAGGTCAAGGGACCCACAAGCCAGTGCAGTGGATGCCCTGGTAACTCCGTGGGTGTTTCAGTCGGTATATGTGTTCCCTCCACTTCCACTCATTCCAAAAGTGTTGAGGATCGTAAGAAGAACAAGGGTTCAGGCGATACTCATCGTTCCAGATTGGCCACGGAGGGCCTGGTATCCGGATCTTCAGGAATTACTCATAGAAGATCCCTGGCCTCTTCCTCTCAGAGAGGATCTGTTACAGCAGGGGCTGTGCGTCTTCCAGGACTTAGCGCGGCTGCTTTTCACTGCGTGGAGTTTGAACGCCAAATCCTAGCTCGAAAGGGTATTCCCGGGGAAGTCATCCCCACTCGTCTTAAGGCTAGAAAGGAGGTCACGGCGAAGCATTATCACCGAATTTGGAGAAAGTATGTCTCTTGGTGTGAAGCCAAGAAGGCTCCTATGGAGGAGTTTCAGCTGGGTCGTTTCCTCCATTTTTTGCAGGCAGGCGTGGATGCAGGCCTGAAATTAGGTTCCATTAAGGTGCAGATTTCGGCTTTGTCTATTTTCTTTCAAAAAGAATTGGCCGCCCTTCCAGAGGTTCAGACTTTCGTGAAGGGGGTGCTGCACATCCATCCTCCGTTTGTGCCACCCGTGGCACCGTGGGATCTTGACGTGGTGTTACAATTTCTTATGTCTCACTGGTTTGATCCTTTGCGGAAGGTTGAGTTGAAGTTTCTCACTTGGAAAGTGGTCATGCTTTTGGTCTTGGCGTCCGCAAGACGGATGTCGGAGTTGGCGACTTTGTCTCACAAGAGCCCCTATTTTATTTTCCATGTGGATAGAGCGGAATTGAGGACTCGTCAACAATTTCTGCCGAAGGTGGTTTCTTCGTTTCACATAAATCAGCCTATTCTGGTGCCTGTGGCTACGGATGCCGTGGCTGTGTCAAAATCTCTCGATGTGGTGAGAGCTTTGAAAATTTATGTTGCCAGAACGGCTCCGATTAGGAATCAGAAGCTCTGTTTGTCCTATATGCTCCCAACAAGATTGGGGCTCCTGCTTCCAAGCAGACGATTGCACGCTGGATCTGTAATACGATTCGGCATGCTCATTCTACGGCTGGATTGCCGTTGCCGAAGTCAGTGAAGGCCCATTCTACCAGGAAAGTGGGCTCATCTTGGGCGGCTGCCCGAGGAGTCTTGGCGCTTCAACTTTGCCGAGCAGCTACGTGGTCGGGTTCAAACACTTTTGCTAAGTTCTACAAGTTTGATACCCTGGCTGATGAGGACCTCATGTTTGCTCAATCGGTGCTGCAGAGTCGTCCGCACTCTCCCGCACGGTCTGGAGCTTTGGTATAGACCCCATGGTCCTTTTGGAGTCCCCAGCATCCTCTAGGACGTAATAGAAAATAGGATTTTAATACCTACCGGTAAATCCTTTTCTTCTAGTCCGTAGAGGATGCTGGGCGCCCGTCCCAGTGCGTACTGTTATTTGCAGTTGTATTGATAGTCATTGCTTCTGTTACACGAAGGTTTGAATCGGTTATGTTCAGCTTGTTGCTGTTTTTAGTTCATGCTGTTAACTGGTGTTGCTTAAAAGCCATGTTGTACGGTGTATTGTGGTGTGAGCTGGTGTATGTCTCACCCTTGGTTAACAAAAATCCTTTTCCTCGAAATGTCCGTCTCCCTGGGCACAGTTCCTATAACTGAAGTCTGGAGGAGGGGCATAGAGGGAGGAGCCAGTTCACACCCATTCAAAGTCTTATAGTGTGCTCATGTCTCCTGCGGATCCCATCTATACCCCATGGTCCTTTTGGAGTCCCCAGCATCCTCTACGGACTAGGAGAAAAGGATTTACAGGTAGGTATTAAAATCCTATTTTCACAACTTAATTGAAAAAAAAACAGCAATCACACAAATAGAAAATAAACATAATGACAATCGTTCCATGCAAGATAGAGAAAGAAGGTAATTCACCTGATATCTCTATCACTGTTGAAAACTCGACTTCCTACCCTACCCCACACGCTCGCTGCCTAGGTGTTATCCTTGACTCTGATCTGTCCTTTGTTTCCCACATTCAATCTGTCTCAAGATCATGTTACATACATCTAAGAAACATATCCAAAACATGACCATATCTTATACAATACACTGCTAAAACTCTAATCCACGCTCTCATTATCTCCCGCATTGATTATTGCAATAGTCTCCTAACTGGTCTTCCCAAAACGAGACTCTCACCACTACAATCCATTCTGAATGCAGCGGCGAGGCTAATTTCCTCGCTAGACGTTCATCGTCTGCAGATCCACTCTGTCAGTCCCTCCATTGGTTACCTGTACTCTACCGCATTCAATATAAAATACTTTTACTCACACACAAGGCCATTAATCAAACTACACCAACGTACATCACTTCGCTTATCTCAAAATATCTCCCAACCCGACCTCTTCGCTCTTCACAACACCTGCGTCTCTCATCCACACTCATTACTCGCTCCCACTCACGATTGCAGGACTTTCATCAGGCTGCACCCACTCTGTGGAATGCCCTACCACACACAATGGGGGTAATTCCAAGTTGATCGCAGCAGGATTTTTGTTAGCAGTTGGGCAAAACCATGTGCACTGCAGGGGAGGCAGATTTAACATGTGCAGAGAGAGTTAGATTTGGGTGGGGTGTGTTCAATATGCAATCTAATTTGCAGTGTAAAAATAAAGCAACCAGTATTTACCCTACACAGAAACAAAATAACCCACCCAAATCTAACTCTTTCTGCACATGTTATATCTGCCTCCCCTGCAGTCCACATGGTTTTGCCCAACTGCTAACAAAATTCCTGCTGCGATCAACTTGGAATTACCCCCAATAAGACTCTCCTCTAGTCTCCATACCATCAAGCGTTCCCTGAAAACTCACCTCTTTAGGCAAGCATATCAAATTCCAGAACCGCCCACATAACTTTCATAAACCTTCCTATCAAATTGCATCCACTCTGTACAGTCCACACATATCCTCACATGTCTTCTCATTCTATGCAATAGATAGCACCTTTCCTTGTGTACACATGCGTATTTCTCTATAGATTGTAAGCTTGCGAGCAGGGCCTTCCTACCTCTGACTGTTTGTTATCACCCAGTTTGTTATTGTTATTTCAAATTGTAAAGCGCAACGGAATTTGCTGCGCTATATAAGAAACTGTTAATAAATAAATAAGGTAGACATAATTTTGGAAATTAACTTTCAGAGACATATAAAATAATCCTGGTAATCATTTTAATAACTATGAGAGCCTTGAGGAGACTCAGCAATTGGATATGACTTTAGAAGGACAGCGGCAGCATGCTGGATCTCTATTCTGCCAGGTTCTGGAATAGACACTGATCCTCTTTCTTTTTATACTCTGCAGTGAAGTGACCAACAATGGTTACTGGAAGCTCTATTAACACTGCTACAGCTCAAGTGGACATCATTAGCCTGCAGATCTGAATCATTTCTAATGATTAAGAAGGAGACCTGGTAAAAGTTGTATTAGTTACAAAAGTTTTTCAAACCAATTCAGAAACATAATGTGTGATAGAATTTCAATGTTTGACATTGCATACTAGACAGGTACTATCACCAGGGTTGTTCTTCACAATACACAGGCTTTTTTTATTTTACTAATGAGGAAGCTATGCAACTTTGAAAATAAAACACAAAATCTGACACTGTGTAATTTGGTAATCCTTGAAGTAAGTGGTTGATGTAACCTGTTCTGTGCTGTTGAACGGGTGTGGTATAATAGATCTACAGGCTTTAGACCATCAATAGTTCGATCCTATTTGGTCGACATCCAGTAGATCGAGAGGGTCAAAAGGTCAACATGGAGGTGGTTGACATATGTTTTTTCATCACCTACTACCACAATTAGTTTAAACGTATCCGCTCCACACGCTTTGTCCAAGGTGCCTCACTCCACTCCGCGCCACGTGTTACTGTTCCCAGTCGCAGTCCACATGGATGGTAAATCAAGAAAAAGTTGAAAAAAAAATGAATAAAAAAACAAAACTAAAGTCTTTTGAAGCTGTCGTCCTTTTGTACCTGTCAACCATACACACAGTTGACCTTTTACATGTCGACCTACTATTGACTGTCTTACTATGCACTGTATGGTATCCGGACTCCAGGTCGACAACAAAAAGGTCGACACTCCTTAGGTCGACATGGACAAAGGGTCAACAGGAACAAGGTCGACATGGAAAAAGGTTGACATGAGTTTTTCACAGTTTTTTTTTCTTTTTTGGAACCCTTTCATACTTAACGATCCACGTGGACTTCGATTGCAATGGTAATCTGTGCCGAGCGAAGCGAAGGCACCATGCCCGAAGCATGGCGAGTGAAGCGGTGCACTAATTGGGGTTCCCGGTCACTCTACGAAGAAAACGATACCAAAAAAACATAAAAAACTCATGTCGACCTTTTTCCATGTCGACCTTGTTCCTGTCGACCTTTTGTCCATGTCGACCTAAGGTGTGTCGACCAATTGACGTTGACCTAAGGTGTGTCGACCTTTTTGTTGTCGACCTGGAGTCCCAGACCCGCACTGTATATCCAATGACCGGAACCCCTGTTGGACATGGTTGCTCATACTAAGTTCTTAAAACACCCTAAGGTTCCGATCTTTAAGGGATTATTATGCTTGTGCACAGATGGCATGATCAGACTGACTGAGTTACTAATTTAGTCACCTGTGCTTAAGCATGGCTATCCTTAAAACCTGTACTGTTAGGTAACTTAAAGACTGAGCTTGGAAGCCACTGCTGTGGATAAGAAGGTAAAGTAATGAATAAATAATTATTTCCAATCTACTTTTATTAATTAAAATGGAATTGCAAAAGAAAGAAATGTATACATCTGTGTATACAGCCAGAGGGAAAGCACTTACAGTAGATCGCAGAAAACCTCTTTATCTATAAATGACAATTGAACATTGCTGATAAACCATGTTCAGGCAGAAGAGTAACTGAGACTTTCACTCTCTAGGGAGTAACGCAGACACGGTACTGACAGAATCTCTGATCATAGTGCTGCTGCATGATCAGGAATTAAGACTTCTGGTGGAAGGCATCCATTTCTGTAGGCTTTAGTGTAATATGTGCACTTCAGGAAGCCTACTGCATATATAACAAAAAAAGGTGGATGTTAGAGAGTAACATACTGTAAGGGTTTGACGGAATGAAAGTGCAGGGTGTGCTGTAGTGTCTGTGTCTTCAAATTCCAGTCACTTTACCTGGGGAGTCAAACACAATGTCAATATTGGGTTTTTTCTGTGCATCTGTCTTAAATTGCTCTGCAAATGCGTCCAGAGTCCATGACATTGAGAGACAAAGGTCCTGAGAGGTGACAGGGAGGTGGCTTTGCGGACCCACATAGGTAGTCCGTCTTCTGGGTATGTTATGGCAGTGTCGCTAAAGTGGCTGCGAACTGAGATGTATTATTATTTACATTGATTGCCATACTCTGACAGAGCACCTGCACCTAACATGAGCCTGGGGCAAATTCCTTGGTGTGACTGATGGTTATATTTAAAGACTCACCAAGTGGGATTGCAGCATCTAAAGATGCTCAAAATGGGCCTCTTAGTCCTTGCACATTCAGACATTGTATACCTGGGAAGGGCTCGTAGCGGTAGTTGTAAACACTGATGCAGACACGGATGCTGCAGCATCCAGCTCAGAAATGAGCCCTAAATTAGCAAATTCCCCAAATGTGTCAGTTGTATGTAATATAAGGACATCCGTGTTCATATAGAAGTGCTTCCACGGAGACTGTCCCTAAATTGTGAGGTGGGTGGCTTTCTGGTGAGTCGCCACTACAGCCATGTCTGCACAGTGTGTTTCTGTAATGATTTTATATTATGCTACATGTATCTCGCTCAGATTTAATAGCCAGAAGCCAGGTTTTCTAAAACCTCACCTTCATGGATTGTTTTGACAGCAGAAGTCACACCTTCCAAGAAAAGGTGAATTTCAGGGCATTCCCTTCAATTGTCTAAGAGCGCCCCTGTAGCCCCATTGCAGCTCCAGCATGTATCGGAAGTGCCTGGGTACATTTTAGGAGACCAGGATGTTGTTACTATCTAGTGAACACCTTATATTCGGTTGATAGTTCAGAAATGTGTAGGTGAAAAAATGCTGGGATGGTGTAGAGACTTAGATGAAAGAGATACAGGCGGACATGATAGCGACTCATTAAATAACGAGTCAAACATACTAGTATAAATATAATCCTTTTCATTCATTGCTTGAACCTACTCTTATTAAATATAAAATAGTTCATAAATATAAATAAATGCAATAAAACATAGGTGCACCAATAAGAATAAACCATTCACAGGGGGAGATTTAATTGTTTGAAAAGTCAGTTGAGTGTGTGTTTTTTCCTATCTAATAGACAGGGGGGAAAAACAGACACCCAACCGACTTTTCAAACATTTGAATTCCCCCCACAGTATCCATTGTCAAAGTAGCATACTCATCACAAAAATCTGCAAAGGTAGAGACATAAAAAGTTGTGCTATACAGCTGCTATTAATGTCACAATGCCAATCAATAACTCAGACTGTCATTGTTTAAATACTCCCTGCATGTGAGTTTGTATCAGTCTTTGTGCCCTTCAGATGTTGCATTTGATATTGTGGAAAGTCACCTAAACAAGAATCTCAAGAGCTAACCGCTCACAGAGTAGTGAGTGAAGCCTCCATATAGTTAAAGGGTCTTGTGGCTCGTTTGGCTGAACAGCAATTATAAAGTAAGTAAGTTTGAGATCGATTTAAAATAGTCCTTTCATCAGCGGTAGGAAGATCATAACGAGGACTGTACAGTATCTTGAATACAGCGGTCACCATCAGTGGCAGGTTATGCAGTGGAAGAGCTGCATTCTGGACACTAGCTTTTCTTTTAATGTTTACTTCATTATTTGGCTATTCTTAAATGTTGGGGGAATATTTATCATAAAATTATGTAGAAACAGTAGTTCTGCATAATGTTATGTATTGTTGCTATGAACTAATAGACTAATGCAGGAGGTTTCAGGGAAATCTGGAAAAGACTGCTTAACTCTGCATATCACAGTCCCCATTATTAGCAATGGGAACTGTGGTCTAACCCCCATGTACAAAACTCTGAAAACTGATGTTTCTGTAGTTTTGCCCCATTGGTTTATGCAGTATGATCCCTCTCCCACAGCCTTATTCCGGCTCCTTAATCTGATGCTGTGCGTATGCCACACAAATTTGGGCGGGTGAACAATTCACCGGCAGTTGAATTCCCTCATTAATGCACTACTAATCATAAATAAAATAAACTTTGTTTCTCCTTCATCCATTAGGGGACACTGGAGAATCTTTACAGTCTGGTATAGAATGGGTGCTAACTGGGAGCTGGCACTTTAAATTTAGAAAGTGTTAGCAGCTCCTCCCCCTCCCCACCCCTCATTCAGTCCAGTCTTAGAATTGTGCCCGAGGGAGCTGGTCATGCTGTGGCTCTTCTCTCAGGGCTTTTTTGTGAAAGAAGGTTTGTTTTTTTTGTTTTTTTAAATCGACAATAGAAAATCATGAGGAACGACAGGCAGCTACTGCCTCCTGCCTGTCTGCACCATTGGAGCTGCCAGCGAGGTCCTGTCACAGCTGTGTGCAGCTTGCGCCAGGCCCTCCGGCTATAGAGACCACCGTCTCTGGGGTAGACCGGATGCCGCTGCGTGTGGCGCATTGGGGTCCCCCACAGCCACACCACCATCGGGCCAGCACAGGCAGCGGGTGATATTAAAAGGCGGTTTAGAGTTAGCAGGGCGCTCTCCGTTTTAAAAACGGGTGCCATTGCGGAGGGGACAGAGCTTAACTTCGGAGTCTGCTCCTTGCTCCCAGCTGCCCCAGCACTTCCTAATGCACTGCTGGAGTGGAGTCTTGGCTTGGCAGACATCTTGCTGAGCACATGTTAACATTGCTGCTGACTGCGATGATCACTGCATTTGTGCAACGCTGAGACTGAGACTTCAGCCTACCCCAGGGACTTGTGAGTTGTACAGTGGGGTTTTTAGGCTGGTGGGAGAACTTTTACAGCACCAGTGTCTGGGTTTCAAACACCAGGGGGGAATGTAATAGGGTGTGAGAATCAGAAAGTGAGAGATTTTCAGAGATTTCTCTAGTTTTTTTAAAGTGGCAATCATTTACATGGCAAAATAAACCTGGTAAATGATTGCCACTTTAAAAAAAACAAAAAAACTAGGAGAAATTTCCCCAAATTTCTCTCACTTTCTGATTCTCACACCCTATTACATTTTCCCCCAGGTAATTGTTAAACTGTAAAGGGAAGTACACACGGGGAGAGATGTGTGCTGAGCGATCTGTCACAAGCCACTCAGCACGCATCTGTCCCCCCCCCCCCCTCTGCTTAGCACAGTGCGATGTCACAGTGCGATGTGTGCTGAGCGAGGGAAAGGGGGGGGGGCGCTCATTTCACCCAGCGGGTGCATGCAGGCCAATCTAGCACTGGTGATAGCGACGCGCGGGGTCCGCACATCGCTATCATTTTGGGGCATACACACGAGAGATCCGTGCTTAAGAACTAAGCAATCTAGTCAGATTGCTTAGATTTTAACAACAGATCTCTCCATGTGTACCCCCTTTAGCCTAGTGCTGCTGCATTGCATATTAGCATTCATTAGGGCTGGTGTCGCAATCCTTCCCTAATTGCCCTCTCTCCTACCTTATCTCTCTCTCTCTCTTTCTCTGTCTCTTTTTCATTATCACTGTCCATTCCTACTGCTGTGTGGATTGTTTGTCAGTGTGTTTACCATGGCTGGAAAGGGTACAGCCAAGAAATCACAGAAAGCTTTTACTTGTAAAAAATGTGCAGCTAAGTTTACACAGGGACAATCAGAGCTCCCTGTTTTGTGATGCATGTGATTCAGAGCAACAAGCTCACAGTTCTCCACAGGCGCCAGAGCCTCCAACATGGACAGCACAACTCACATATGTGATGTCACACCTGTCGGCTGAGCCGGCTTCCTCCCGCAAAGACAGAGAGGCTTCCAGACTTCAACAGTCTGCCATTTTACCGGAGCCTGAACCTTCTTGGGCTCGGTCTCTGACAAAATCATTGGAGGGGCTCACCAGGGTCATGGTTCCGTCAAAGACTTTAACCTAGAGGGACTCGCCCCAGGTTTCTACAAAGAGACCCCTGCCGGCAGTATTGCTGTCACAGGGCTCTGAAGACGAGGAAATCTCTCTTTTAGAGGAACGGGAATTCCCACAATCTGAGGAGGAACAGGTCCCGGATCAGCCGGAACCTGTGCCCAGGGGATAGAGGCGCTTATCTTAGCTGTATGTCAGGTGTTAAAATTAGAGGGGAAAAAGTCAGGAGCCTTCCCAACCG
Source organism: Pseudophryne corroboree (assembly GCF_028390025.1). Classification (NCBI taxonomy): domain Eukaryota; kingdom Metazoa; phylum Chordata; class Amphibia; order Anura; family Myobatrachidae; genus Pseudophryne; species Pseudophryne corroboree. Next base: position 103,387,850 of record NC_086450.1, on the reverse strand, counting down.
TCTTTCTATGGGAAGAAGCAAAAATTGGCTTCCACATTTCCAGTATTTCCAGACCTGAATGCACACACGGCCACAGCTTGGAGAAACCCAGATTAAAAATTTCAGGTGTCTTGTAAGCTTTTATCCTCTTACCCTTTTCCTACAGAAAATAGGAAATTGTATGAAACTCCCCCTACAGTGGACCCCTTTGTGTCTCGACTGTCTAAGAAAACTGTACTGCCGGTACCTGGGGCTACATCCCTAAAGGAACCGTCAGACAGAAAATTGGAAAACACCCTCAAGTCTATTTATACGGCTGCAGGCGGATTCTGCGTCTTGCGATGGTAGGTTGCTGGGTCAACAAGGCGGTTGAAGCCTGTCCAGAACAGTTATTGGCAGGATTGCAGAATAGCCTCCATGTGGAGGATCTTATCCCCTTAGCAGACCACATCAGAGAAATGGCCGCCTACCTAGGTGAGGCGTCCAAGGAGGTATGCACTCTAGGCTCAAAGGACTTCGGCCTTGGCAATATCAGCATGCAGAGCACTGTGGCTAAGACAGTGGCAGGGTGATGCCAAATCAAAACGAGCGGCGGAGGCTCTTCCTTTTGCAGGGGAGGTACTGTTTGGCCCATAAGTAGCCAACTGAATTTCCCAGGCAACAGAAGGTAAGTCCACTTATCTACCTTCAGCTCCCTCTGCTGCTCACAGATCTTATTCAAGACCGTGCGTACACCTAGCAGATTCAGAGGCTGCTCCAGAGGTGGGGCCTCAATTTCTAGAGGTCGTGGAAAAAACGCAACATTGTCCGAACACAAGGATAATACACCCGACACCAAACCCAGTGCATGACGGGTTTCCTTCCCACATTGGGGATAACCTAAAAGATTTCCAGTAAGTGTGGATGGAGTTCCATCCAGATGCATGGGTCCGGGACCTTATCACTCACGGTTACAAGATGTACTTCCAACTTCATCCGCCGCCATGGTTCTTTACAACAGGTTTGTCAGTTTCCGCAGACAGAACGTGATACAGTAAGCTGTAGACACTCCTGACCGCAAGAGTGTTGATATTGGTCCCCACACACCAGAAAAAAAAGGGGTTTTACTCCAGTTTGTTGTTGGTGCCAAAGCCGGATGGCTTGGTCAGGCTTATTTTGAACTTAAAGTCTCTCGATCCTTTTTTGAGAGTATTCAAGTTCAAGATGGAATCTCTTCAGTCCGTCATTATAGGCTGGGAGGCATAGGAGTTCTTGCTGTCTTTAGACATCAAAGACACTTATCTGCACATACCTATCTTGCCACCTCACCAGGCGTTTCTCTGATTTGCCATACGGGACTCACATTTTCAATTTCAGGCTTGCCTTTCGGTCTGTCCTTGGCCCCCAGATTGTTCACAAAGGTCATGGCGGTTATGATGTCACACCTTGAGCACAAAGGAGAGCCAATCATCACTTATCTGGATAAGGCACCTTCCAAGGACAGATTGCTACAGGACATTGTGTCGACCCACAGCCTCCTGATACATCACGGTTGAATACTGACTTTCTCAAAGTCTCATCTGCAACCAACGCAGAGACTTCAGTTTCTTGGGATGATTCTAAACACTGTGCTCCAGAAGGTCTTTTTCCCTCCTGAAAAAGCAGCTTCCATTCAAGAAATGGTACAACTGGTTCTTCAACATCGAAGGGTCTCTGAACACCTGTGTATTCGTTTACTTGGGAAGATGATGGCAGCCTCCAAAGCCATTCAATACGGCTGCTTTAAATCCAGACCATTTCAACTGGATCTCCTCTCTCAATGGTTGAGATCGCACCTGTTCTTGCATCAACAGGTGATGTTGTGTCCCTGGACTCGTCTGTCTCTCCCCTGGTGGCTGAATTCAGCTCACCTATTGGAAGGCCGGAGGTTCGGTGTGTGGGATTAGACACTTCTCACCACCGATGCAAGTCTCAGGTTGTGAGGGTGGTGACTCTGGACAACCAGTTTCAGGGCTGCTGGACTTCAAAAGAATCACAGGGCTCTGAAGACAAGTAAATGCCTCCTTTAGAAGGGGAATTTCCACAATCTGGGGAGGAATAGGTCCCGGATCAGCTCTGGGACGTCCCCACTGTAAGGATTCTCCAGTGTCCCCTAGTGGATGAAGGATAAAAAAGGATTTTGGTACATACCGATAAATCCCTTTCTCCGATTCCACAGGGCACACTGGATGCCCACCCTGTGCTGTTTCTTCCTGCCATGGTGGTTGTTGTTATATGTTGTGATTTTAACGTTATCACTTGTTACTGTTGTACAGTTTTTTAACGTGTTTATGTGTTATCTTGTGTATTGTATGTCTCACGCCTCCTGTGTAGTTTGTCATTTCAGCTCTCCTAGGGCACAGCTTTCTGAAGACTGGCTTGAAGGGGGGGGGGGGGGGGGGGTGCATAGAGGGGGAGGAGCTACTCACACTTTCTAAATTTATAGTGCCAGCTCCCAGTTAGCACCCATTCTATACCCACTGTAAAGACACCCCCCCCCCCCCAGTGTCCCCTGTGGAATCAGAGAAAGGCACAAAAATCCTGTTTTTTTAATGCCTACTGTACCACTGTTTCTAAACTCTCCCTGCTCACCAAGTGCTCCTACAGATAAACTGTTTTCCCTTGCTAAGACCCGCTTCAAATGGTGTAAGTCCTTTAATATGGTGCACATGCAAAAATGCTTTTTAGACTGGGAACAGCCATAAGGGGTCTACATATAGGGGGTTATTCAGAGTTGGTCGCAGATGTTGCTGCGATGTGATGGTGCTACGTGGATTTATTCGTAAAGTGATTGACGGGCACTGTTTGTGGGTGGTATAGGGGGAGGGAAGTTGTTGCTGTAACGTAGGTGCATTGCAACTGTTTTGGGGAATGTAACTGCCTGTACCTGCGATCCCTTTCGCAGTCAGAATGGCTCCAGCGTCTCAAGTTTCATCGGCCAGTCTGCGTAGCAGGGACAAACGCAGGATTTCTGGAGGAGGGTTTCTAAATGCATTCCACAATCTCTCTGTTCTATGGAACATTGGAGCAAGTGCCGGTGTCTGGGGAAGCAGCTGACAAATCTAATACATATATGGACACATTGGTTTTTTTTATACACTAAATATAAAGATGGTCTATAGTATAGGCTGTATCAAACATATTTAATATAAATAAGTGGTCAAGAAATATCCCTTAATATATATACATACATAAAAGAGCCTGTAGGAGACTGAACTGCACATTATAAGCACACATTCTCCCACCTCATGGTAAGGCCCCTGTCTATGCTTCCTGGCAGCTACTCTCTGGTCCAGTGTGGTGACTGAGGGCTCAGATACACACACACAGCAAACTTGGTATAAGAAGCTGCTGCCACTGGGCACGTGTAGCAGGTCCACTCTGTCCTTTAAACTGCATGTTGTGGTGGCAGCTCAAATAATTGTATTATATACCATTGCTATTGTGGTCATAATTTGAACCTCTGGCCAAAAGGAGGGGGTTTTGTAGGCAACCGGAAACCCCCTGCGTTTGCCTATGCATAGCCATAGGATTAATCAGAATTTTTATACTCAACCGATGTTTGTCTTCGTAAACAAGCTGCGGATCTAAGACGCCTCTGGTGAGCGCCGCAAAACAAATCCCGGCATTTGCGTATTTCTGCTGTGACGGTGTTTGCATCCATCTATACATCAGGCCCTCTATTTGGTCCAGTATGCAATGTACAGTATAGCGCACACCTATCAAACTTGTGTTCTGTAAATTTTGCATTTAAATTTATGCTGACTTATATTCCTTCCATCTTAAATCTGCCCCTGTGTGTCTGTGGACAAGCGCATTATTTGGGCAATTTAAATTGTGGGAGTCGAGAAATGTATGGGCCTCAGCTTCAGACGTCACCAGTCTGGTCCCAGGAAACTTATTATGCCTATAATATGCTGGTTTCGTTGCATTATAAATTGTGTGTCGTCAGCTACTGCTGTGCAAATGTCCTACTACATCAGACGTACAATGGAATACGCAGCATAGCTGACAAAGGTTAACCACTTACCTGCTTCTTCATTGCCTTCATTCATCACAACTCTTGTGCTCCTCAAATTCTGCTTAATAATTCAATCTTTATCTGCTGCCAGTTTAGTGTCTCCCCTCTGGCAAGAAGTAGGAGCTGGCAGCACAGCACAGTTATGTCAGGTAAGTCGCTATACTGCTCGTTTTTATCTACAATCTAATGCTGAGCAATATCTTTTCTTGTACATCCACCTGCACATTCATTATACTGATTTGGCATCCTGTTACCGTGGAACACTCCGTATTGTGACAGTTATTACAGACTGGGTTTTCTCTTTACAGAATCTGAGCCCACAGCAAGTCCTCAGCAGCTGCGAACTGGGTAGGAACATCCTAACACATTTATTTATAAGTCATGCATCGTTTTATATTGGCTAATAACATATATTAACCACCCTCGTATCTGTTATTTATTGGTTTGTACATGGTCTCCTGTTAATGACTAAGGGGGTGATTCAGACCTGATCACTGGGCTGCTAAAATTGTTGTCCTGCGATCAGATAGTCACCGCCCAAGGGGAGTGTAAATTCACAGTGCAAGTGTGTGATCGCATGTGTACGCCGTGCTATAAAACTCCCTCAGTAGGTGGACTGCTGCAAATCCATTCGCATTTCGCTCACCATTGAATGATTTTAGCACTGTATGCAGTCTGTGCGCAGCCCAGGACTTACTCCTACAGTGCAATGAGAACAGGTTGATCGGGTCCGGTGCTGACGTCAGACACCCTCCCTGAAAACACTTCGGATTTTTTCGGACATTCCCATAAAATGGTCAGTTACCACCCACAAACGGCCTCTTCCTGTTAATCAGCTTGCGAATGGTTGTGCGATTGAAATTTTCGCAGCACCCTGTCGCTGTTCGGCGTTGCCTATTGTTTGGTGACATGCGTGCGCATTGCAATGCATACACAAGCACAGTCTATCGATAATCGCCCGCTGTGTTTGTGTTTGGGGTGTACACAAAGCTGCTCTACTGAATACAATGCAGAGGGCACAGCAGAGTTATGTTGTACCTGGGCTGGATAATTTTTATCTGCCTAATTGTATAAATACATGGCTGAAAAGCAGGGGCAGAAATCAGTGCATATATTAAAAATAGCAGGTGGTATGTACAAGGCAATATATCAAAGGTATAGAAAAGTGTAAAGGGCTAAATTGGTGCAAGGAATAATCACTTACAGCGGAACCAAAACTTCCCAACAAGGCTATGTTCTATGACACCCTACACACAGTATGTACACTACATACCGCATTAGGAAGGTCATACTGCACGGTTAAACAATTTTGAAAAACAGGGAAGTGTAAATTAGTTATGGTTGGTAACCATGGTAACCATCATTCCTAAAGCTAAGAACACACTATACAATTATTAGACCGGTTTGCCAATAACCAAGTGATCGGCCTGTTTTATTGTATTGTGCAAAGTGAGGGCATTCTCAATAATCTGCCGACATTAACTACAGTTATATATTGATTATCTCATCCTCTTTGTGTGCAGACATGCAAATTCAGGGAGTGATGTATGAAGCTGCTTTATGGGGATTAGTGGGATCAGCATGTTATGTGCTGCTAATACCACTTCTCGCCCATGTATTAATGATGAGATGTGTCGGTAATAAGAGGGGTGCTATACAAGGTAGCAGCGCCGATGTGCCGGCGCCACTGACCATTCAGACAGCTGCAGCTATCGATTTCAACAGCTGCAGCTTTCAGTCCTCATCCACAGCAGGTACAGCACTGTCTCTGCCTGCGATGGCTGCCGGGCTCCTGGCTGTGCACGGGAGATCTCGCGCATGCCCATTTTGTCAATTCCTACATTAGCTGACTGTTTCTCCAGCAGGGTCCACAGGTTATACACAGGATAACATTGGGATATGATGAAGCGACAGCGGACTTGCACCAATCGGTCAAAGCTTTTTGGCCTCCCAGCATGCAACGGGCCCGTCCATATATCCCCGCCTCCTGACTCAGACACATAGTTTTCCGTTTGGTTATGGCAGGAGCCGGACCATGGTCAGAGGGCTGCTGGTTTTTAGCAGCCCTAAGCTTTCTTATTTTATTTTTATAGTCTTACTATTTTTTCTTGAGTGATCTTTCTAAAAAAACGTCTTATACGTACCTTAGAAAGAGTCGCTCCAACAACTCTCCGCCAGGTCGTGACAATGCTTACCCATGAATACAATGCTGTTTCAGTGGGCATCTGTGTCGGATATACTAGCAGGTCCAGCAGACGTTACCAGGCTGTGGCCGGAGCACGGGGAGAAGGTAAGGCATCGGTTCCGCTTAGAAGGGGAATACGGACACGGACGCACAGTTTTGGGAGGAGACTACCAAACAGACGCTGACACGGCTGCCACCTTGGGTGCACCAGCGCTAGGCCTTAGGGATCAGAGGCTCCAGGAATAGTATGAGGCCGCGATCCCTAGGGTTGATGTCAGCAGTGGGGAGTCAGGCGCTCTCCTGGTCACCCCTCACCCGGTTCATGACCAGTTTCCTCTGAGTTTCCCACCATAAATGTTTTCCCGCTTCCATCTTAGACGCTGTACTCAAAGGGCACCCAGTCGCAGCATAGGCGGCTGTGTGACTGGTGCATCTGTGTTCAATGAGCGTCTGTATTCACTATAGGTTCATGGAACAGCAGTGTACACTAGTAGCATCTGGATCCACTCAGCGTTCGCAAACTTATTGATCGGTCCTGGAAGCGATCTATCTACCTTTTTCAGTACGAATAGTTAGATAAGTGCCTATTGCATATGAGTCTGTATACTATTACTGTTGTTTCTTTCACTATGCATCTGATCACGGTAGATCTGTTTAAACGATTCAGTAATATGTTCTCCTACATCAGGGGTGTGTGATTATTTAAGCTGAGGGGCCACTTGACACTTTCTTGTCAGTATCCGAGGGCCACACATAAAATAACTTCTCCCTCCCCCCCCCCCCCCCCCCACGTGCTAAAAACATAGGGACGTGGCTTCATGTGGAAGGGGCATGGCCAAAAAATAATACAGATTCATATTAGGCTGCTCGATAGTCTCCATTATTCAAAATGCGCCACACCCACACAGTAGCGCCACTTACACACATTGCATCAGGTAAAGCCCCTTTTACACACATTATGGCAGGTAGAGCTCCCTTATACACAGTATGGACGGTAGAGCCCCCTTTTTACACAGTACGCAAGGTAGAGCTCCCTTTTACACATTACAGCAGGTAGAGCCCCCTTTTACACATTAACATTTTATTTGGGATAATCATTGCGCAGCAAGCAAATTATCCAGTGTCTTATGGCCCCTGGGGAAAGGTGTGACAGTGATAGAACACAGGGGTGTGACACAGTGACAGAACACAGGGGGGGGGGGGGTGACACGGTGACAGAACACTGGGGTGACAGTGACAGAACACGGAGGGGCTGACACAGTGACAGAACACGGGGGGGTGACACGGTGACAGAACACGGGGGTGTGACACGGTGACAGAACATGGGGGTGTGACACAGTGACAGAACACGGGGGGATGACACGATGACAGAACACTGGGGTGTGACACAGTGACAGAACACGGGGGTGTGACACAGTGACGGAACACGGGGGGTGACACAGTGACAGAACACGGGGGGAGGTGACACGGTGACAGAACACGGGGGGGGGTGACACGGTGACAGAACACTGGGGTGACAGAACACGGAGGGGGTGACACGGTGACAGAACACGGGGGGCTGACACGGTGACAGAACACGGGGACAGAACACGGGGGGGTGACACGGTGACAGAACACGGGGGTGACACGGTGACAGAACACTGGGGGGTGACACGGTGACAGAGAGAGGGATTGGTACAGCGAGAGCTAAAGATCTCTACCCCCAACCTAAAAACAGCCTGACGCCACTGGCCGCACACACAAATATACACACACTAACACACACACTCTCACATATATACACACACAAATACACTTTCTTTCACTCACTTTTTCCATTAACTTACTGATCTGGCTGGCAGTGCAGGAAGGATTGATCTGTAGCAGTCAGGCTCTTGTCCCGTGTAGCTCCGCCCCCTGAGGTCCCGTGTAGCCACGCCCCCTCATAGGCACGTAGCCCCCCTCCTTTTGGCTGAACACTGCTGTTGTCACTGGGGAGTGGGGACTCTGGAGGCGGGAGGAGGAGGCTGCTACAACACAGGCGACGTGCAGCAGCAGGGGAGACAGGCGCCACCGGCAGCTTGGAGGTACTGCAGAGCAATGACAAGCAGCTCAGCCGGTCGGGCCGCTTGTCATTGCTCGCTGGTGGGAGGCAGTGGGCCGGCCAGGATCGGTTTGCGGGCCGCATCCGGCCCGCGGGCCGTATTTTGCCCACCCCTATCCTACATACTTGAAATGTAGTTGTAGTTGATGATGTGCTCATATTGCTTATTATACTAATGTATAACATGTGACTGACAGCTAGTGTGATTGCTGACTTTACTAAATATTCTGTCAGTTTTTTTCTATTCTGATCCTCAATACTGGTGCATGGGTAGGGTCGGATTGTTTGTTACTTTAAAAAGCTTAAAGTGATTACAGTCACAAATTGTGTAGTATACTGTGGGATTGTTGATTATTTATCATGTCTAAGAGCGGCAAAGGTGAGGAAGATACACTCACAGCAACACGAACCCTCATATCATGTTTGTCTTGCAAAGCTGTGTTAACCTATCAGGATCTAGTTCATGATGGTTTGTGTGCAAATTGTTTTAGTTTTCACCAGGGTCTCTTGAAAAACACAAGGTAGATTCAGGTGCAGGTTGATCCACCTTGGGCTATGTTTGCACAGACATTATCCAGTATAGCTGAACGGATAATTCCTCCAACTCCTGTACCAGGGATAGGTTACACGATTAACCCTTACATGCAGTTTCCCACCTACAGTTTATCACTTCCAGCAGCAGCCTCTCAAAAGAAACAGGCTGATAAGCCAGTGGTAAGTAAATCTTCATCCTCACAGGCTACACATGTTTCAGATGAGGATTCATCGGAGGATGAAAGCTCAATAAATTCTACTTCGGTATACGAAGAGGAGGAGGAAGGTTTCAGCTCAGAGGATATAGCTGAGTTAATTAAAGCAATGAAAGCCATTCTATCCTTAGAGTTCTCAGCAGAGCCTGTGTTAAAAACCAAGGCACCTGTGTTTAAACGTCCCAAAACAGTTAAGACTGAGTTTCCAGGGTCAGATCAGTTGACGGAAATCATGGAAGAGGCTTGCGCTATGCCCAATAATAAGTTTAGAATTCCTAAGAAATGGAATTCCAATTATCCTCTTCCAGCTGGGGATTGTTTAAAAAGGGAGGTGGCTCCTAAAGTAGATACGCATGTGTTTCGATTGGTGTGAAAATCTACATTACCTTTGCCTTCAACATCATTAAATGATGTCACGGATAGGAGAGTGGATGGTTTTTTAAAAAACATTTTTTCCCTGTCTGGGGCAGTCATAAGGCCAGCCATGGCTTCAGCTTGGATGGCAAAGGCAGTGGCTGCCTGGGCTGATGCATTGGAGGAGGATTTTTCAATAGCTTCTATAGAGCAAAAATCCCATATATAGCACATCTAAAACAAGCTGCAATGTTCTTGGAAGAAGCAGCATTGAATATGGGTACTATTGCCTCCAGGGCATCAGCTTCAACAATAGCTGCTCGCAGAGCAATTTGGCTACGTACGTGGAAAGCTGATTCAGAATCTAAGAATGTTTTGGAATTTTGCCTTTTTCTGGAGATATTCTTTTTGGTAAAGAATTGACAGATATTTTGGAGTCAGAAGCAGACTCCAAGAAGGTAAAGTTTCCTTCTACATACAATTTCAAACCTAAAGTTCCGGCTTTTTGGCCCTTTCGGTCTCAAGGAAAAGCTAAAGGAAAAAGTGATGGCAGGCAGTCCCAATACAACAAGTCTGGTAAGGCTAAAAAGCATTGGGCTACCAGAGGACCGGTTGGTAAAACAGATAATAAGACATCAGCCTGATGGTGCGGGCCTCCACCTGGGGGATCCCAGGGTGGGGGGCTGACTTCTTCAGTTTGCACAGATCTGGCAGCAGTCTACAACAGATGCCTGGGTGCAGGAAGCGGTGTCTCTAGGTTATGCTTTTGCCTTCAAGAAGCACCCTCCTCGAAGGTTTTTTTGTACCAGCCCGTCTCAAGTAGAGATGAAGGCCAGGGCTTTGCAAGAGGCAGTTCAGAAATTGCTTCAGTCAGGAGTAGTCATTCCAGTTCCTCCTGCACAACGAGGGTAGGGTTTTTACTCCAACCTGTTTCTAGTTCAGAAACCAAATGTGTCATTTGGGGCCATTCTCAATCTCAAAGTGCTGAACAAATACATTTGGGTACCTCAGTTTCATATGGAGACTGTTATGTTCCATCATTTTGGACATGGAGCCATGGGATTATATGGTATCCTTGGATATACAGGATGCTTACCTACATGTTCCTATAGCACTGTCCCATCAGTGTTATCTCATGTTCGCTATCCTCCAACAGCTTTTTCAGTTCCAGGCCCTACCTTTTGGGTTAGCCACAGCCCCCAGAGTATTTACCAAGAATATGGTGGTAATGGAAGCTTATCTCCGCTAGCAGGGGATAAGACTTTTTTCATACCTCGACGATCTTTTAATCCTGGCACAGTATTACTCCTATGTGATCTGCAATAGACAATAACGTGTCTGCAAAGGAACGGGTGGCTCATAAATTGGGCAAAATCGTCTCTGGTTCTGTCACAGCGGATGATTCACTTGGGAGCTGTACTGGATTCAAGTCTTCGGAGAGTAATTTTACCTCTGAACAAGATATCCAAGGTTCAGTCAAGGATTCAGGACTTGCTACACAGTCAAAAGGTATCCATTCACGTAGCAATGTGTGTGATGGGATTGATGGTGTCAACATTCGACATGGTGGAGTATGCACAGTTCCACTCAAGGCCTCTGCAGCATCTGATTCTTGCCAAATGGAATGGGTTGCATCAGGCGATAAAAATGCAGACTATGGTTCTTACAATAGAAGTAAGAAGGTCATTAGCCTGGTGGCTACAGACATCCCATCTGGACAAGGGGAGACCCTTTTGGATATCGGATTGGGAAATTCTGACAACAGATGCCAGTCTCCAGGGCTGGGGAGCAGTGTCAGGAAGGTTGTGTTTCGAGGGGCAATGGCCAAGGTAGAAGGTTGCCTCCCAATAAATATATTGGAACTTCAGGCCATATACATGGCACTGATTCAGGCAAAGGACATTCTTCGGGGAAAACCAGTTCAGATCTGCTCGGACAATGCGACGGCAGTAGCGTACCTCAACCATCAGGGAGGAACTCGCAGCCGAAAAGCGATGAAGGATGTAAGTCACATACTAAAGTGGGCAGAACTTCATCATCCAGCCTTGTCCGCAGTGTTCGTTCTGGGAGTCCTAAACTGGGAAATGGATTTTCTCAGTCGACACGCCATTCAGGCAAGCAAATGGGTTCAACACCCGGAGGTCTTCCAAACTCTAGTAGACAAGTGGGGGTTGCCAGAGATGGCTCTCATGGCGTCCCATCAGAACAACAAAGTTCTCGCATACGGGTCAAGAACAAAGGATCCCAGAGCGACCTTTGTGGATGCCCTGTTGGTGAGATGGGACTTTCATCTGGCTTATGTGTTTCCTCCAATCACCCTATTATCCAGGGTGGTGAGAAAGATAAAGCAAGGAAAGAGTGCCGTGATACTAATAGATCCGGCTTGGTCCAGAAGGCATTGGTACACAGATCTGCAGAGAATGTCAATGGATGCTCCACTCCTGCTCCCTCAACGTCTAGATCTACTGATGCAGGGTCATTGTTATCACAGACATCTGGATCGACTGTCTTTGATGGCATGGCTCTTGAAACCTCTATCCTGAAGTCAAGAGGATTCTCACAACAGGTAATTCAAACAATGCTCAGAGCAAGGAAACCTTCCTCAGCTCGTATTTATCACGAATATGGCAAACCTATATTCATTGGTGCAGTGTACGGAAAATGGACCATAAGTCTTTCAGAGTTTCCAGGGTCTTAGCATTCCTTCAGGCAGGAATGGATAAAGGTTTGAAGGTGGCTTCCTTGAGAGTGCAAATGTCAGCATTGTCTGTATGGTTCCAAAAGAAAATTGCCAACTTACAGGATGTGCATACTTTTTTCCAGGGAATGCTGCGCATTCAACCTCCTTTTGTTCCTCCTACAGTGCCTTGGGACTTAAGTTTCATCCTTAACGCCCTTCAAGTTGCCCCATTTGAACCACTTAATAAAGTGGATCTTAAATGGTTGACAGCTAACGTTCTCTTTCTACTGGCCATGGCATCAGCTAGAAGAGTGTCAGGTTTAGGGGCATAGTTATGTTGTCCTCCATTTCTGATCTTTTATCCAGATAGAGCGGTTCTCAGAACTAAATCTGGGTATCTTCCTAAGGTGGGGTCTAAATTCCACAGACGTGGTCCGTGCCTTAAGGATCTACATGGATCATAACAGTGCCATCAGAAAGATAGATTCTCTCTTCATTCTCTACGGATTTCACAAGAGAGGATGGCCTGCTGATAAGCAGACACTGGCAAGGTGGCTTCAGATGACAATTTCAGAAGCATATTCTCAAGCTGATTTCCCTGTTCCGACTAATGTCTCTGCTTACTCTACTCATAAGGTAGGTCCATCATGGGCAGCATAACGTGGTGCTTCAGCAGAACAGATATGTAAGGCACCCACATGGTCTTCCATTAACACATTCATTAGACATTATGCCATGGATACCTTTGCCTATCACGACGCTGAATTCTTGCGAAGGATTCTCCTGTCCAATCAGGAGCGTCCCCACGACTAAATTGCTTTGGGAAATCCCAATGTAATCCTGTGGATAACCTGTGTACCCTGCTGGAGAAATATACTTTATAGTAAGAACTTACCGTTGATAACGGCATTTCTCCTAAGTCCACAGGTTCCACAGGGATCCCACCCTCACGCACCTGATTTGAGGATCCTTTCACTCACTAACCTCTTCCTTCTTGTACGGAAGGGTGTGTATGTGTGTTCATCTCACCTGATTAGGGCTATCTATGATGCTCCTGCCTTGAGCTTTGGGAATACAACTGATTTGCCTGAGCCAGGAGGCGGGGATATATGGACGGGCCCGTAGGATGCTGGGAGGCCGAAAAGCTTTGACCAATTGGTTCAAATCCACTGTCGCTTCATCATATCCCAATGTTATCCTGTAGAACCTGTGGACTTAGGAGAAATACCATTATCAGCGGTGAGTTCTTACCATAACGTATATATATTTTACTGAATCCAGTATATATTAATACTGCTGCCAACATACAGAAATCATTAAAAAAAACTGCACCAACACGTCTCAAAATATCTCCCAGCTCACCCCTCTACTCTGCCCAAGATCTGATCTCCCAGCTCACCCCTCTGCTCCGCCCAAGATCTGATCTCTCAGCTCACCCATCTGCTCCGCCCAAGATCTGATCTCTCAGCTCACCCCTCTGCTCCGCCCAAGATCGGATCTCCCAGCTCACCCCTCTGCTCTGGCCAAGATCTGATCTCCTAGCTCACCCTTCTGCTCTGCCCAAAATCTGATCTCCCAGCTCACCCCTCTGCTCTGCCCAAGATCTGATCTCTCAGCTCACCCCTCTGCTTCGCCCAAGATCTGATCTCTCAGCTCACCCCTCTGCTCTGCCCAAGATCTGATCTCTCAGCTCACCCTCTGCTCTGCCCATGATCGGATCTCCCAGCTCACCCCTCTGCTCTGCCCAAGATCTGATCTCCTAGCTCACCCCTCTGCTCTACCCAAGATCTGACCCCGCACCTCACCCCTCTGCTCCGCCCAAGATCTGACCTCCCAGCTCACCCCTCTGCTCCCCCCAAGATCTGACCTTACAGCTCATACCTCTGCTCCGCTCAAGATCTTATCTCCCAGTACACCCCTCTGCTGTGCCCAAGATATGATCTCCCATCTCACCACTCTGTTCCACCCAAGCTCTGATCTCCCATCTCACCACTCTGTTCCGCCCGAGATCTGGTCTCCCAGCTCACCCCTCTGCCCAAGACCTGACCTCCCAGCTCATCCCTCTGCTCCGCTCAAGATCTGATCTCCCAGTACACCCCTCTGCTGCGTCCAAGATCTGATCTCCCATCTTACCACTCTGCTCCACCCAAGCTCTGATCTCCCATCTCACCACTCTGCTCCGCCCGAGATCTGGTCTCCTAGCTCACCCCTCTGCTCTGCTTAAGATCTGATCTCCTAGCTCACCCCTCTGCTCTGCTTAAGATCTGATCTCCTAGCTCACCCCTCTGCTCTGCTTAAGATCTGATCTCCTAGCTCACCCCTCTGCTCCGCCCAAGATCTGACCTCCCAGCTCACCCCTCTGCTCCACCCATGTTCTGATCTCCCAGTTTACCCCTCTGCTCCGCCCAAGATCTGACCTCCCAGCTTACCCCTCTGCTCCGCTCAAAATCTGATCTCCCAGTTCACCCCTCTGCTCCACCCAAGTTCTGATCTCCCAGTTCACCCCCCTGCTCCGCCCAAGATCTGACCTCCCAGCTTACCCCTTTGCTCCGCTCAAAATCTGATCTCCCAGTTCACCCCTCTGCTCCACCCAAGCTCTGATCTCCCAGCTCACCACTCTGTTCCGCCCGTGATCTGGTCTCCCAGCTCACCCCTCTGCTCTGCCTAAGATCTGATCTCCCAGCTCACCCCTCTGCTCCGCCCAAGATCTGATCTCCCAGCTCATCCCTCTGCTCCGCCCAAGATCTGATTTCCCAGTTCACCCCCCTGGTCCGCCCAATATCTGAAATCAGTCATTTCTAGGCAGCGCCATCTTTACCTTCTGTTTCATATAATTGCATGTAATGTTATGATCGCCTTAATGTACAGCGTTGAGTGACATCTATGTCAGCACATTATAAATAATCATAGTAATGACCTGCTTCCATTCATGGTTACAGGATGTTTCCTGTGCTTTTAGTCTGTGAAAGAGGCCAAGTGGAGAAGCTGCCCATGGGGAAGAGTCAGCTACAAGCTATAAATTATCATCTACAATGATAGCAGATGACTGCTATGGACAACTACTCCACCTGTCTGCTGTAGAAGGTCATGGGTAATCCAGGGGAAGGAGTGTACATTGGGGGTAATTCCAAGTTGATCGCAGCAGGATTTTTGATAGCAATTGGGCAAAACCATGTGCACTGCAGGGGAGGCAGATATAACATGTGCAGAAAGAGTTAGATTTGGGTGGGTTATTTTATTTCTGTGCAGGGTAAATACTGGCTGCTTTATTTTTACACTGCAAATTAGTTTGCAGATTGAACACACCCCACCCAAATCTAAAGGGGGGTACACACGGAGAGATCCGTGCTTAAAATCTAAGCAATCTTGCTAGATTGCTTAGATTTTAAGCACGGATCTGCCGTGTGTATGCCCTCCAGCGATAGCGATGCGCGGCCCCGCGCATCGCTATCGCCGATGCTAGATTGAACCTGCATGCAGGCTCAATCTAGCGGGTCGCTCACTTCACCGTTGTGTGAAGTGAGCGGCCCCCCGTCGGCTTTCCCCCTCGCTCAGCACATTGCGCTGTGCTGAGCGAGGTGAGAGATGTGTGCTGAGCGGTCTGTGTTAAGATCACTTAGCACACATCTCTCCCGTGAGTACCCCCCTTTCTCTAACGTCCTAGTGGATGCTGGGGACTCCGAAAGGACCATGGGGAATAGCGGCTCCGCAGGAGACTGGGCACAAAAGTAAAAAGCTTTAGGACTACCTGGTGTGCACTGGCTCCTCCCCCTATGACCCTCCTCCAAGCCTCAGTTAGATTTTTGTGCCCGAACGAGACGGGTGCAGGCTAAGGGGCTCTCCTGAGCTGCTTAGTGTAAAAGTTTAAAGTAGGTTTTTTATTTTCAGTGAGACCTGCTGGCAACAGGCTCACTGCCCCGAGGGACTAAGGGGAGAAGAAGCGAACTCACCTGCGTGCAGAGTGGATTGGGCTTCTTAGGCTACTGGACATTAGCTCCAGAGGGACGATCACAGGCCCAGCCATGGATGGGTCCCAGAGCCGCGCCGCCGGCCCCCTTACAGAGCCAGAAGACTGAAGAGGTCCGGAAAAATCGGCGGCAGAAGACGTCCTGTCTTCAATAAGGTAGCGCACAGCACCGCAGCTGTGCGCCATTGCTCTCAGCACACTTCACACTCCGGTCACTGAGGGTGCAGGGCGCTGGGGGGGGGCGCCCTGAGACGCAATAAAACACCTTTTTTTTTTGGCAAAAAAATACATCACATATAGCTCCTGGGCTATATGGATGCATTTATTTTTAACCCCTGCCAATTCTTCCATAAAAAAGCGGGAGAAAGGCCGCCGAGAAGGGGGCGGAGCCTATCTCCTCAGCACACTGGCGCCATTTTTTCCTCACAGCTCCGTTGGAGGAAGGCTCCCTGACTCTCCCCTGCAGTCCTGCACTACAGAAACAGGGTAAAACAAGAGAGGGGGGGCACTAAATTGGCATATAAATATATACAGCAGCTATATTAGGGAAAAACACTTATATAAGGTTATCCCTATATATATATAGCGCTCTGGTGTGTGCTGGCAAACTCTCCCTCTGTCTCCCCAAAGGGCTAGTGGGGTCCTGTCCTCTATCAGAGCATTCCCTGTGTGTGTGCTGTGTGTCGGTACGTTGTGTCGACATGTATGAGGAGGAAAATGGTGTGGAGGCGGAGCAATTGCCTGTGTTAGTGATGTCACCCCTTAGGGAGTCGACACCTGACTGGATGGTCTTATGGAAAGAATTACGTGATAGTGTCAGCACTTTACAAAAGACTGTTGACGACATGAGACAGCCGGCAAATCAGTTAATACCTGTACAGGTGTCTCAAACACCGTCAGGGGCTATAAAGCGCCCGTTACCTCAGGTCGATACAGACACAGACACGGACACTGACTCCAGTGTCGACGGTGAGGAAACAAACTTATTTTCCAGTAGGGCCACACGTTACATGATCACGGCAATGAAGGAGGTTTTGAACATTTCTGATACTACAAGTACCACAAAAAAGGGTATTATGTGGGGTGTGAAAAAACTACCCGTAGTTTTTCCCGAATCAGATGAATTAAATGAGGTGTGTGATGAAGCGTGGGTTTCCCCCGATAAAAAACTGCTAATTTCTAAAAAATTATTGGCATTATACCCTTTTCCGCCAGAGGTTAGGGCGCGTTGGGAAACACCCCCTAGGGTAGATAAGGCGCTCACACGCTTATCAAAACAAGTGGCGTTACCGTCTCCTGATACGGCCGCCCTCAAGGAACCAGCTGATAGGAAGCTGGAAAATATCCTAAAAAGTATATACACACATACTGGTATTATACTGCGACCAGCAATCGCCTCAGCCTGGATGTGCAGTGCTGGGGTGGCTTGGTCGGATTCCCTGACTGAAAATATTGATACCCTGGACAGGGACAATATATTATTGACTATAGAGCATTTAAAGGATGCATTTCTATATATGCGAGATGCACAGAGAGATATTTGCACTCTGGCATCAAGAGTAAGTGCGATGTCCATTTCTGCCAGAAGAGGATTATGGACGCGACAGTGGTCAGGGGATGCGGATTCCAAACGGCATATGGAAGTATTGCCGTATAAAGGGGAGGAGTTATTTGGGGTCGGTCTATCGGACCTGGTGGCCACGGCAACGGCTGGGAAATCCACCTTTTTACCCCAAGTCACCTCGCAGCAGAAAAAGATACCGTCTTTTCAGGCTCAGTCCTTTCGTCCCCATAAGGGCAAGCGGGCAAAAGGCCACTCATATCTGCCCCGGGGCAGAGGAAGGGGAAAAAGACTGCAGCAAACAGCCTCTTCCCACGAACAGAAGCCCTCCCCCGCTTCTGCCAAGTCCTCAGCATGACGCTGGGGCCTTACAAGCGGACTCAGGCACGGTGGGGGCCCGTCTCAAGAATTTCAGCGCGCAGTGGGCTCACTCGCAAGTGGACCCCTGGATCCTGCAGGTAGTATCTCAGGGGTACAAATTGGAATTCGAGACGTCTCCCCCTCGCCGGTTCCTGAAGTCTGCTTTACCAACGTCTCCCCCCGACAGGGAGGCGGTATTGGAAGCCATTCACAAGCTGTATTCCCAGCAAGTGATAATCAAGGTACCCCTCCTACAACAGGGAAAGGGGTATTATTCCACGCTGTTTGTGGTACCGAAGCCGGACGGCTCGGTGAGACCCATTTTAAATCTGAAATCCTTGAACACTTACATAAAAAGGTTCAAGTTCAAGATGGAGTCACTCAGAGCAGTGATAGCGAACCTGGAAGAAGGGGACTATATGGTGTCTCTGGACATCAAGGATGCTTACCTCCATGTCCCAATTTGCCCTTCTCACCAAGGGTACCTCAGGTTTGTGGTACAGAACTGTCACTATCAGTTTCAGACGCTGCCGTTTGGATTGTCCACGGCACCCCGGGTCTTTACCAAGGTAATGGCCGAAATGATGATTCTTCTTCGAAGAAAAGGCGTCTTAATTATCCCTTACTTGGACGATCTCCTGATAAGGGCAAGATCCAGGGAACAGTTAGAGGTCGGAGTAGCACTATCTCAAGTAGTACTACGACAGCACGGGTGGATTCTAAATATTCCAAAATCGCAGCTGATTCCGACGACACGTCTGCTGTTCCTAGGGATGATTCTGGACACAGTCCAGAAAAAGGTGTTTCTCCCGGAGGAGAAAGCCAGGGAGATATCCGAGCTAGTCAGGAACCTCCTAAAACCAGGCCAAGTGTCAGTACATCAATGCACAAGGGTCCTGGGAAAGATGGTGGCTTCTTACGAAGCGATTCCATTCGGCAGATTCCACGCAAGAACTTTTCAGTGGGATCTGCTGGACAAATGGTCCGGATCGCATCTTCAAATGCATCAGCGGATAACCCTGTCTCCAAGGACAAGGGTGTCTCTCCTGTGGTGGTTACAGAGTGCTCATCTCCTAGAGGGCCGCAGATTCGGCATTCAGGATTGGGTCCTGGTGACCACGGATGCCAGCCTGAGGGCTGGGGAGCAGTCACACAGGGAAAAAATTTCCAGGGCTTGTGGTCAAGCATGGAAACGTCACTTCACATAAATATCCTGGAACTAAGGGCAATTTACAATGCCCTAAGTCAGGCAAGACCTCTGCTTCAGGGTCAGCCGGTGTTGATCCAGTCGGACAACATCACGGCAGTCGCCCACGTAAACAGACAGGGCGGCACAAGAAGCAGGAGGGCAATGACGGAAGTGGCAAGGATTCTTCGCTGGGCGGAAAATCATGTGATAGCACTGTCAGCAGTGTTCATTCCGGGAGTGGACAACTGGGAAGCAGACTTCCTCAGCAGACACGATCTTCACCCGGGGGAGTGGGGACTTCACCCAGAAGTCTTCCACATGATTGTGAACCGTTGGGAAAAACCAAAGGTGGACATGATGGCGTCCCGCCTCAACAAAAAACTGGACAGATATTGCGCCAGGTCAAGGGACCCTCAGGCAATAGCTGTGGACGCTCTGGTAACACCGTGGGTGTACCAGTCAGTGTATGTGTTCCCTCCTCTTCCTCTCATACCAAAAGTACTGAGAATCATAAGAAGGAGAGGAGTAAAGACTATACTCGTGTCTCCGGATTGGCCAAGAAGGACTTGGTACCCGGAAATTCAAGAGATGCTCACGGAAGACCCGTGGCCTCTACCTCTAAGAAAGGACCTGCTCCAGCAGGGACCATGTCTGTTCCAAGACTTACCGCGGCTGCGTTTGACGGCATGGCGGTTGAACGCCGGATCCTGAAGGAAAAAGGCATTCCAGATGAAGTCATCCCTACCCTGATCAAAGCCAGGAAGGATGTAACCGTACAACATTATCACCGTATTTGGCGTAAATATGTTGCGTGGTGCGAGGCCAGGAAGGCCCCTACAGAGGAATTTCAACTGGGTTGATTCCTGCATTTCCTGCAAACAGGACTGTCTATGGGCCTCAAATTAGGGTCCATTAAGGTTCAAATTTCGGCCCTGTCAATATTCTTCCAAAAAGAACTAGCTTCTGTTCCTGAAGTTCAGACGTTTGTCAAGGGAGTACTGCATATACAGCCTCCTTTTGTGCCTCCAGTGGCACCTTGGGATCTCAATGTAGTTTTGGGTTTCCTAAAATCACATTGGTTTGAACCACTCACCACTGTGGACTTAAAATATCTCACATGGAAAGTGGTAATGCTGTTAGCCCTGGCTTCAGCCAGGCGTGTCTCAGAATTGGCGGCTTTATCCTATAAAAGCCCTTACCTAATTTTTCATACGGACAGGGCAGAATTGAGGACTCGTCCTCAATTTCTCCCTAAGGTGGTTTCAGCATTTCACTTAAACCAGCCTATTGTGGTGCCTGCGGCTAGTAGGGACTTGGAGGATTCCAAGTTGCTGGACGTAGTCAGGGCCCTGAAAATATATGTTTCCAGGACGGCTGGAGTCAGAAAATCTGACTCGCTGTTTATCCTGTATGCACCCAACAAGTTTGGTGCTCCTGCTTCTAAGCAGACGATTGCTCGTTGGATTTGTAGTACAATTCAACTTGCACATTCTGTGGCAGGCCTGCCACAGCCAAAATCTGTAAAAGCCCATTCCACACGGAAAGTGGGCTCATCTTGGGCGGCTGCCCGAGGGGTCTCGGCTTTACAACTTTGCCGAGCAGCTACTTGGTCAGGGGCAAACACGTTTGCTAAATTCTACAAATTTGATACCCTGGCTGAGGAGGACCTGGAGTTCTCTCATTCGGTGCTGCAGAGTCATCCGCACTCTCCCGCCCGTTTGGGAGCTTTGGTATAATCCCCATGGTCCTTTCGGAGTCCCCAGCATCCACTAGGACGTTAGAGAAAATAAGAATTTACTTACCGATAATTCTATTTCTCATAGTCCGTAGTGGATGCTGGGCGCCCATCCCAAGTGCGGATTGTCTGCATTACTTGTACATAGTTATTGTTACAAAAATCGGGTTATTGTTGTTGTGAGCCATCTTTTCAGAGGCTCCTTCTGTTATCATGCTGTTAACTGGGTTCAGATCACAAGTTGTACGGTGTGATTGGTGTGGCTGGTATGAGTCTTACCCGGGATTCAAAATCCTTCCTTATTGTGTACGCTCGTCCGGGCACAGTATCCTAACTGAGGCTTGGAGGAGGGTCATAGGGGGAGGAGCCAGTGCACACCAGGTAGTCCTAAAGCTTTTTACTTTTGTGCCCAGTCTCCTGCGGAGCCGCTATTCCCCATGGTCCTTTCGGAGTCCCCAGCATCCACTACGGACTATGAGAAATAGAATTATCGGTAAGTAAATTCTTATTTTACTCTCTCTGCACATGTTATATCTGCCTACCCTGCAGTGCACATGGTTTTGCCCAATTGCTAACAAAAATCCTGCTGCGATCAACTTGGAATTACCCCCATTGTGCGGCACAGCTGTGCAGGGAGAGAAAGGAGCCTCCCTCCCCAGCCTATGCTTTCTCCTTGCCTGATGTGCCGCATGGCGGACAACCATGCTCTGCTGCTAGATCCATCACTGATTGAAGGTTTGACACATCTCCCCCCTATGCCCTTATCTTCTGTCAAGCATTGCCTGAAAACACACATCTTTGAGCAAGTGTATAAAACTCTATCCTTACCCTACAGTACTTTCACTCATGACTTAAATTCATTATTTTTCTAGATGCAATTTACTGTTTCCCAAACCAAATGACTGTGTAGCTGGATCATATAGCCCCACTAAGCACATTTTCCATCAGGAAGCTAGCTGGACCAATTAGCAATGTGTGGCAATATACCTGATGCATTATACTCCTGTGGATTGTAATCTTGCTAACAGGACTCTCTTACCTCTTTGTGTATTGGTAATGCACAGCTTTGTGTTATCATTGTGTTTCTTCCCAATTGTTAAGCGTTGTTGAGTAAATAATTAATAATAAAAATAATTCAGACACATCGTACTTTGGTTATGTGGATAATGGCAACAGTATCAGTGTTCTTTGCTGTATCCACTATATTAACTGGTCTTATTTGGCACTAGTGTTATTTTCCTAGCCTGGTTGTTAAAAAGGGGAGGCAGTTATGTGACCGGCGGTCAGGAGACTGCCGGTCACTGTACCGATGCCGGAATCCAGCCCATTTACAGTTTCAACAGTCGGCATGCCGACTAACAGGGACTATTCCCACTTGTGGGTGTCCATGACACCGATACGCTCGCCACCGAGCCCGCCGCGTGGCGAGCCGGCCATCTGCAAGCTGGGATTCTGGCGTCGGTATAGTCCACCGGTCACGCATACCCAACCCGGTAAAAACGGGACTTAATGGCTGATTCAGACGTAGAAGCAGTGCCAGTGTTTTTGCAGTTGAGCGATTATTTGCTACTGTGCATGTGCGGAAACACCAGAAAACCCATACAGCGCATGCATTCCCCTGACGGTGCACAGAGTCCGCTCTTGTGTACGGAGTCGCTTGCAGTAGAGCCGTCGGGCGGTGACTGGGATGTGGCCTGAAGTGTTTGCGAAAAAAGGCCTTCTCATAGGCGTGTTATGGGATTGTAACGGCCATGTCAGATCCACATCCACAGAGACCATGTTTAGAGGAATTTAAGCTAAAAGAAAACACTGAGCAGGCCATAGGCTGGTGCGTGCGATGGTGGAGTGTTCAGAGCCACAGACGTAGTTGTAATGTCCATGGACACTGAAAGTGGGTGTCTCAGCGATTGTACTCTCTGTCACGCGCCGGTGCACAAGGAATAGGCAGAAAATAGAATTTGCATATTACCGCAACCGCAAATCAGAAAAAATTGCACTAGCGAATGCAACTGCGTCCGCCTCTGAATCAGGATAATGTTGTTACAGTTTGTACATTCAACGATCTAGTTGCATCTGTTACAGTGGAATGACGCACTACAAGGGCAGAAGTATAATAGACATAGGAATGTCTTTTTATTTTATTCTCAAAAAGTGGCAAATCTGTTTGGCAGGAGTGTGATTTATTCTTCCCTTAAGCATGTTCAGGCCTAGGCTGCCAATAAATTATATCTGACATGTACAAGAAAGGCTAGGGTGCTTCGCATTCTACACACCGCCCCTAGTAAAGTACTGGGTTTGCAGTGATGTCAATGGCTAGACATCAACTTAGTGAAGGATGGAACCCTCTGTGGCCGAGGGAAAATGTTTAGGCTTTGTGCATTGAGAGCAATGTGGGCCAGTGTGTGTTGTGAACATATCTAATTTTTTATTTATAATAAAATCTTTGTAAAGTGATCAACACATACAAATTCATGACTCGCCTACACAGGCAGTGATGAATAAGGTGGGCTGACCTTTGATGATCCTAAGCTCTGCAAATGGCAAATTAACTTTAAAGTCTAATTGGACTTTTTTGTGATTAACAATAGTTACTCCAGTCAAGATGATAGGTTACATTATTTAAACTTATATTATATGCACAAGGTGATTCATCGCGCCCTACGGTCGCTCTTCACACTGTCGTAAGGGGCTCGCCCCCTTAACACTTGCACGCCCTTGTGGCGTGCAATATTTTTATTATATGGAGTATTACCTCTAATCATAATTGTGAGTGGTTAAATATTGCACGGACAAAGGGCATGTGATGGTTAAGGGGTCGAAGCCCCTTGCAACGGCGTGAACAGCGCATGCAGGGCCTGATAAATCACCTAGTAGGTGCTGTGGTTGGGGGAGTGGTGGGTGCGGGGGAAATGCGGATGGGATCCGGGGGTGCCACGGGTGGGGCGGGGCTGCGGGGGTTCTGTGTGTGGGGGAGGGGCTGGTGCGGTGGTGCCACAGGTGGGCGAGGGTACGTGGGTGCCGCGGGTGGGGGTCTGGAGCCACCGCGGGTGGGGGAGGAGCGGTTGCGGGGGTGCCACGGGTGGGAGAGGGGCGGGTGCAGCGGGAACGGGGGTTCTGCAAGTGGGGGAGGGGGTCCGGAGCCACAGTGGGTGCTCAAGGGGGGGTATGGGGGTGCCGCGGATGGGGCCCGGACAGAGCCGGTCATAGGTATAGGCAAACTAGGCAATTGCCTAGGGCATTTGATATGCCATGGGGCATCAGCATCTTCTGCTGATTAAAATGATATGCGGCATGCCTATATTCTGTGTGTAACATTTCATATGCAGATACAGCCACAGTCTTACACAGTATATTGGCATGCTGCATATAATTTTAATCAGCAGGAGCTGCTTGTGCATCCTAGCTACATAACAATGCAAATAAGATGCATTTTCATTAAAAAAAAGGTGCCCAACATTAGCATTGAGGCAAGATTTATGAGGACACATCTGTATCCAAGCAGAGGCAGAGATCACAGTGTTAGTGGCATCGTGAGTGCTGTGTGCATGTGAGTGGGTTGGTTGTGCAGTAGTGTTCAGAATATATGTAAGGACCATTATGTATGTCATGTAAAAATGCATTAATAATGTGCAACATATGTGTAAGGGGCACTATGTGTGTCATTATGTGTATAAGGGCATCAATACAGGCCCTCATTCCGAGTTGTTCGCTCGTTGGCGAGTTTCGCTATATTGCGATTAGTCGCTTACTGCGCATGCGCAAGGTTTGCAGAGCGCATGCGCTTAGTTATTTTACTCAAAAGTTAGGTATTTTACTCACGGCATAACGAGGATTTTTCATCGTTCTGGTGATCGTAGTGTGATTGACAGGAAGTGGGTGTTTCTGGGCGGAAACTGGCCATTTTCTGGGAGTGTGCGAAAAAACGCTGGCGTTTCTGGGCAAAACGCGGGAGTGTCTGAAGAAACGGGGGAGTGTCTGGGCGAACGCAGGGCGTGTTTGTGACGTCAAACCAGGAACGAAACTGACTGAACTGATCGCAATGTAGGAGTAAGTCTGGAGCTACTCAGAAACTGCTAAGAAATTTCTATTCGCAAATCTGCTAATCTTTCGTTCGCAATTCTGCTAACCTAAGATTCACTCCCAGAGGGCAGCGGCTTAGCGTGTGCAATGCTGCTAAAAGCAGCTAGTGAGCGAACAACTCGGAATGAGGGCCAATGTGCGGCATATGTGTAACAGGGTACTACTGTATGTGTGTCATCATTATGCGTATAGGGGCACTAATAATGTGCGGCATATGTGTAAGGGACATTAATAAAGGTTGGAGGAAGAGAGATGCAGATGCACACTCCTAGCACTAAGAACACTGATAGTAAAAATAATTTAAATACACTCTCACAATTAAAATGGAGTATAATTGAAGTTCTTAGCACACATTTGCGCAAATATGCGGGCCCATGTACTACAGGCCGCATATTTGCGCAAATGTGTGCTGAGAACTTCAATTATACTCCATTTTAATTGTGAGAGTGTATTTAAATTATTTTTACTATCAGTGTTCTTAGTGCTAGGAGTGTGCATCTGCATCTCTCTTCCTCCAGCATAGTATTAGAAGCCTCAGCATGATAGCACCTCTTAATATCTTTAGTATTAGGGTGTGCAGTCCAGGCCCCCCTTTTTTCTATTAATAAAGGTTGTCATAATGCGTAAGGTGCATTATGTTTATAAGGACATTAATAATGTGTCTCATATGTGTAAGGGGCATTACTCTGTGGCATTATGTGTATAAGGTGCTCTACTATGTGTCGTTGCGTATAGAAAGGGCACTGTGTCGTCTAATGTGAATAAAGAGCAATAGGGTGAGGTGTAATGTGAATAAGGAGCAATTCAGTGTGATGTAATGTGAATAAGGGGCTCTACTGTGAGGAGTAACGTTTATAAGGTAAAGTGATACTACTGTGGCATGTAATATGAATTATGGACACTATCGCAAGATCAAATGTGAATAAAGTTGCAGTACTGTGTGGCGTAATTGGAATTGGGGTTACTATTGTGTGGCCATGCCCCTTGCCAGCAAAAACACACCCCTTTTTGGGCTGTGTGCCAAATGTGCGAACTGTTCCTATTTAAAATATAGGGGGTAGAAACACCAAAATAAGGACTGCTATAAGTGAGGGGTGATGGTGCTGGGAAAGAGGTGCAAAGTCAGAGGCGGAACCAGTGGTGGTGCTAGGGGGCACCAGCCAAAATCTTGCCTAGGGCATCATATTGGTTAGGGCCGGCTCTGTGCCCGGAGGTACTGCGAGTGGGGGAGGGGTGGGTAATGCTTCTCCTCCTGGAAGCAACTAAGCTGCTGTCCTCCCTTTGGCAGTGGCTCTCCCGGGGACTCGCACAGTAGCCAAGCAGCCAGTCACTATTGTTAGCGCCGATGTCCCAACGCGCCGCATTATAGGGAAGAAGATGCACTCAATAAACTACAGCTCCCAGCACCCCTAAGGGCTGGAATGCTCCTGCGCTAAGGGCTGCTGGGAGCTTTAGTTTATTTAGTGCGTCTACTTCCCTGTAATGCAGTGCGTTCGAACACCGGCGCTAACAGTAGTGACTGGCTGGCAGAACAGATCAGTGTAAAAGGTGAGAGTGCTGTGCAGTGTTAGTGACACTGCACACCCACTGCACTGCACAGCACTGTCACCTTTTACATTGATTCAGCATCCAGACATTACCCTCCGCGATATCACCCAGTCTATCCATTACATTGGCCTTGTCGGGGCTTCCAGGCCGGCAGCCCAGGTGCTTTGTTGCGGAGTTAGGTCCTCTGGGGATCTGGGCGCGGCTGTGGCGGGGAGGCACTTCTGTGACATCATGTGCAGAGGAGGCTTCGGGGCTCAGAGAATATGCGGTGCAGGGAGGGCTATGAAAGCCTTCCGCTGCGCCGCTTTCATACACATCTATGCTGGTGGCCGCCAGCAGCTTTTGTTCCACCTGCGCTGCGGCTAGGGAGTAGGGATTGTTGATGACGGAGGGGGCAGACGGACTGGCAGCAGGACATAGGACGCTGCAGCAAAAGTTTTTTCATCTACAGGGCAGAGACTCGCTGCAGATTCAATGGCATACCCTCCAACTGTACCTTTTTGTCAGGTACAGTACCTTTTTTTTATGGTCTGTACCAATTTCTGGCTCTCCAGACTTCCATTAAAAGTATACAAAAAGGGGCGTGGCCACACAGCTTTACTTGTGGCAACGCCCCCTTTTCGAATTTGTAGCAATTTTTATGTGTAAATTGTTGAAGGGTATGTTGCTGCAGATGCAGTGGCCCTATTTTGGGGTGTGGACCTGGAGCTGCAGCTCCATCGACCCCATTGTTAATCCTGCTCTGGGAATACACAGCATTGGATGTAACCTGTGTGGGAGGGTGTTTCTTGACCAATCAGCTGTGGACTGTGTGTGATAGACCTGCCACTAACCCAATGAGAGCACCTAGCCACGCCCAGCGTTAGGCACACAGGCACAGAGTCACAGATCTGAGCTATTATATAGGAGATAGACAGGTACCGTATATACTCGAGTATAAGCCGACTTTTTCAGCACTTTTTTTTGTGCTGAAAAAGCCACCTCGGCTTATACTCGAGTCAGCTTTAGTGCCAGATATGCCCCACAGTGCCAGATATGCCCCACAGTGCTAGATACTTACCCTCCGTCGCTCCCGCGCTGTCTTCTGAAGGAGGGACACAGAGAGTGCAGCGCGCGGCTCTCCTGTGTCCCTCCTGCATCTCCAGCGGCAGCAGCGTCTGAGTGGTAAAGGAAGTGCACGAACCGGCACTTCCTTTAACACACGCCGCTGCCGCCGGAGATGCAGGAGGGACACAGGAGAGCCGCACGCTGCGCTCTCCGTGTCCCTCCTTCAGAAGACAGCGCGGGAGCGACGGAGGGTAAGTATCTAGCACTGTGGGGCATATCTGGCACACCTGGCACTGTGGGGCATATCTGGCACACCTGGCACTGGGGGGCATATCTGGCACATCTGGCACTGTGGGGCATATCTGGCACTGTGGGGCACATCTGGCACACCTGGCACTGTGGGACATATCTGGCACACCTGGCACTGTGGGGCACATCTGGCACTGTAGGGCACATCTGGCACTGTGGGGCATATCTGGCACTGTGGGGCATGTCTGGCACATCTGGCACTGTGGGACATATCTGGCACTGTGGGGCATATCTGGCACTGTGGGGCATATCTGGCACATCTGGCACTGTGGGGCACATCTTGCACTGTGGGGCATATCTGGCACTGTGGGGCATATCTGGCACTGTGGGGCATGTCTGGCACATCTGGCACTGTGGGACATATCTGGCACTGTGTGGCATATCTGGCACTGTGGGGCATATCTGGCACATCTGGCACTGTGGGGCATATCTGGCACTGTGGGGAATATCTGGCACTGTGGGGCATATCTGGCACATCTGGCACTGTGAGGCATATCTGGCACTATGAGGTCTGTGTACGGGTAGAGCTGCATTTCCCACCCTAGGCTTATACTCGAGTCAATAAGTTTTCCCAGGTTTTTGTGGTAAAATTAGGTGCCTCGGCTTATATTCGGGTCGACTTATACTCGAGTATATACGGTATGTAAGGTCTTAATGCTAAGTTTTACGCAAACAGCCCATCACCCAAAGAGCACCATGAATAGTATGAAGTTGGGGTCCAGTTCTCTTCAGCTGGGACAGGGGCGAAAGATAGTTTGGCACAAAACTTGCTGTCCCCTGTCAGGAAGCTGAAATTGAATTTTACTTTCCGACATGATAACCATGCATAGCAAACATTCCAGTCAACCAAAGAATAGCTACAGAATAGGAAGATCAATACATTGTTATGACTTTTGGGGAGGTGTACTGTATAAAACGTTCAAATGGAGAAGCTGGCCAACGCAACTAATAACATTCGACCTATCACTTTATAGAATGTACTAGATAAATGATAGCTAGAAGTTGATTGGTTTCTGCCGGCAACTTCTACACTTGTCTTCATCAGAAGCTTTGTTACATCTCCCCCTAAATCAGAGCCCAGACTTCAATCCCATTGAAAACCTCTGCAAAGACCTGAAGAGGGCTGTGCACAGGTTATAGCATGAACTTTGACCTTTTGTGCAGGGAAGAGTAGAGTAGAACATCAAAAGGTATAAGTTGAGGGGTGTACCCACTCAGGCAACCAGGGTATTATAGGTTTCTTTTAGTTTTACCTCTTTTTACTAATAATTACTGTATGTTTGTTTGTCACTTTCACTTCATTGAATGAAGGTGAAAAAAGATCTGACGTGTGTCTTAATGTCATAATTTACAACAAAAACTTGACATTTCAAGTGTGTATAACCACTTTATATCCATTGCATGGCCACATAGCTGCATGCACATATAAGTGGCAGTTTTAAAACTTTTATGTTTAACTGTAATCAGACACAGGATCTCTAAATTCTGTTGGAATAGTTTTATTCAGAACCCACACTGACTGTAGGCCATGACTCAGATTTTTTACTATTTTATCCTATATTTTACACCTCAGATATTACTAATTTAAACGGTTGCAGAATACCATAGTCGACTACTAGAGACAAGGTGGGAAGGGGGGGGGGGGGGAATGTAATTGCCTGAGAGAAACGTGAAGTGCGATACTTTGTGCAAGTTCTCAGGATGTGAAGGACAGGGAGGATTCTGGAAGGTTGAGCATGGGAACAGGAGAATTCCTACTCCACGGAACTGTCTGCATCTTGGTCAAGGGTTGCACATTAAGGAGAATCTGCGTAGATAAGGCTGTACTGAACATAGGGCCTAATCCATGTTTGTACGCACATGCCTATGCAGCTGTAAATTTATACGCTACGGAACTGCTAAACATTGCAAGTAAAGCCGTTGCCCAGAAAAGGATACAGATGCCCACCAGAGCCATTGCAAAGTTCCAGCAACTGCGTACACATGCATAGCACCCACGCAACAATGAGGATCATCGACTGCTCAAGTAGGTCTATAGCTACGTAGAGTGCCTGCGGCAGTAGCGATGATGGCGCCATGTGTCTCTACATATATAATCGTAGCAGAAAGCAGATACACACCCTGAAAACTGCCATGATGCACCTGCCATTTTGCCACAATACCCCATTACCTCCCCCAAATGGTCCCTTCCTGTCAATCTATCTGCATTTAAAATCTGAGTGCGAGCGTGATCGTAAAGGTTTAAGACACGGGAGTCCTTTTGGGCGCGCACAGTGTGACGCAGCAGCCACCGGGGTTGCTGGGAGGGATCTGTTTGGATCCCTCTCATAGGATTTTTCGGAGAGAACCCATAGGTTTCTATTAGATAATGCCAACTAAAGATGGCGTTACCTGCTGGGTCCAAGATCTGGAATGTATTGCATTCCGGAGCTTGTTATACATATGGGAAATGCGGCCAAATTCTGAAAGCGTCCATGTCTTCACCGCAGTCGCTTCTGTGACTTTATGTAACTGCTGCTACAAAGTCCTTCCCTGGTGTAGAACCGGGATCCGGTCTGAAGATCGACAGTATCTAGGTCGACAATGTTTAGGTCGACCACTACAGGTCGACAGTCACTAGGTCGACATGGATGGAAGGCCGACAGGGTTTCTAGGTCGACATGTGCTAGGTCGACATGTGCTAGGTCGACAGGTCTAAAGGTCGACATGAGTTTTTCACATTTTTTTCTTTTTTTGAATTTTTTCATACTTAACGATCCACGTGGACTACCATTGGAACGGTAATCTGTGCCGAGCGAATCGGTAGCGGAGCGAAGGCACCATGCCCGAAGCATGGCGAGCGAAGCGAGCCATGCGAGGGGACGCGGTGCACTAATTTGGGATCCCGGTCACTCTACGAAGAAAACGACACCAAAAAAAAAAAATCCTCATGTTGACCTTTAGACCTGTCGACCTAGCACATGTCGACCTAGAAACCCTGTCGACCTTCCATCCATGTCGACCTAGTTATTGTCAACCTATAGTGGTCGACCTAAACATTGTCGACCTAGATACTGTCGATTTGATGAACCACACCCGTAGAACCGTGCGCCTGAATGTGCAAGGAATGAGGTGCCCATTTTCAGCATGCTTAGACGCTGAAATACCACTTGGTGTACTGTATTTTCAGACAGTATCACCATCAAGGCTTTCACTAGCCAAATGGCAAGTGCATATTATCAGTCTGAGTGTGACCTCTAATGTGAGCAATTTAGAGTCTCTGTATACAATCGGCTGTTCCCGGACATGCGTGTGACCACTCAGCATGAGACCTGCTTCACTGTTAGTATCAGCAGGAAGGTGACGAAAATGTATCTTTCCCTGCCAGCGACACGCCTGCGACTTTCCCATAAGAAAAACAGTTCTGTGCATCTGTCTAATGCCCCCCTCCCCCGTACACCTCCCAGGAACGGCCCATACATTTCTACTACCGTGAGTTTCCATTTGAACTGTGAGTCTGTACGTACAAAATTGGGACACATGTGTGGTGCAACTCAGATGCATGCACAGCGAAGAAACATCACTGCACCGCGTCCAACTGAAGCAAGACCATCATATCAAGAGCAGAATTAAGTGGGCCGACAGGGGCCCTCATTCCAAGTTGATCGCTCGCTAGCTACGTTTTGCAGCCGTGGAAACGCATAGTCGCCGCCCACCGGGGAGTGTATTTTAGCTCTGCAAGTGTGCGATCGCATGTGCAGCCGAGCGGTACAAAAACATTTCGTGCAAAACAAGACCAGCCCTGTAGTTACTTATCCTGTGCGATGATTCTAGCGTCGGAGGTCCCGGAATTGACGTCAGACACCCGCCCTGCAAACGCCCGGCCATGCCTGCGTTTTCCCTACCACTCCCATAAAAACGGACAGTTGACACCCATAAACGCCCTCTTCCTGTCAATCTCCTTGCGATCGTTTGTGCAACGATGCTGTTTGTACCCGTACGGAGCGCGTGCGCATTGCGGTGCATACGCATGCGCAATAGTAACCTGATCGCTGCGCTGCAAAAAATGGCAGCGAGCGATCAACTCGGAATGAGGGCCAGTATCAGTAACAACTACAGTGTTTAAAATGAATACACAATAAAATCTATGTGCTGGTGGGTCCTGGAGAGAAGTGCTCTAATAAATAATCAGTATCAGAAGGTTATTCTAAAAACTTTAACGTATAATAATATTACAAATAGCATTTGATTCATAAAAAAAAAATATTGGGCTCGGTTCAAGGGCATTTTAAGAGGAAAGGGCCCGTGTGCAGGCTCCGTGCTGGCCCTCTCTGGTAGCGAGTAGACTCTGCTTTATGCCAGGTCTCCGGGAACATGGCTCCTCCTCCTTCCTTTGTTCATATATCGGCATCTAACAGCCGTACTGCGCATGCGTATTCCTCCTACTAATGCTAATGCCAAAGATTTTGGGCCTGGCCTGGTAAGTGTTTGCCGGGACAGAACTTTTCCGCAAAAAGAAGGAGATGAGGTGCCACAAAAAGCTGCGAAAACGATAAATGATTTTCAGATCTTCTCTATAAATAGAGCCCCTGAAGATAAAGCAATCAGAAATGGAAACAAAACAAACGAAACATAAAAATAAAAAAATAATAATTCAAAATCAATAATAATCTCACTGTGTGATGTTCAGAAGCGACATGTTTCACTTCCTCAGGCAGCAGTGTGATGAATGAGAGGTGACGTCCTATTAAAGGAGAGATTGAGCCTAATCTGATTGATTTGTGCAGGTAAAGAAATAAACCATGAATGACTGCATCCAGGGATGTGGGGGGAAAAGTCACAAATATGTAAAATTACTAGTAAAGAAAAAAGATAAAGATATATTAACAGTGACATGTAAGTGGATCACAATATAATGACATAAAATAACAATAATAATATATGTACTTAGGGCCCGATTCAGCAAGGAGCGCTGCTACGACAGCGTTAGCATGCTGGGGCCTTTTGAAGTGTGCGCACATGCAGATGCCGCGCTGCGCGTGCGCGTCACGCGTGTGACGGCATCTCACAAGCAAACACCTCTGCCTGATTGACAGGCAGAGGCGTTCACATAGTGGGATGGTGCGTCGCATCAGCGTTTCCGGGGCGGCATTGGGGGGGCGCAGTCCGGACAACGCTGGCGTGTCCAGACCGTTTGTTGGGCGGGCCACGGTGGCTGCGTGACGTCACACACAGCCGCTGCGACCAGAAACATAGCAGCTAGGCTGCGTAGGCAGGGGGCAACCCTAACCATGCAAGAGCATCGCCGTCTTGCATTGCACTCGCATGTTTGGGGGGAGGGTGCAGGACCCAGCGTGTGTGGTGAACTTGCCCTGTGCCGGGCGTCACCCCGCAATTCAGTGTAATGGGTTGTAGATGTGTGATTTTTCGCACATCTATGACCCATGCTGAATGAGGCCCTTATATTGGCTGCGGCAGGGACTCGGTGGGGTGCCAGCAACGGCAAGTGCATATACACTTGCCGATGTCGTCGTGAAGGGACCGCTGGGGGGAGCGGGCCCTAGTTAATGAGGTCCTCCCTTGGGTGGACTGTTCAGACGAGGGAGGGGGGCATTAACGATGCGCGGGAGCAAACAATATTGAGTGTGCACACTAGACGAGATAGTAAAAGATAACGCTCAGTATGGTCCTTCTGAGCGATATCTTTAACTTTCTCGTTTAGTGTGTATGGGGCTTTAGAGACGTGCTGTCAATCAAAATGAAAAGTGCAGCATAAGTATGTACTATCTCTTATCACTACCATCCCCTCCAAACACAACGAATAAACATGTTACAATAGACATACAATTTTAGGTAGGACAATTAATCAGTAGTAGTCATAAATGATATGTTTTCCAAATGAAAAGTCTATCTTCAGGCTAAATTGAATCTTTATGATTAACTGTATGCATCATATGATTTCAGTATGCCTTGTGGCACACTAGCATCTTGGGGGAGATTTATCAATGCTTGGAGTGAGATAAAGGCCTAATTCATGTTTGTACGCAATGGCTGATAACCATGCAATGGAGCGATTATCAGTAGACTGCGCATGGGCTGCGATTGCAATGCGCATGCACGAAGGAGCCTCTGCGATCTTAATCGCAATGAGGATTTCATGGGAAAGTGATTGACAGAAAGTGACTGTCTAAAAGTCTGAACGGGGAGTTTATGGGGAGTGGTTGCTTGTTGCTGTTTGGCGACGTCCGTGCGCATTGTGGTGCATAGGCATGCGCAGTCAATCGATAATCGCCCACTGTTCAAAAACACACAGCAGCGATCAGGTCTGAATTGGGCCCATGGTCTAAAGTACCAACCAATCAGCTCCTAGCTTTCATTTTTCAAACCCAGTCTGTAAAATGATAAATAGAAGCTGATTGGTTTGTACAATTTCTCTCTTCCATTAATCTGTCTCCGATCTTTGAAAAATCTCCCCCTAAGTCATAATCAACCACTTGTGGCAGTTAATTAATGCGGCAAGCTTCCCTTGTGGACTTGCGGTGTAATTCAGATCTGATAGCTGCTGTGCATTTTTGCACAGCATGCGATCAGATCTAAACTGCGCATGTGTCTGAGCCGCACTGTGCCGGCACGACGGACGGCTGCAACGAGGATGGTGCGAAGGATCCACTTGCACGGGGGTCGTACGCAAGGAGATTGACAGGAAGAGGCCGTTTGAACTGACCGTTTTCCGGGAGTGTCCAGAAAAACGCAAGCGGGCTCAGGTGTTTTGAGGGAGGGTGTTTGACGTCAGCTCCGGCCCCTATCAGGAGGATTCAATCGCAGCGGCTGAGTAAGTCCTGGGCTGCTCAGAGACTGCAAAAACTGATTTTTGTGCAGCTCCGCTAACAAAGCGATCGCACACTTGCACAGGCTTTTCCCCGCCTCCTGTAGGTGGCGACTATCTGATCGCAGGGCAGCAAGAAACGCAGCTCAGTGATCAGATCTGAATTACCCCCTTGATATACAACGTTTACTTACTGTGTAGCTACAGGTTTATTAGCAGCTAGACTTTAATCCCTTATAATCCAATAAAGTACATGCAGTTACTCACTGATCCTGAATTACCTGTTTGGCTTAGTAAATAACCATAACAGATGTTGCTGTTTAAAGATGGTTTTGTTTTGTTTTTTAATGAATGATGTCCTGTTACAGAAGAATGACTTTATTTAAATTTGCATGCAGCCAATGACCGAGGCACTGAGAGGGTTACATTTCTAATCCCTTTTGAAAGCAACTTCAGCAGGTTACAAATAGAAGATGACGTTTCATCCAACTGCTGACTTGGGGCTTTTTTCCCACCTTCTTATCTATTTTTACAGCTGCTTTGTGTGATGTAGGCTCAGTAATCTGATAGTAATCATTGGATGGCACAGCTGGTAATGTGTCTTCTTTACACACCGACACGGTGCAAGCAACATGTGTATAGCCTACTCTGTGAGCGGTTGTGTAGCCAAGCAGGGAAAACTCAAACCGACAGCTGTTCTGCGGCTTGCCGTTTAATTTGGCCTTTCATGCTTCTAAACTTTGTCTTTCAAGCATAATGAGCAGGAAAGTTCCATTCAGAATTATTTTCTGCCAGGAGTTTCATCACAGAACTACTTCTGAGTTTGCAGTGAGTAAAGCTTCTCCTTCTAGTCCTAAAATTGCAGCCCTACTTTAAATGAACAGGGCATTTTCCATCGTTGTCATAGGAAACTTGACAAAAGAGGGACAGTTTTGGGATACTGTATGTGTTTGGAAAGCGTGGATTGCTCCCTTTCTTCTAATGAAACTTACAGAAAAATATTCAACTCATCAAAGGTAGGCAAATAAATTCAGGTGGATCCCTCATTATAGCATTGGTACATTCATACAGTCAACAGAGTGGAATTAGAATGTTGAGCACTGAACATGCACAGTACATGGTTATATAGGCGGATTAAACCCTCAATGAGCTGTAGGTGTTTAGGAAATTCATAATGATACAGGATCTTGGAGTGACTTCAGCTATTTATAGTCAATTAGGGTTGGATTTAAATTTCAATATATTTATTTCGTTTTTGCATGCTCCTATTTAAATTACATTAATTAGCACTGTCATCAAAGGAATGCCATCCAATAGTGGACGTTTATGAAAAATGTTGCTTGTTTTCTATGACTAGGGGTAATTCAGCTGTGTTTGGAGTAGCGTTACATGTAGCAAAGTATCAAAATAATGGTACTTTGCGCATGAGCAAGACAGGTTCTGTGCATGCCCAAAAAGATCTTATGACTACAGATGGAGATTGGCATCAGACTGTTATTGATTGACAGTCTGATGCCATTTGGTAGTAGGGAGGGGGCGGTGAGGGCCTCCGTTTTTCCAAATGGATGCGTGTTGCCGCTGTTGCAGGGGTGGGAAGAGGCCAGGATCTCTGTCAGAGGACGGAGATTTCCTGGTCTCTTGGTAGCAACTGCGGTGGCTGGCTTGTGCAACCCCTTGGGTCATGCAGCCAGCCGATAGATCTGATACTGTGGCCTTGGATGCAGCTTGGATCAGTAATGCAACAGGAGGCATGACGCCCCCTGCTCCATTACCATATTAGTGCTATCGCTGCTGCTTCCATGTAAGCAGCTCATGCGGCCATTCTCCACCAGTAGCTCATGCGCCCATTCTCCACCAGTAGCTCATGCGCCCATTATCCACCAGCAGCTCATGCGTCCATTCTCCGCCAGTAGTTCATGCGTCCATTCTCCACCATCAGCTGATGCGTCCATTCTCCACCAGCAGCTGCCAGCAGCTCATGCATCCATTCTCCGCCAGCAGCTCATGCATCCATTCTCCGCCAGCAGCTCATGCGTCCATTCTCCGCCAGCAGCTCATGCGTCCATTCTCCGCCAGCAGCTCATGCGTCCATTCTCCGCCAGCAGCTCATGCATCCATTCTCCGCCAGCAGCTCATGCATCCATTCTCCGCCAGCAGCTCATGCATCCATTCTTCACCAGCAGCTCATGCATCCATTCTTCACCAGCAGCTCATGCATCCATTCTTCATCAGCATCTCGTGCATCTATTCTCCACCAGTAACTCATGCAGCAGCTCATGCATCCATTCTCCACCAGCAGCTCATGCGTCCAATCTCCACCAGTAGTTCATGCGTCCATTCTCCGCCATCAGCTGATGCGTCCATTCTCCGCCATCAGCTGATGCGTCCATTCCCCGCCAGCAGCTGATGCATACATTCTCCACCAGCAGCTGATGCATCCATTCTCCGCCAGCAGCTCATGCATCCATTCTCTGCCAGCAGCTCATGCATCCATTCCACACCAGCAGCTCATGCATCCATTCTCCACCAGCAGCTCATGCATCCATTCTCCGCAAGCAGCTCATGCATCCATTCTCCACCATCAGCTGATGCGTCCATTCTCCACCAGCAGCTAATGCATCCATTCTCCGCCAGCAGCTGATGCATCCATTCTCCGCCAGCAGCTAATGCATCCATTCTCCGCCAGCAGCTCATGCATCCATTCTCCGCCAGCAGCTCATGCATCCATTCTCCGCCAGCAGCTCATGCATCCATTCTCCGCCAGCAGCTCATGCATCCATTCTCCGCCAGCAGCTCATGCATCCATTCTCCGCCAGCAGCTCATGCATGCATTCTTCACCAGCATCTCATGCATCCATTCTTCATCAGAATCTAATGCATCCATTCTCCACCAGTAACTCATGCAGCAGCTCATGCATCCATTCTCCACCAGCAGTTCATGCATCCATTCTCCACCAGTAGTTCATGCATCCATTCTCCACCATCAGCTGATGCATCCATTCTCCACCATCAGCTGATGCGTCCATTCTCCACCAGCAGCTGCCAGCAGCTCATGCATCCATTTCCGCCAGCAGCTCATGCATCCATTCTCCGCCAGCAGCTCATGCATCCATTCTCCGCCAGCAGCTCATGCATCCATTCTCCGCCAGCAGCTCATGCATCCATTTACTGCCAGCAGCTCATGCATCCATTCTTCACCAGCAGCTCATGCATCCATTCTTTATCAGAATCTCATGCATCCATTCTCCACCAGTAACTCATGCAGCAGCTCATGCATCCATTCTCCACCAGCAGTTCATGCATCTATTCTTTGCCAGCAGCTCATGCATCCATTCTTTGCCAGCAGTTCATGCATCCATTCTTCACCAGCAGTTCATGCATCCATTCTTCACCAGCAGCTCATGCATCCATTCTTCACCAGCAGCTCATGCATCCATTCTTCATCAGCATCTCATGCATCTATTCTCCACCAGTAACTCATGCAGCAGCTCATGCATCCATTCTCCACCAGCAGCTCATGCGTCCAATCTCCACCAGTAGTTCATGTGTCCATTCTCCACCAGCAGCTCATGCATCCATTCTCCGCCAGCAGCTCATGCATCCATTCTCCGCCAGCAGCTCATGCATCCATTCTCCGCCAGCAGCTCATGCATCCATTCTCCACCAGCAGCTCATGCATCCATTCTTCACCAGCAGCTCATGCATCCATTCTCCACCAGTAACTCATGCAGCAGCTCATGCATCCATTCTCCACCAGCAGCTAATGCGTCTATTCCCCACCAGCAGCTCATGCATCCATTCTCCGCTAGCAGCTCATGCATCCATTCTCCGCTAGCAGCTCATGCATCCATTTTTCACCAGCATCTCATGCATCCATTCTCCACCAGCAGCTCATGCATCCATTCTCCACCAGCAGCTCATGCATCCATTCTCCGCTAGCAGCTCATGCATCCATTCTCCGCTAGCAGCTCATGCATCCATTCTTCACCAGCATCTCATGCATCCATTCTTCATCAGAATCTCATGCATCCATTCTCCACCAGTAACTCATGCAGCAGCTCATGCATCCATTCTCCACCAGCAGTTCATGCATCTATTCTTTGCCAGCAGCTCATGCATCCATTCTTTGCCAGCAGTTCATGCATCCATTCTTCACCAGCAGCTCATGCATCCATTCTTCACCAGCAGCTCATGCATCCATTCTTCATCAGCATCTCGTGCATCTATTCTCCACCAGTAACTCATGCAGCAGCTCATGCATCCATTCTCCACCAGCAGCTCATGCGTCCAATCTCCACCAGTAGTTCATGCGTCCATTCTCCACCAGCAGCTGATGCGTCCATTCTCCGCCATCAGCTGATGCATCCATTCTCCGCCAGCAGCTCATGCATCCATTCTCCACCAGCAGCTCATGCATCCATTCTCCGCCAGCAGCTCATGCATCCATTCTCCGCCGGCAGCTCATGCATCCATTCTCCACCAGTAACTCATGCATCCATTCTCCGCCAACAGCTCATGCATCCATTCTGCTCCAGCAGCTCATGCATCCATTCTTCATCAGCATCTCATGCATCCATTCTCCACCAGTAACTCATGCAGCAGCTCATGCATCCATTCTCCACCAGCAGTTCATGCATCTATTCTTTGCCAGCAGCTCATGCATCCATTCTTTGCCAGCAGTTCATGCATCCATTCTTCACCAGCAGCTCATGCATCCATTCTTCACCAGCAGCTCATGCATCCATTCTTCATCAGCATCTCGTGCATCTATTCTCCACCAGTAACTCATGCAGCAGCTCATGCATCCATTCTCCACCAGCAGCTCATGCGTCCAATCTCCACCAGTTGTTCATGCGTCCATTCTCCACCAGCAGCTGATGCGTCCATTCTCCGCCATCAGCTGATGCATCCATTCTCCGCCAGCAGCTCATGCATCCATTCTCCACCAGCAGCTCATGCATCCATTCTCCGCCAGCAGCTCATGCATCCATTCTCCGCCAGCAGCTCATGCATCCATTCTCCGCCGGCAGCTCATGCATCCATTCTCCACCAGTAACTCATGCATCCATTCTCCGCCAACAGCTCATGCATCCATTCTGCTCCAGCACCTCATGCATCCATTCTTCAACAGCATCTCATGCATCTATTCTCCACCAGTAACTCATGCAGCAGATCATGCGTCCATTTTCCACCAGTAGTTTATGCGTCCATTCTCCGCCATCAGCTGATGCATCCATTCCCCGCCAGCAGCTCATGCATCCATTCTCCACCAACAGCTGACGCATCCATTCTCCGCCAGCAGCTCATGCATCCATTCTCTACCAGCAGCTCATGGATCCATTCTTAACCGGCAGCTCATGCATCCATTCTCCACCAGTAACTCATGCAGAAGCTCATGCATCCATTCTCCACCAGCAGCTTATGCATCCATTCTCCACCAGCAGCTGATGCGTTTATTCTCCACCATCAGCTGATGCATCCATTCTCCACCAGCAGCTGATGCATCCATTCTCCACCAGCAGCTCATGCATTCATTCTCCGCTAGCAGGTCATGCATCCATTCTCCGCCAGCAGATCATGCATCTATTCTCCGCCAGTAGCTCATGCATCCATTCTCCGCCAACAGC
This sequence comes from Pseudophryne corroboree, assembly GCF_028390025.1. NCBI lineage: Eukaryota > Metazoa > Chordata > Amphibia > Anura > Myobatrachidae > Pseudophryne > Pseudophryne corroboree. The sequence goes on along the minus strand of NC_086450.1, from coordinate 103,347,553 downwards.
TCATGCGTCCATTCTTCACCAGCATCTCATGCATCCATTCTTCAACAGTAACTCATCCAGCAGCTCATGCATCCATTCTCCACCAGCAGCTCATGCATCCATTCTCCACCAGTAGCTCATGCAGTAGCTGATTAATCTATTTTCCACCAGTAGCTGATGCAACCATTCTCCACCATCAGCTGTGAACTGCTGCACAGACATTAAAGAGATTATATTATCGATTATTGCCAACTTTTGCTTGATATTAGTGTATCACAGTTTATTTCTCTGGGGTGGGCGTTATCAAACTTTCTAAAGAGGCCAAGTGAATTTGCCCACAATACCCCACTGCAACCAATCAGCTAGTATCATTTTAAAGAATGCACAGTATAAATGATAGATATAAGCTGTTTGGTTGCAATGGGTAACTTTTCAATTTTTCCACTTTAGAATGTTTAGAATGTTAAAACACATCTATTCCAAATTGGCCAAAAGTCTACAAGATAAGCCTTCAGATCCCCCAACACCACTATGCATACAATTTCTGAAATATGTCAAAAAGTTTCCAAAAATTATTATTTTAAAAAATTGTTAGGACAGTAATGGGGCTATTTAGCAATTAATTTTGCCCTTAAAATATGCATGTTTCTAGATGTTTAAGAGCAAAATTAATGTTGCTTGAATGTATCAATACAGAATGCAGGAGATATCAGAGTAACCTCCTGATTTCTGGCCGGCAGCCCTTGCAGCTGCAAGAAAACTCTAGGGATGGTATTTAACAAGTTCCACAAAGTGTAGCTTTCCGGATCTTTCATGTTTGGTCTAACTCCATCTTCAGATGGAGTTAGCCTGTTAATTTCAATGGAGCAGGCTTACGACTCCTCTCCAGTGGGCTGGAGGTGATCCCGATGCCCATCGCAATGTCTTAGCATTGGACATGCGCAAAAAGAGCGCTGTGGTTCGGACCTGAGAGTAAAGTGATTGCATATGTGATCACTTTACTTCTTATTGATTGCCAAGATGGGCTCTTATCAGAGCCTGTGTCCTAGATACTAGGTAAATTACAAAGAAAATAATAATCTTTCTTGCTGCGTTACGTGGCGACTCAGACAGAGAAACCACTACTGCCATGGGCGTAGCTATAGTTGCAAGGGGTGCCATTGCAATGGGGCCCAGGGGCTTACAGGGCCTGGACCCAGGTTATAAAGTTGCATACCAATAAACCAGATTTACCTGCTAAGCAACTGGGCCTGATCCATTGCCCAGCCTGAACTGTGTGACATTATATTTTCAGTGAGAGGAGTGTGTAGTGGATGTAATAATGGTAAAGGGCACTGTAATGGGGCATAATGTGAACTGGAGGCCACTGTAATGTGGCACAATATGAGCTAGAGGGCACTGTAATGTGTCATAATATGACCTGTTCATAATAAAAGTGGAGGGCACTATAATGTTACATAATAAGAACTGGGGCACTGTAATGTGGCACAATATAAAATGGAGGCACTATAGTGGCATAATATGAACTGGGGCACTGTAATGTGGCACAATATAAAATGGAGGCACTATAGTGTGGCATAATATGAACTGGGGCACTGTAATGTGGCACAATATAAAATGGAGGCACTATAGTGTGGCATAATATGAACTGGGGCAGTGTAATGTGGCATAATATAAAATGGAGGCACTATAGTGTGGCATAATATGAACTGGGGCACTGTAATGTGGCACAATATAAAATGGAGGCACTATAGTGTGGCATAATATGAACTGGGGCACTGTAATGTGGCACAATATAAAATGGAGGCACTATAGTGTGGCATAATATGAACTGGGGCAGTGTAATGTGGCACAATATAAAAGTGGAGGGAACTATAGTGTGGCATAATATGAACTGGGGCACTGTAATGTGGCACAATATAAAATGGAGGCACTATAGTGTGGCATAATATGAACTGGGGCAGTGTAATGTGGCACAATATAAAATGGAGGCACTATAGTGTGGCATAATATGAACTGGGGCACTGTAATGTGGCACAATATAAAATGGAGGCACTATAGTGTGGCATAATATGAACTGGGGCAGTGTAATGTGGCATAATATAAAATGGAGGCACTATAGTGTGGCATAATATGAACTGGGGCACTGTAATGTGGCACAATATAAAATGGAGGCACTATAGTGTGGCATAATATGAACTGGGGCACTGTAATGTGGCACAATATAAAATGGAGGCACTATAGTGTGGCATAATATGAACTGGGGCAGTGTAATGTGGCACAATATAAAAGTGGAGGGAACTATAGTGTGGCATAATATGAACTGGGGCACTGTAATGTGGCACAATATAAAATGGAGGCACTATAGTGTGGCATAATATGAACTGGGGCAGTGTAATGTGGCACAATATAAAATGGAGGCACTATAGTGTGGCATAATATGAACTGGGGCACTGTAATGTGGCACAATATAAAATGGAGGCACTATAGTGTGGCATAATATGAACTGGGGCAGTGTAATGTGGCACAATATTAAATGGAGGCACTATAGTGTGGCATAATATGAACTAGGGCACTGTAATGTGGCACAATATAAAATGGAGGCACTATAGTGTGGCATAATATGAACTGGGGCAGTGTAATGTGGCACAATATAAAATGGAGGCACTATAGTGTGGCATAATATGAACTGGGGCACTGTAATGTGGCACAATATAAAATGGAGGCACTATAGTGTGGCATAATATGAACTGGGGCAGTGTAATGTGGCACAATATAAAATTGGAGGGAACTATAGTGTGGCATAATATGAACTGGGGCACTGTAATGTGGCACAATATAAAATGGAGGCACTATAGTGTGGCATAATATGAACTGGGGCAGTGTAATGTGGCACAATATAAAATTGGAGGGAACTATAGTGTGGCATAATATGAACTGGGGCACTGTAATGTGGCACAATATAAAATGGAGGCACTATAGTGTGGCATAATATGAACTGGGGCAGTGTAATATGGCAAAGTATGAACATAGGGTGTTGTAATGTGGCATAATATGAACTAGGGACACTGGGGGCCTAAATCAGTGGTTGGAGGTGCAATCACTGCTGCTTCCTTGGAAGGTAATGGCAATGCAGCAGGAGACGTCTATTACAAGCAGATGCCTCCTGCTGCAGTAGAGAGCCAACCTGCGCCCTAGGATGCAGCATTGGATCACTGACTCACCATTGGGCCGCTCCCGTCAAAGCGGCTAGGAAATATCAGTCCTACGACGGAAATCCCTGGCCTCTTCCCACCCCACATGTGGAGGCTGGCACCACCCCCTCCTCGCCCCCCAGGCAGCAGCAGATGGTCAGTCACTGACAGTATGTTGCCATTCTGCATCCTGTGTCTCAGGACCTGTTCATGCACGTGCAGAATGGGTCCTGCGCAAAATCTGTACTTTGCAGCACAGGGCACAACGCCAACCACATCTTAATTAGGCCCTGTATGTCATAATGTTAATTGTGGATGCTGTGTGGCGTAATGTGTACTGACAGCCCAACAGTGTGACATCATGTAAACTAGGAAACTATGATGGTTCATAAAATGGACTAGGGCACTACTATGGGGCATAACATTATTAACTGCTGCAGAGGGGTGTCTCTCAAGGGACAGTCAGTATGTTGCTATAGCGCTCAGAAACTTCTGGTTACCCCCCTGACTTCTACCATCAGACTGGTGCAAGCTTCGATGGTGCGTGTCAGAATCAGGCCATTGATGTGATGGCAGCTCATTAATACGCATGTGGTGAAAGACCATCTCTGTCTCATGAATACACCTGAGCAGTTGTTTATTTGAATTTACTACTTAAGTTTGGCAGGAAATGATGTTGAGCCTGGATGACAAAAGAACTGAATATTTCATAAGCCCCCGGAATATTGTCTTACACTGCGGGCTGAGGCTCTGTGTGTCTATTGTGTAGTCTTTATACGGCTATATTATCAGGATCAGGAGAAGAATTTTCGTTCCATACACAGGAAGCCAGACATTCACACAGGTATGGTGAGTGCTGTCCCAATTACGTCATTTATTCACTGTATCACAGGGTAAGTCAGGTATAGAATAAGCAGGCATGACATGACAGCTGTAGTGGAACTACAAGTTCTCAAATGCTCTACCCGTCAGTGGCTGGCAGGGTACACTGCAAATTATAGACGCACAACGGCTGGTAAGCCATGGGTTGCTTAAGCCTGATATATAGGTAACATTAAAGTAAAGGGGGATTTAGTAGATGTGTCTGTTAGACTAATACATGAATGTTGTATTGTTAGACTAATACTGTACATAAATGTTGTATAGCACTGAGTTACTCATGATACATGTCTTACAGATATGTAAACAGCTTACACAGACTTTCACAGTCTCCTCGTGGCTTGACAATTAGTTAGATGACCTAACCAGATATCTAGGTGCATTGAATAGTATGTTTATCAGCCAGGGAAGGTTGTCACCTGATAGGACAATTTATGTCCACATTGTTAGATACTGTATTAAGTTCAAGGAAAGGGCATTAGTAGATCACACAGTCCGACATATATTGTTCTGCTGGCATCCACTGATTGGACAATGTAGATGCAATAGCTTAGTGTTCTTATCAATGGGTGTACCATCTTCCACCCTATTATAGAATATTGTAAACAAAGGTGGACATCCTGAGCTTGCTCTGAGGAGGTGCCTATATGGCCATTCTGTTACGTTCCCCCATCTATAATACAGACGTGTATCCACCCCACCCCGTGCTGCGCCGGACGGTACTGTTATTTATTCTTTATTCCGTAGTCAGAAAACTGCAGAGACTCTGTTCTCTATCTAGGGTTGTCCAGCACTAAACTTTCAATGGGGCATGCAAATATTTTGTTAGACAGATAGAAATAGAATGTTCGAATTTAATGGCAATAAAGAACAGGATGGTTCACTGCAAATTTCATTGCCTGTTTTTATGTAGGCATGCATTCTGTATTTGTAATAGAAAAATATATTATGGTGTATTTTCATTTTCTTTACATTTTAAGCTATTAGTATTTACATAGCTTATGTTTGTGTCATGCTGTTTTAATTGTACTCCTGCACCAAAGACGTGCAAAACTCAATATATTTGTACTTCCGAGTCTTGTTTCGCTTCCATCTTCAATTACAGATAAAGCACCACTTATCCCACACTGATCTACTCAGTCTACCTCCAATAGCAATCTATGATACCCTTTGTTAAATGGTATTTCTTTTTTATATAGAGATCATAATGAATTGATCTCACTAGATATGACTGATGCTTCATCAATATTTAGCATCTTCTCTGTGTCCTTTCTTGTTAATCTCTCTGCCCAGGCCCAAATTAGTGGAAAAGCCACATATCGGTTTTGAATAACTGATAGAATATATTTATTTTTGAATAGAATTGGGACCTGGTGGAGGATGGATACTTGAGTGTTGAAACAATAGGAATTATACAAGTGGCTGATACAGAAAAAGTGGCCCAGGATGGTAAAAAGTTGAAATACAGTTTTCAGTTTTTAAATGGAATATCTGGGGTCCAGTGCTTAGATTTGTCACTCAGGGCTGAAACAGTCAAAGGATCAATACAAAGAACTTGAACCCAGGCCTTGTTTGGTGACCCAGAAGAAAGATTATAATGGAGGTAGATAGAGCCTAAAGTACTGGGATGGAAAGAGACACACCCATAGTGATAGTGATACCCATAGTGGTATATTCAATTAGAATCGGAAACTGCCGTCTTGTCGGAAAGACTGCTGTTTCCGACTGGTATAGGTCGGAAGGGGTTCCGACCTATTCAATCCCGCCTCATTTTTTCCGACAAGTCGGGAATTCCGACGGAATACAAGTGGATCGGCGGCTTCAGCCGCTGAGCCGCGTGTATTGTCGGAAGCGGGGCCAAACCGGTATTATTCAGTAAAGTAAGTTATCAATATTTTTCAGTAAAAAAAACAACAACCCCTATTTCGAGAATGCCCATCAATTAGGGGAGCGTGTAAGAGTGCAAAGTTACAGATGTGCAGCTTAAATGCTATTATATTCCATTTGTGACAAGATGCTCCAATTGTTACAGTGCAGGGTTTCCCAAACTAGGTCCTCAATGCAGCCTGACAGTCCAGGTTTTATGGATGTCCATGCTTGATTACAGATAGTTAAATCAAACTGGTGAATGGAGATAAAGGCCCTCATTCTGAGTTGTTCGCTGCGTAGCGATCATTTTAAAAAAACAGCAAAACTAGGCATGCGTATGGGGCGCAATGCGCACTCGCGGCGTACGGGTACAAAGAGCATCGTTGTTTTGCACTGCTTGTAGAGACGATTCCATTCGCACAGCCGATCGCAAGGAGAATGACAGGAAGAGGGAGTTTATGGGTGTCAACTGACCATTTTCTGGGTGTGTTTGGAAAAACGCAGGCATGCCCAGGAGTTTGCAGGGCTCATATCTGATGTCAATTCCAGGACCTTCGCCACAGTAATCATTGCACAGAATCAGTAACTACAGGTCTGGTCTTGTTTTGCACAAAATGTTTTTGTACTGCTCTGCTGCACATGCGTTCGCACACTTGCAAAGCAAAAATTCACTCCCCCGTGGGCGGCGACTATGCGTTTGCACGGCTGTTAAAAGTAGCCAGCTAGCGATTAACTCGGAATGAGGGCCAAAGTACCAACCAATCAGCCCCTGTCATTTTTCAAACACAGCCTGTAACATGGCAGCTTATTGGCTGGTACTTTATCTCCGTCCACTTCATCTCTCTCTCCAAGGCTAGTATATAGACCTCTTAGTGCATCAAATCGGAGTGTGTGCAATTTTCCCTTTTGAATTTACTCATTTATTGGGTCTGTCTGGTCACCTGGTCATCTGTGTCCATAGTTACCTTCCCCAAACACACCTGTCAGGATCAAATGTCCTTGAGTTTTATACCTGTTTTGTAATGATAATTATATTGTTGCATTGTTCTCCATTTTGTGCTTCAATGTCAGATCAGCTGCTGACAACGCCAATCCTAATTTTGTATTATAAGTAAATGGAGTAGCTGAAGGCCTGTTGCTTCTTTCTGGCATTGAGTACATGTCAAATGCTAATTAAAAGTGAGGCTTCTTATCTTTATCATTGATTGCTGTTAGTGCTTCTCTCCCAGGCCTTTTCTGAGGGGATTACGGTGTTTAGTTTTAGTGCACTACATTACCACAAGTAGTTTACCATACTAACACCATTAATAATTAAGACTAGATTTGGTTTCTGGGCACAACAAAACATGTATAATTAATTACAGAAAATCAGTCCTGTATATCTGATGCTGTAAAATAGTCATGTGAAGTAGGAGCATTGTAGAAGGAGTTTGTCGCATCTTTTACTTTTATCTTTGTATTAGATACTGAGTGCAATTCACAGCAATACACAGTGATATGAGAAATGCTACATATACCCCTTTCAGACTTAGGCCCACATTTATCAAGCCTTGGAGACTATATATATAGCAGTACGGTACAGTAGTCCACTGCTCTACCTTTGTGTCGTCAAGTATACTATCCATCCATACCTGTGGTGCATTTCAGTTTTGCACAGTTTGCTGACCACCAGTATATATAATATATAGCAGTACGGTACAGAAGGCCACTGCTCTACCTACCTCTGTGTCGTCAAGTATACTATCCATCCATACCTGTGGTGCATTTCAGTTTGCACAGTTTGCTGACCACCAGTATATATAATATATAGCAGTACGGTACAGTAGGCCACTGCTCTACCTACCTCTGTGTCGTCAAGTATACTATCAATCCATACCTGTGGTGCATTTCAGTTTTGCAGTTTGCTGACCACCAGTATATATAATATATAGCAGTACGGTACAGTAGGCCACTGCTCTACCTACCTCTGTGTCGTCAAGTATAGTTTCCATCCATACCTGTGGTGCATTTCAGTTTTGCACAGTTTGCTGACCACCAGTATATATAATATATAGCAGTATGGTACAGTAGGCCACTGCTCTACCTACCTCTGTGTCGTCAAGTATACTATCCATCCATACCTGTGGTGCATTTTAGTTGTTGTGCGCAGTATATATAGTAGGAGGACAGTGCATAATTTTACTGACCACCAGTATATAATATATAGCAGTACGGTACAGTAGGCCATTGCTATTGATATATTACTGGCATATAATTCCACACATTAAAAAATGGAGAACAAAAATGTGGAGGGTAAAATAGGGAAAGATCAAGATCCACTTCCACCTCGTGCTGAAGCTGCTGTCACTAGTCATGGCCGAGACGTTGAAATGCCATCAACGTCGTCTGCCAAGGCCGATGCCCAATGTCATAGTAGAGAGCATGTAAAATCCAAAAAACAAAAGTTCAGTAAAATGACCCAAAAATCAAAATTAAAAGCGTCTGATGAGAAGCGTAAACTTGCCAATATGCCATTTACGACACGGAGTGGCAAGGAACGGCTGAGGCCCTGGCCTATGTTCATGGCTAGTGGTTCAGATTCACATGAGAATGGAAGCACTCATCCTCTCGTTAGAAAACTGCAGTGCCACTCCTAGATGGGCCAGGTGTTTGTGTCGGCCACTTGCGTCGCTTAGCTTAGTCACACAGCTACCTCATTGCGCCTCTTTTTTTCTTTGCATCATGTGCTGTTTGGGGACTAATTTTTTTTAAGTGCCATCCTGTCTGACACTGCAGTGCCACTCCTAGATGGGCCAGGTGTTTGTGTCGGCCACCTGTGTCGCTTAGCTTAGTCACACAGCCAGAGGCGTAACTAGGGTTTTCGGAGCCCAGGGCAAGATGGAAAATGGCGCCCCCCCCCCCCCCCCCGGAAAAAAAAACATACAAAAAGAATCATGTGCGCGCGGTGAAAAAAAAACTGGGCGTGGCCACACACCTGAAGGGGTGTGGCCACGCTCCAGAAGGGGTGTGGCCACTGAAAATGGCCCACAGTGCCAGTTACATTGCCCCACAGTGCCAGTTACATTGCCCGACAGTGCCGGATACATTGCCCCACAGTGCCGGATACATTGCCCCACTCAGTGCCAGTTACATTGCCCAACTCAGTGCCAGTTACATTGCCCCACAGTGTCAGTTACATTGCCCCACAGTGCCAGTTACATTGCCCCACAGTGCCGGATACATTGCCCCACAGTGCCGGATACATTGCCCCACTCAGTGCCAGTTACATTGCCCCACAGTGTCAGTTACATTGCCCCACAGTGCCAGTTACATTGCCCCACAGTGCCAGTTACATTGCCCGACAGTGCCGGATACATTGCCCCACTCAGTGCCGGATACATTGCCCCACTCAGTGCCAGTTACATTGCCCCACTCAGTGCCAGTTACATTGCCCCACAGTGTCAGTTACATTGCCCCACAGTGCCAGTTACATTGCCCCACAGTGCCGGATACATTGCCCCACAGTGCCGGATACATTGCCCCACAGTGCCGGATACATTGCCCCACTCAGTGCCAGTTACATTGCCCCACTCAGTGCCAGTTACATTGCCCCACAGTGCCGGTTACATTGCCCACAGTGCCGGTTACATTGCCCCACAGTGCCGGTTACATTGCCCCACAGTGCCGGATACATTGCCCCACAGTGCCGGATACATTGCCCCACTCAGTGCCAGTTACATTGCCCCACAGTGCCAGTTACATTGCCCCACAGTGCCAGTTACATTGCCCACAGTGCCAGTTACATGCCCCACAGTGCCAGATACATTGCCCCACAGTGCCAGATACATGCCCCACTCAGTGCCAGATACATGCCCCACAGTGCCAGTTACATTGCCCCACAGTGCCGGATACAATGCCCCACAATGCCGGATACATGCCCCACAGTGCCAGATACATTGCCCCACAGTGCCAGTTAAATGCCCCACAGTGCCAGGCACCACTCAGTGCCAGTTACATGCCCCACAGTGCCAGGCCCCACTCAGTGTCAGTTACATGCCCCATTTGGTGCCAGTTACATGCCCCACAGTGCCAGATACATTGCCCCACAGTGCCAGATACATTGCCCCACAGTGCCAGATATATGCCCCACAGTGCCAGGCCCCACTCAGTGCCAGTTACATGCCCCACAGTGCCAGATACATTGCCCCACTGTGCCAGATATATGCCCTACAGTGCCAGGCCCCACTCAGTGCCAGTTACATGCCCCATTTGGTGCCAGATACATTGCCCCACAGTGCCAGTTACATGCCCCACAGTGCCAGTTACATGCCCCACAGTGCCAGTTACATTGCCCCACAGACAGTGCCAGATACATGCCCCACAGTGCCAGTTACATTGCCCCACAGACAGTGCCAGATACATGCCCCACAGTGCCAGGCCCCACTTGGTGCCAGATACATGCCACCCCATGCCGCCGGACCGCCCCCCCGTGCCGCCGGACCCCCCCCCCGTCACTTACCGGCCGGTGGCTTCTTGTTGCTATGTGAGGGGAGGAGAGTGCAGCGCAGCGCCTCTCCTTCCCCTCGCCACTCCAGGTCTCCGGCGGCTGTCTGGTGCCGGTTCGCCAGCCAATCAGAGCTCGGGGACCGGCAGCCAATCAGGAGCCGGTCCGCAAGCTCTGATTGGCTAGCGCCGGACACAGCAGCGCTGCTGGCAGCGGCGGTGAGGGGAGGGAGAGACGCTGCGCTCTCCTCCCCTCACATTTAGGGTTGACAGGGGCGAGTGGGGCATGATGCCCTGGACGCCGGCGGCGCCCCCCTCTCCTGGGCCTGCCAAGGCGCCCAGGGCACGTGCCCCACTCACCCTACCCTAGATACGCCTCTGCACACAGCTACCTCATTGCGCCTTTTTTTTTCTTTGCATCATGTGCTGTTTGGGGACTATTTTTTTGAAGTGCCATCCTGTCTGACACTGCAGTGCCACTCCTAGATGGGCCAGGTGTTTGTGTCGGCCACTTGGGTCGCTTAGCTTAGTCATCCAGCGACCTCGGTGCAAATTTTAGGACTAAAAATAATATTGTGAGGTGTGAGGTGTTCAGAATAGACTGAAAATGAGTGGAAATTATGGTTATTGAGGTTAATAATACTATGGGATCAAAATGACCCCCAAATTCTATGATTTAAGCTGTTTTTGAGGTTTTTTTGTAAAAAAAAACACCCAAATCTGCCAAAAAAATTTCAGGGAGGTTTTGCCAAAACGCGTCCGAATCCAAAACACGGCCGCGGAACCGAATCCAAAACCAAAACACAAAACCCGAAAAATTTCCGGTGCACATCACTACTTATAACATGGCAGTTTGGAGCTGGTTGGTTGGTAATGTATCACCGTGCAATTTATCACTCTCCAAGGCTTGCCTGGGACTTGTAGCTCCACAGCAAAAGATAATATTCAATTCTATTTTTTACACAAAAGCTATGAAGTTGCCACCGACAGCCCAGGGATGGCGGCCATAGCCCCGGGCTTCATCCCTGGCCCTTGGGTGCCTGGCCAGGGGTGACTAGTCGGGGATCTAATGCCACGGCTGCAGGGCCCAGTATAAATTTGTCCCCTGGCTGTGTCATTATCTCCTTGACTAGTGGAGCCCAGTGCTCGTTTCAAAAATACGTGGGACCCCTACGTCCTTTATCCTCCATATTTTTGGAACCAGCACCGGTCCAAAAGCCCGGTGCTGGTTTTTAAAATACTGTATACCCCTACACATTTTATCCCCGGTATTTTAACAACCAGGACCGGCTTAAAGAGCTAGGGGCTGGTTATGTTTAACTCTTTACTACATTTTTAAATAGAGAAGCATGCACAGATCTCACTGATCCATGCATGATTCTCCAAACATGCCAGCCAGAAGCAGATCTATTTGAAAGTTCTATTTGTGTACGAATTCCGTCCATTTCCGGCAGTGTATGGCTATTGTCGGCAGTGATTGAGAATACAAATTCTTAGTAAATTTCCGTGTTGTATAAGGTGTTTGTGAAAATCCAATCGTGTTTGCCCAATGGTCTGTATTTGTGTGGATGGCAGTGTATCTCAAAGTGAATTAATGGAACTCTGCCGTGATGGCTTCGTAAGTTTCCCTTTTTTTCTAAGGTTGCATAAAGATTATTTAAGGATGCAAAGCTGTCTCGCAAAATTGCAGGGGCTATTCAAAAAGTGGTCTGATCACAAGGTGTGACTCAACAGAAACAGGGAATACTTTACCATATTATATCTGTTTTTTATGTAAAAATCTTATTTGTATAATAGATGGGTGCTTCCAAAATCATAGGAATATACCTGCAATGATCAGGTGTAATATAAGACATAATTAATTAAGACTCTGTTATATTCTGGCTCAGTGCAATTCACAGAGGCTGGTGATATTTCCAGAGTTCCAGAGTTCTTGAGTTCTGAGCTAGTCCCTGCCAGTTCCTGAGCTCCTGTCTAGCAGTGTCTGTCCAGCTGCTTCGAGTGTCGGTTCGAGTGTCTGATCCCGTGTCCTGCCGTGAAGTGTTCCTGTCCAGAAGTCCTGTGGCTTTGTCTGTGCCTGGTCGAGTATCTGGCTTCTTGGTGTCCACCGGTCTGTCATTTGGGATTCTGCCTGTCCTCCGGTTCTGAGAGTCTGTGTCGGCTACATTGGGGGTTCCTGTCCGTTTGCCAGTATTGGTACCGGTTCCATGAGTAGCGGCTTCGCCGCGTCCGTCGGCCAAGGCCGCAGTTTTTTTGTTGTATCCCTTGTTTTGGAAAGTCTGAATTTTGGGGTCCTTTGACCCCTCCTCAAGGGGGGCGGGGTACTGTTATGAGCCACGGCTGTGGCTCATTCCTGTTTTGCATTTTGGTTATGTATTTTATGTTATACTTCTGTTTATGTTCCCCGTGGGTGTCATGGGGTGTTCGGAGCTCACCCTTAAGGACCCTTAGGGCATATGGTTTGTGAAAAATAAGGTATATAACCAATCCCACACCCCAGAGTGTTATGAACCACAGGTAGTGGTTCATTCCTATTCTATGTTTATAGTTGTCTTGCAGGCCAGGATTTCCCGTTGCTCTGGTTTTAGAAGACTCTTGTTTGCTGCCGGTGGTGAGTCTGTGTGATTGCAGCTTGTTCCCATGTGTTCAGCCTCACCTGTCTGTTGATTGCACCTCTCAGTTGTGCAGCAGGGCAGCTGCACGACATAATTAATTAAGACTCTGTTATATTCTGGCTCAGTGCAATTCACAGAGGCTGGTGATATTTCCAGAGTTCTTGAGTTCTGAGCTAGTCCCTGCCAGTTCCTGAGCTCCTGTCTAGCAGTGTCTGTCCAGCTGCTTCGAGTGTCGGTTCCAGTGTCGGTTCCAGTGTCGGTTCCAGTGTCTGATCCCGTGTCCTGCCGTGAAGCGTTCCTGTCCAGAAGTCCTGTGGCTTTGTCTGTGCCTGGTCGAGTATCTGGCTTCTTGGTGTCCACCGGTCTGTCGTTTGGGATTCTGCCTGTCCTCCGGTTCTGAGAGTCTGTGTCGGCTACATTGGGGGTTCCTGTCCGTTTGCCAGTATTGGTACCAGTTCCGTGAGTAGCGGCTTCGCCGCGTCCGTCGGCCTAGGCCGCAGTATTCTTTGGTTATATTTTGTTACTGGTGTTTTGCAGAGGGTTCTGCTTATGCTGCCACCGCCGGTACACAACAGTATTGTGTCGGCGAGTGGACAGCATTTCCTTTGTTGTTCTTTTCCTTTGGCGGCGTGCCGCACATATATTTAGTTTTAGGGTTGTTAGTAGCCCCTAGCCTTCTGTTTGCTTTAGTAAGAGGTCCCCTTGTTATTATCCTGTCTCGGTTCACGCCTTGTCTCACTCTAAGACCTGGGGGCATCGGAGTTGGGCAGACCTAATCCGCCCTTCAAACGCGGCTGCCGTGGGCCCAAGAAACCATAGTCACTCAGGCGTGAACTGACCACACGGGTGAAACAATGGAGGTAGGGTGCTAGGGGCTATTTCCAAACCACACCTTATTTCAGCGTCACGTTATGGTGCTCTGGACTCACTACGCAACATCTCCCTTGTTCTGAGCACCAGGAACCTAACACAGAGCAGCCTCTATTACAATTTTATATATCTTAATTTATAGTGATTATTGTGGACATACCATACTTCATGTGGTTGTTACACAAGGGAAATTATGTACAGTTATTTGTACTTAGGTTAAACGTTACATGGGTGGTCCTGGGAATGACCCATAGTTAATTACCTGATAAGCCTCACTGTATCGGGAATTGGGGATCTGTTTGATCGCAGTCCTGCCACTAGTATAGTACCAGGAAGAGTGAATCAATTATTAGCCCTGACCTAGGTAGTGTAAACCAGGGATACCTACTGGGGTCCCTGTCATTAGATAAAATAGAAAGGTAGGGGGTATGAACAGAGAAGCAATAAGAGAATGTCCACTCAGAAGCAGCCTAAGTTCGGAGCTATTAGAAGTGAACTTTGGTAAAGACAGAGGTTGCTCTAGAAAGGTACATATGTCCACAAGTTGAGAACACTGGTTTTGAAATCAGGCAAAGGGAACCTAATATTTGTGAGATGAGTTCCTCAGTGTACTGGTCATAATTTTTATATAACTAGAGACTATGGTCTTGAGTCTGAGTGTCACGCAGGTCGAATGGGACCAGGTTACAAATGGAATGCTAATGCAACTGTACATATGGTTTAATGAGTAAGCATTACACTGCCTTCACTCTTTCTGTTGGCTAGCACAGTGCATCAGTATTTACACCTACCCCATACTAGCTGACTTAAACAGGTGTCTCCCTGACATATACATTGGTCAGAATATGGAGAAACTCTGGCTACATACCCACGACATTCCAATGAGATGGTTCTTTTTCATGTGTAAGCTCATTTGACAGCCACAAATGCCCATTTCACAGGGGGGGAAAAAACAAATGACATGCCCACAGATAGGTAGATGCCTGATGAGATTTCATTTTATTTGTTACTTGCATTGCACAACACAGTGCACCATTAAAGACACTTATTTCTGAATGAAAACTATTATTATCTTGTATTTATATGGCGCCATAAGGTGTCCAGAGTGCTGTGCAGGGCAGGGTTATCATCAATACATATGTACATCAACACATAGGAAAGTATTACCAAAATGAAATAACCAAATGCTGGGCTGAAGGTATGGAGGAGGTGAGAGAAGGGCAGAGGAACTCATCATTAGTACATGCCATGGATGGTGACCAGACCATGCAAAACAACGGCTGTAAATCACCAGAATCCTGTTCTTAAACAGCTCTTACAGAGACTCAATAAAAAGATCACTTCAGGAGCAATTAGTGTCACATTAATCTCCACTAGTAGTAAGGAGGTGGGGCTGTCACGGTTTCAGGAGATTACAAGGACCAGACTATGCACAGGCATACAAATCTAAGTATCACTTCCCCTCATTACTGAATGGCACTTGTCTATCGGGAAGAAAGATGTTGTAATGTCTAGGTAGATGACGAGCGATAAAAGGAATCCATCACCAGAAATACAGGCCTCTTTTAGTGGAAAGAAAAAGTTTTTTTTTATTAAAAGAGAAACCAAATTACAGACCACTAATGTAAGTTACTTGATTTTAATGTAATTAGCTGTATTATTTTCAGGGGCGTGCCTAAAATGCGATTGAATGATTGATTTATTGGGGAGGGGCAAAATAGTAAAAATACATTAAGAAACAGCCTATAATTTGTATGGCAAAGGTCTAATTAAGTGGACACTTCCTTGTTGGCAGATCTAGCACTGATGAATTTATACACTGCAATAATACAAAAGTTTATGTTGCTTTGTGCTATGGACGTATAGCCAAACCCCTGGCTATTTTGTTTGATATTAGATGGAGACAAGTCTAAGGGATTATTTTTAGGAATGATTTATATTTACTCTATGTATGTTTGTACTGTCACATTGTTGGGAATAAAAGGGGCAGAAATTCCTTATAAAGAAGAGCATTCACACATGGGGGCAGATGTACTAAGCTCTCCGTATGCTTTTAGATGACCTGGGTCACACAGTAGGCTGCCTGGGTCGTTGCCGGGTTTGACCCTGGTAGATACTAGTGTTGTATTCCTGGATAACGAGATCTCTGGTCATTTTGATGTGTGGAAAATAGTTATTATTACGCTGTTGGTCAATATTGAAAAAATAGTAACATTTCCAGTCAAAACTTTCCTGGTAAATTAGGGACAGCTGGCAGCTATGTTTTACATTATTGTATGTTTTTGATAGCATGCCAGTCGAAACAGCTGGTCATCATCATGCTGACAAGATGACGGGTCTATTTTGTATGTGGTGGCCTGGAGCTGGAGCTCCATCTGCCCCATTGTTAATCTGGCCCTGGCCAAATCCAGTGGTTTGGTGGTATTCACAGTGGGGAGGTGAGGGAAGGAAAAGCCCATGAGGGAAGAGGACCCTGCTTGTGAGAGCTTAGCTTGGTGAGTCTTTAGTAGCCACCAGCAGTGGTGCTGAGAGAGGGGAGGGAGGGGGTACAGATTACCTGGGCCAGGGCATGCCAGAGGCCCAGTCCAGAATTCACAATAGCCTTTTTTGTTTGGGGTGAGGGGTGTATTCAGGAGCTGCCTAGGCAGCGGGGCATGGGTCCATCTGCCCCCGGGCCAGTGCAATTGAAGTGTTCCAGGGCCACCTGACTGCAGATTCCCTGTGAAAAGCTGGGCCGCTTGCTTGAGTCTGCCCCCCAGACTGAAAGTTGCCAGCCAGCCCCTAGGTGTAATTTTTTTCTTTATTATAAATCAGTGGGCGGACGGGCGCGTGTCACCTGGCTGTTTGTCCCCTGTCGTGGACGTCCCTCACAGCCACTTCCAGCCGCTGCACCACTGCTAGGATCTCGCAAGATGATGACATCATCATCTCGCAAGTCAGTCTCTGCAGCCGGCTCTGGACGGCCTCGTCAGAGTCAGCAGGCTCCAGGCGGCGGGTAGGGACTGGGAGGGGCAGGCATGCAGCTGACTGGGTTTAAGAAGTGGCGCAGCTCAGCTCAGTTGTAAGAATCAGCAGCAGGGCTAGACATCTCCTCGGCATCTAGCCTGTTAGGCTGCAACACTGTGAGTTGAGAACTGAAACTGTGAGTGACAGACACAGCACTGTGGTTCTGCAGGCAGTTGCCAACAATTTATTAATTCTATATAAATATTCTATAATGCATGCATCCAAATATTACCATTAATGTTAGTATTACATATATATATATATATATAGAGAGAGAGAGATCTTTATGTATATATACTGTTGCCACACTGTTAAAGCTGATTAACTTTCAGGAATAAAAGCAATACCTTTTTAACTTATATTTGTGCAGGCCGCTGCGACCGCTAAGCGTGTTTGTGTGAAACCCCTAACAGATGTGTACACGTTGCGTGCGCATGCCGTCACGCTGTAAGCACAGAGTAGCTACACGTGAGGCGGAATACACTCTATAACCCCTAGCAGTAAAGAAACACGACACCAATTGTATTTAAAATATGTTGGGGTCCAACCCACCAACAGTTAGTTACTAATGGGGTTACAACAGTAATACAATTCACAATAAGAGAAAAGGCTACAATCAATGATACATACGTTTGTTCGCAAGCGCCACCCGGTCCCGGTCCTCGGTCAATCAAGAGAGATGACTTTCAGAGAATGTGTGACCGGCCAGGCAGCTTGGCTTTTTATACATTTGTCCATTTCATGATACAATAGAAACTGTAATCTCTTCACCCATAGGTCAAAGGACTGGTCATTTACAGTACAGGAGGGGTCATAGGTCAGTTTGAATAGGTGGGCGATGCCTGGTCCAGGTGTACTTGCAGTTGGTCTCCACTGGGTTCCCGCCGAATATCA
Organism: Pseudophryne corroboree; assembly: GCF_028390025.1. Taxonomy (NCBI): domain Eukaryota; kingdom Metazoa; phylum Chordata; class Amphibia; order Anura; family Myobatrachidae; genus Pseudophryne; species Pseudophryne corroboree. The sequence goes on along the minus strand of NC_086450.1, from coordinate 103,329,765 downwards.
GGAGTACAGTTAATACAGTTAATATTAATATTCTGCTCCTGCGCATATCTATGCGCAGGAGCGTGCTATCTTCTGCTAACTGCTACCGGAATATTGCTCTTAAAATACCTTACAGCTGGATACCATACACCACCTCCTAACCTAATTCTGTCCCCTCATATCCTGTTAAGGTGAATTCCTTTGTTGTTATACCCTTTAAGCAAGTGTAACTCGCTGGTGTGGTGCGTGCAAGCTATGTGTAAATTGTGCACTATGTGGATTAAATATGAAATGGGTCTTTGTGGCTTTTCCATGCGAATACAAATGCTACCGTAATTACTCAAACCACGCGCTAATACGCACTACCGCGTGAGTCGTTATACGCAACTTGCGGGCATGTGCATGCACGGGAGAATAAGTACGCGCACGGAGGCCATCTGTGTGGTGTTTGTACGTGATGTGTATGGCTGTAATATTTTCGACTTCGACAACACCCACTCCAGGGGGGCCCGGGAAGTTGTACCGGGGCCCAGCATTTGTCTTGGCAGCCCTGGCCACCAGCAGTCATATCATCAAAACTTGCACCAGCCTTATGGTAGGAGTAGATTTTCCATCAGACTATGGCCTCCAATGTGAGTAATTAAATGGCGATCTACGCGGCCTCTTCAGCATCACCCCTACAACACAAGTCAAATAACTGAGCAAAGTTTGTGTGGCATACTCCTGTATGTGTGGCTGAAATGAACATGGTGCCCAGTAATTATCTAAATAAATCTATTAGGCATATATTGGATGTGTTCATAAATCTGTTTGGGTACAAAGGGGGTGATTCAGAGTTGATCGTAGCTGTGCTAAATTTAGCACAGCTACGATCAGGCACACTGACATGTGGGGGACGCCCAGCACAGGGCTAATCCGCCCGCATGTCAGGCCCTACCTCGTCGCAAAAGTACAAAAGCATCGCACAGCGACGATACATTTGTATTGTAGCAGTAACTCCCAGCCAGCGCAGCTCCTGTGCACTGGCAGGAGTTACCCGTTGCTGCCTGTGTCGGAGTCGCTGCGGCCTGCCCCCCAATGGTCCGGGCACGCCTGCGTTGCCCGGACCACGCCCCCTAAATGGCGGACAAATGCCTGCCGGACCGCCCCCTCCCACCCAGCGACTGCCTCTGCCTGTCAATCAGGCAGAGGTGATCGCTAGCCTAAGACAGCCGTCGGCTGCCTGCCATGTGCCGGCGCACTGCGGCGCTGGTGCATGCGCAGTTCAGATCCGATCGCTGCTGTGTGAAAACGCACAGCAGCAATCAGGTCTGAATGACTCCCAAAGTGTGTGGCAAATACATTTATTTATTTTTGCATGCAGGGCAAATACTGGCTGCTTTTGCATGTACAGTAGCCCACAAAAACTGCTTTATCTAGCAATTTAGCTATAAGTTAGGACACACTTCTCCCAACTCTAATTCTGTTACATCTGCCTCTCTGTAGTGCAACATGGCTTTACCAAGTTACAAATTTACTTGCTCTTTTTTGTTTTGTTCTCAGAATAAACCCCATAGTATGAATAATTTGTCAGTTTGCAGGACAATTATTCGACCTGAGAACTGTGATTTTATAGTAGATTAACAAAAGCAGCATTTACTGGTCCCACCAGAACAGAGCACTTACCATTACACTAACAGAGCACCACTGGCGTATTTACAATGGGTGCAGTGTGTGTGGTGCACATGGGCCCCTGGATGTCCAGGGGGGCCCCACACCCTGCACCCATTCATTTAAATACTTACCCTCCGGCATCCCGCTGCGCAGCAGCAGTGCTGCAGAAATCACTGGGAAAATGGCGCAGCACCATTTTCCCAGTGGTTAGCGCATGCGCAGTATGAAAATCACTGGGAAAATGGCCACCACGCCATTTTCCCGGTGATTTGCACATGCGCTCTAGGACAGTGCTAGGGACCCCTAGGGACCCTAGTGCCCAGAGCTGTACAGCGCTGCTGGCTAGAGAGGAGGGGGCCCAGATGGATCCTCCTCCTCTCTAGAAACGCCCCTGCAGAGCACTTACCATTATACTGTACTTCCTAGTGATGGACTTAATTGTAAAGCTGGGTACACACTGGACGATATACTCCGTGAGCGATATTTGTCAGTGTTTGCCCTTGAACTCCCAGGCAAACGAGATAGTGCAAACACACTCAACGATATCTACTGTAGGGAAGGGGCCCTAGACTGCACTCACTACTAGGGAAGCCAATCCCGGGCCATTTTTTCAATCCCGGGTATCGGGATTGAAAAATGGCCAATCCCGGGATTCCCGGGATACCTGGGATTGACTTTTAGCTAGGTGGCCGCCCCCTCGCCCCACCCCGCCCCGCACATATAAATCACCATATACCGGGGGCTGATGGACAAATGGTTGTGTTCTCAACTGCACATGCATAAGGAAGTAACCCTATGTCCAAAAGCCTGGATTTCTCTATCATGGTAGCTTCAGATTCCTCACCTGGTAGAGGGAAGACGTTTCAATATCCACTCATGGATTCTACTGACAACGGATGCCAGCCTCCGGGGTTGGGGAGCGGTAACCCAAGGGGCCCAGTTCCAAGGGCTATGGTCAGTCCAGGAATCGGCTTTACCGATAAACATCCTGGAATTCAGGGCGGTTTACAATGCTCTTCTACCAGCCTCCCTCTCCTGAAGGGTCAGGCGAACCAGGTTCAATCGGACAACACCACGGCGGTGGCATACATAAACCGACAAGGGGGAACAAGAAGCAGGTAATGCGAGAGGTGTCAAAAAGCCTCATCTGGGCAGAGGTCAACGCAAGGGCCATCTCAGCCATATTCATTCCAGGAGTGGACAACTGGGAAGCAGACTTCCACAGCAGGCACGACCTCCATCCGGGGGAATGGGGCCTACATCCCCAGGTGTTTCAACAGTTACTTCTCCGGTGGGGCTGTCCGCAGATAGATCTGATGGCTTCTCATCTCAAAAAGAAGCTGTGCCGTTACTGTTCAGAACAAGGGATCCACAGGCTGTAGCAGTGGACGCGCTGACGACACCATGGATGTACCAGTTTGTATACCTGTTCCCTCCGCTACCGCTAATCCCAAGAGTTCTCAAAAGACTAAAATGGGAAAGCGTTCAAGCAATCCTAATTGCCCCGGATTGGCCTCGGTGGCCGTGGTACTCGGACCTCCTGACCATGTCCCTGGAGGATCCCTGGCCTCTGCCGCTCCAAGAAGATCTTCTTCAGCAAGGTCCATTCGGCTTTCCAGACTTACTGTGGCTATGTTTGACGGCTTGGAAGTTGAGAGGGAGATTCTAGCAAGAAAAGGTCTTCCCTCCAGCATTATTTCCACCATGGTGCAGGCCAGGAAGATGGTTACATTGAAACACTATCATCGTATCTGGAAAAAGTATGTTTCCTGGTGTGAAAGTAGAAAGGTGTCTCTCGTGGAATTTAGAATTGGTCGTTTTCTACTTTTCCTGCAAGCAGGAGTGGATATGGGCCTACGTTTAGGCTCCAACAAAGTCCAGATTTCGGTGCTCTCTATTTTCTTCCAGAAACAACTTGCCTTGTTACCTGAAGTACCGACTTTCCTCAAGGATGTTCTTCATATGCAACCACCCTTTGTGCCTCCCATGGCTCCGTGGGTCCTCAATGTGGTTCTGTCCTTTCTCCAATCGGATTAGTTGGAACCCTTGAATAGGGTGGAGTTAAAATTTCTCACCTGGAAAACGTGATGTTATTGGCCTTGGCATCTGCAGGCGTGTCTCTGAATTAGGGGCCTTATCTTGTAAGAGCCCTTATTTGATTTTTCATGAAGACAGAGCAGAACTTAGGACCTGTCCTCAGTTTTTGCCTAAGGAGGTGTCAGCTTTTCATATGAATCAGTCTATTGTGGTTCCAGTGTTGTCTGATGCTTTCGTTGGTCCTGAGTCCTTGGATGTGGTCAGGGCTCTAAAGATGTATGTCAAAAGTACAGCCCGTCATCGGAAATCTGTCTCGCTGTTTGTCTTTTATGATGCCTCCAAGATTGGTCGCCAGCTTCTAAGCAATCTATTGCTCGTTGGCTTCGGTTGACCATTCAACAGGCCTATACTTCGGCGGCTCTGCCTTTGCCGACATCTATTCAAGCCCACTCAACGAGGTCTGTGGGCTATTCCTGGGCGGTTGCCTGGGTTGTTTCGGCCCTACAATTTTGCCGAGCTGCAACTTGGTCTGGTTCGAAAAAGTTTGTCAAATTCTGTAGGTTTGATACCTTGGCCAAGGATGACCTTCAGTTTGGTCAGGTGGTTTTGCAGGGGTCTCAGCACTCTCCCACCCATTTGGGAGCTTTGGCACTTCCCCATGGTACTAAAGTACAAGACCCCAGTATCCACTAGGACGTAAGAGAAAATAGGAATTTAATACCTACCGGTAATTCCTTTTCTCCTAGTCCGTAGTGGATACTGGGCGCCCGCTTCAGTGCTTCGTTCCTGCTTACCGGTGTAAGTATTGGGTTGGACCGGCATTGCAATTCCATTATGTTGTTGGGATAGCTGTGCTATCTGGGTTTGGTTGGGTAGCTATGCTCTGTTCTGGTTAGCGCCCTCCTTTCATTTCTGGTTGTGTGGTGGCTTGTTGCTGCACCGCTGTTGTATTATTCTTCTCTCAGATTATGTCCGTCTCCTTGGTCACAGTTTTCCTAGACTGAGTCTGGTAGGAGGGGCATAGAGGGGAGGAGCCAGCACACACATACACACACTAAAAGTTTTAAAGTGCCAAGGCTCCAGTGGACCCGATCTATACCCCCATGGTACTAAAGTACAAGAACCCAGTATCCACTACGGACTAGGAGAAAAGGAATTACCGGTAGATATTAAATTCCTATTTTATATATATGTAACAATTTTCACACATTTTTCACCCCTGTAACACTAACCCAGGGCCGCCATCAGGGAGTGCTGGGGGCACAGCTGTCCCGAGCCCGGCCTCTCTGTAAGTGAGGGGAGGGCCTGGGATGCTCATGCAGCTGCCTGCCTGCCCACCCGCCGCCATCCCCACTGTTCCGCTGTCATCCCCGCTGTTCTGTCGCTGTCCTCAGCCCTCCAGCAGCTCTGTATTGAAAATGTCCATCCCAAAATGTCCGCCGCCCTCTAGTATCTTTAAAAATTGTCTCCTCTGAGGCAGCGGCCATTTTGGGAGGGACGTTTTCAATACAGAGCTGCAGGAGGATGGAGGACAACAGCAGAACGGTGGTGGCGGACAGGCAGCGGCATGTGCATCTCGGACCCTCTCGACAGCGACAGCAATGGGGTGGGGGGAGGAAGGAAGCCCCTGACAACAAGCAGGTACTTGTGTGTCCATATGGTGACAAGGGCATTAATATGGGTGCATAATATGGTGTCAGGGGCACTACTGTGTGGGGCATAATATGGTGACGGGCATTACTGTGGGGACTTAATATGGTGCAAGGGGCATAATATCGGTGTTGCTCCGTGTGTGCATAGAACTTTAATTTTTGAATTTATATATATATATATATATATATATATACACACACTGTTAAAAAAAAAAAAAGGGAACACTATAATAACACATCCTAGATCTGAATGAATTAAATATTCTTATTAAATTCTTTGTTCTTTACATAGTTGCATGTGCTGACAACAAAATCACACAAAAACTATCAATGGAAATCAAATTTATTAACCCACGGAGGTCTGAATTTGGAGTCACACTCAAAATTAAAGTGGAAAAACACACTACAGGCTGATTCAACTTTGATGTAATGTCCTTAAAACAAGGCAAAATGAGGCTCAGTAGTGTCTGTGGCCTCCACTTGCCTGTATGACCTCCCTACAATGCCTGGGCATGCTCCTGATGAGGTGGCGGATGGTCTCCTGAGGGATTTCCTCCCAGACCTGGACTAAAGCATCCGCCAACCCTGGACAGTCTGTGGTGCAACCCTGGACAGTCTGTTGGTGGATGGAGCGAGACATGATGTCCCAGATGTGCTCAATTGGATTCAGGTCTGGGGAACAGGCGGGCCAGTCCATAGCATCAATGCCTTCGTCTTGCAGGAACTGCTGACACACTCCAGCCACATGAGGTCTAGCATTGTCTTGCATTAGGAGGAACCCAGGGCCAACCGCACCAGCATATGGTCTCACAAGGGGACTGAGGATCTCATCTCGGTACCTAATGGCAGTCAGGCTACCTCTGGCGAGCACATGGAGGGCTGTGCGGCCCCCCAAAGAAATGCCACCCCACACCATTACTGACCCACTGCCAAACCGGCCATGCTGGAGGATGTTGCAGGCAGCAGAACGTTCTCCTTGGCATCTCCAGACGTCTGTCACATGTGCTCAGTGAGAACCTGCTTTCATCTGTGAAGAGCACAGGGTGCCAGTGGCGAATTTGCCAATCTTGGTGTTCTCTGGCAAATGCCAAACGTCCTGCACGGTGTTGAGCTGTAAGCACAACCCCCACCTGTGGACGTCGGGCCCTCATACCACCCTCATGGAGTCTGTTTCTGATCGTTTGTGTAGACACATGCACATTTGTGGCTTGCTGGAGGTCATTTTGCAGGGCTCTGGCAGTGCTCCTCCTGTTCCTCCTTGCACAAAGGCGGAGGTAGCGGTCCTGCTGCTGGGTTGTTGCCCTCCTACGGCCTCCTCCACATCTCCTGATGTACTGGCCTGTCTCCTGGTAGCGCCTCCATGCTCTGGACACTACGCTGACAGACACAGCAAACCTTCTTGCCACAGCTCGCATTGATGTGCCATCCTGGATGAGCTGCACTATTTGAGCCACTTGTGTGTGTTGTAGACTCCGTCTCATGCTACCACTAGAGTGAAAGCACCGCCAGCTTTCAAAAGTGACCAAAACATCAGCCAGAAAGCATAGGAGCTGAGAAGTGGTCTGTGGTCACCACCTGCAGAACAACTCCTTTATTGGGGGTGTCTTGCTAATTGCCTATAATTCCCACCTGTTGTCTATTCCGTTTGCACAACAACATGTGAAATTGATTGTCAATCAGTGTTGCTTCCTAAGTGGACAGTTTGATTTCACAGAAGTGTGATTGACTTGGAGTTACATTGTGTTGTGTAAGTGTTCCCTTTATTTTTTTGAGCAGTGTATATATATATATATATATATATATATATATATATTATTTTTTTAAGTAACTTTTTTTTTACAGGAAGGGGGCCCTGACTATTTTGTCAATCCCGGGCCCCACGATGTCTGATGGCAGCCTTGAACTAACCCATGCAGTATCTGCTCTTATCTGTCCAACTTTCTCACACACTTCACTTTGCTCACTATTGTGATTCCTTGAGGTTGTTCTGGCTGGGCTGTTTTTTGGGGTTGTACCATGTCTTAGACTTGAACCCTTAGAATGTCAGGGACTTACCCGACTATATGGTTACCGTGAAGTGGTGGGTAAGCCAGTATTTTGGGCCAAGGTTATGTGAAAAGCTTCACATTGCAAAATGTATTATTATTTGAATGAGTAATGTTTGAATAGTGCACCTGCACTCGTTCTCTTTGTGTGTGACACTTAACTATATCGTTCAGTGATGTCATCCTGTCACCACCCCGAACATGCAGTTTCTTACAATAGCCTCAGATTGACCTGCATGTACAGACGACAGAGGACATCATTAACAACCCGCAGGAGCGCGCATCGTTAACGATATTGTGCATACTCACTGGACGATTATCGCAATGATGTATTGTTATTGTTCACATCGTTCAAAAAATCATCTACTGTGTATCCAGTTTAAGAGTATCTATGTCAATTTCTTTAAGACCACATCCACATTTGAATAAGAATGACCATTGACCATTGATGATTCAATATCATCGATTGTTTATGACCAATGTTGAATACTTCTACCATATAAGGGGGAGAACCACATGGTTTCCCGCCATCGATGATAAAGAAACAACTGAATTTTTTTTCTTCTGCGCCCCGGTACGCTGCGTATGCCCGATCGCGACTAACGCCTCAGCCAGTCAAGATAACGGAGGACCCATCTGTATGGTGCATGGAGCTTAGCTCTACCCCCCAATGCTCACGCAAAGTGCAGCCCCGGGCACTGATTGGCCTGAAGCCTTGGGTATACTAAAGCAGGGTTGACCATTGATGGATGAAACCATCGATGGTTCCCTTGCTGATGGTTTCACACCATTGAGGTTATCCATCAATGGTACCATAGATGGTGACCATCGATGGATAAACTACTGATGGCCATCCCTATATCTAAAAAAGTTACCTGCATAAGACACAGATAAGCCACACCCACTACGATTTGCCAATATGCTATAATATATGGCACACCAAACATGAAGTCTGCTTTTCTAATTATTCCACTTTCATTGAGCTTAATTATACCCCTTTCACATTAGATGAGCCGGGTTGTACCCAGAAATTTGTACATGGGTGCTTCCCGGGTGCAACCTGGCTTGAGACCACTTTCAGACTTGCAGCCCGACCCGGCATATTGGCGAGTTGGTGACGTCACTGCAGACGTTACAGGAGTCGGTGCTTGGAGATGATCATCGCCGCCTCCTCCTATGTAGACAATGGGTGCCGGATCGCCTTGACTTGGCTCACCCGTTCACACTGCACCGCATCCCGAGTCGATTCCGGCTTCAACCCAGGTAGCGCCCTGGGATGAAATACTGGGAAGCTTCACCCAGGATACTCTTTCAGGACTTTTACTAAGCAAAATCCTGGGTTGATGCGCATTCACGTGCAATAACCTGGGAAATTTATGCTAGTTGAAAAGGGTATTACTTGCAACCAAATCTAGGGTATAGTGGTTATATACTGTAAAATAGCTACAGTATATGCATCTGACATGTAAACCATTATGTTTACTAAGTGTGTGCTGTGTATTTAGAAAAAATGTGACAAGATTTATTTAATAAAGGTGAAATACAAGTACAGTTTTGCCTTGACACGTATATGTAATATGTGTGATTAAATAGACTGAGCAGTGGTTAAGGTGTTCTTAGACGCTCAAGTTCATTATTGGAAGTTAGTAATTTATGTGTGCGTGTGAAGAGTGTTTAAATAACTTAATACCTTCTTTCTTCCTCAGACCAACCTTCTCTCTTTAATGATTCTTCTTCCTGTCTGTAAGGAAGAAGGAGACATCACCCACATTCCCAGGAGTAAGCACACACCATAATGTAACTAAGGCATTTTTACCCTCGGCACTGCAGTGACTAAGATAACAATTTAAAATACGTACATTTCCTAAACAGAATTGTTCTTTTACATTTTGTGAGTCAGTTAAACTTTTAAACCAGTCACATATATCCCATTCATTGGATGAACCCTTCTCTCCTTGTTACATTTCTTTACATGGATTACCCAAAAGCTTTCCTAGCAATCCCATATGACTTTTAACACTGAGTTTGCAGCAACATGCAAATTAAATTATGTAAGCAGGGTGGGAGACAGGGGAGGTCGTCTCGTGCCCCCCAAATACAAGATGGCCCCCATTCAGGGTCCACCCGACCCTGCATTTTCTATGCCACTGTTGAGGTGACTCGGGAGCCGCTCTGCCCTGCCTGCAGAGCACAGTGTCGGAGGTGACTACCCGGGTGGCAAGGGGGGTGGGTTGATGGTATGTGCACTGTAGCCATATTATGGGGGAAGGGCGAGGGGGCATTTTATTGGTGGGGGCCCCCCTACGGCCCTGTATGTAAGTCATAAGTTTAAAATATGGGCTCTGTTGAACAAAGTGAAACGCAGCACTGCTCAGTCTTACAACAACAACAACTTTGGGGAGGGCATAGCAATGCCTAATCACTATCCTGATGTCCCAACCTGAACTCCTGATCAGACACAGGCAAAGTGAAGCCCCTGTACCTGTTGAGAGGGGGGAGAGTTGACTGTCATTGCTCGGCCGCTCACCTGTGCGTTCTGTAGCAGCTGAACCCTCATCAGTGGGGGTAACTCTGCCACTTCATAAGGGTAAAAGTTTAGCTTATTAATGCAGAAATACCAATGGCAATGTATCTTGTTGTTTAATAGATGACCCATTAGTTTTGGTTTATTACACACCTTCCTATTAATCACTCTATAAGTCAGTATTGCTTTATACAATATGTAATACCCAGTTCTTCAAAAATGTATAAAAAATAAGAATAACGACGAGTATGTCGTTTTTCTATATATTATCTCTTAAACCATTTTACTTATCGGTAAATAGCAACAATCTTTGTTTAGGTAAATCCCATCCCCAGAGAATATAATAAATGGACTAGCGGAGTTGTTACTTAATAAAAGGAAAAAGGTGTTGGTTTGCTTGGTGGCACATTCACGTCTTGCCCTCAGGAAGCATTATTTGCTACAGTGATTAATACTGTGATACTTTACCTTGTCCCCTTCTATTCTGGATGTAATCCTAAATTTATGATCAACATAATAGTACAGTTTGTGCCCTCTGCTGCTGAGTGTCAGCCTCCACTTGCCACTGTCTAGCAATGTCACAGCCCTTATTTACTGCAGCAATAATAAGATTTTAAACCTACCGGTAAATCTTTTTCTCGTAGTCCGTAGAGCAGGGGTGGGCAAAGTGCGGCCCGCGAACTGAACCTGCCCGGCCCGCTACCTCCCATCAGTGTGCAGGCTGGTAACTTTGTCTGGGGAGGGGGGAAGCTGGTAACTGTGTCTGGGGAGCTGATTATTTGGTCCAGGGAGTGGGAGAAGGGGGGCTGATTATTTTGTCCAGAGATGGGGGGAGCTGATTATTTTGTCCAGGGAGGGGATAGACGGGAGGGAAGATGATAACTGTTATCTGGCCCATACACTTGTGAGATATCAGGTACAATCCTTCGATTTCCACCGCATTTGTGAGATAAATCGAAGGATTGTATGCACATTTTAGGTACCATGCGACGCGATGCGTGGTCACGATATTTTCTGTGCGGCCCTCGAGTATTCGCTGGAGTGTCAAGTGGCCCCCCAGCTGAAATAATTGCCCACCCCTGCCGTAGAGGATGCTGGGGACTCCGTAAGGACCATGGGGATAGACGGGCTCCGCAGGAGACATGGGTACTTTAAGAAAGACTTTAGGTCTGGGTGTGCACTGGCTCCTCCCTCTATGCCCCTCCTCTAGACCTCAGTTAGAGAAACTGTGCCCAGAGGAGATGGTCAGTACGAGGAAAGGATTTTTGTTAATCCAAGGGCAAGATTCATACCAGCCACACCAATCACACCGTATAACTTGTGTATCAAGTAAACAGTTAACAGTATGAAAAAATAACATAGCATCAGTCCAACCTGATGGAACTATAACATAACCCTTATGTAAGCAAAACTATATACAAGTCTCGCAGAAGTAGTCCGCACTTGGGACAGGCACCCAGCATCCTCTACGGACTACGAGAAAAAGATTTACCGGTAGGTTTAAAATCTTATTTTCTCTAATGTCCTAGAGGATGCTGGGGACTCCGTAAGGACCATGGGGATTATACCAAAGCTCCCAAACGGGCGGGAGAGTGCGGATGACTCTGCAGCACCGATTGAGCAAACAGGAGGTCCTCCTCAGCCAGGGTATCAAACTTATAGAACTTTGCAAAGGTATTTGACCCCGACCAAGTAGCAGCTCGGCACAGCTGTAATGCCAAGACCCCTCGGGCAGCCGCCCAAGACGAGCCCACCTTCCTAGTGAAATGGGCCTTAACCGATTTCAGTAACGGCAATCCTGCCGTAGAATGCGCCTGCTGAATCGTGTTACAGATCCAGCGAGCAATAGTCTGCTTTGAAGCAGGGCCGCCAACCTTGTTGGCTGCATACAGAACAAACAGTGCTTCTGTTTTTCTGATCCTAGCCGTTCTGGCCACGTAAATTTTCAAAGCCCTGACCACATCCAGGGACTCGGAATCCTCCAAGTCACGTGTAGCCACAGGCACGACAATAGGTCGGTTCATATGAAAGGATGAGACCACCTTAGGTAGGAATTGAGGACGGGTCCGCAATTCCGTTCTATCCATATGGAAAACCAGATAGGGGCTTTTATGTGATAAAGCCGCCAATTCCGAAACTCGCCTAGCCGAAGCCAAGGCTAATGACATGACCACCTTCCAAGTGAGATATTTCAACTCCACTGTTTTAAGTGTTTCAAACCAATGTGACTTAAGGAAACTTAACACCACGTTAAGGTCCCAAGGCGCCACCGGAGGTACAAAAGGAGGCTGAATATGCAGTACTCCCTTCACAAAAGTCTGTACTTCAGGTAAAGAGGCCAATTCCTTTTGAAAGAAAATGGATAAGGCCGAAATCTGAACTTTAATGGAGCCTAATTTTAGGCCCAAATTCACTCCAGTTTGTAGGAAGTGAAGAAAACGGCCTAGATGGAATTCTTCCGTAGGAGCATTCCTGGCCTCACACCAAGAAACATATTTATGCCATATTCGGTGATAATGTTTAGATGTCACGTCCTTCCTAGCCTTTATCAGCGTAGGAATGACCTCATCCGGAATTCCTTTTTCTGCTCGGATCCGGCGTTCAACCGCCATGCCGTCAAACGCAGCCGCGGTAAGTCTTGGAACAGACATGGCCCCTGTTGTAACAGGTCCTGTCGTAGAGGAAGAGGCCACGGATCTTCTGTGAGCATTTCCAGCAGATTCGGATGCCAGGTCCTTCTTGGCCAATCTGGAACAATGAGAATTGTTCTCACTCCTCTTTTTCTTACTATTCTCAATACCTTGGGTATGAGAGGAAGAGGAGGAAACACATAAACCGACTGGAACACCCACGGTGTCACCAGGGCGTCTACTGCTACCGCCTGAGGATCTTTTGATCTGGCGCAATACCTCTGTAGCTTTTTGTTGAGACAGGATGCCATCATGTCTATCTGGGGCAGTCCCCACTGACTTGCAATCTGTGCGAAGACTTCCCGATGAAGTCCCCACTCCCCTGGATGCAGGTCGTGTCTGCTGATCGAGTCTGCTTCCCAGTTGTCCACTCCCGGAATGAACACAGCTGACAGTGCGCTTACATGATTTTCCGCCCAGCAAAGAATCTTGGTGGCTTCCGCCATTGCCACCCTGCTCCTTGTGCCGCCTTGGCGGTTTACATGAGCCACTGCGGTGATGTTGTCTGACTGGATCAGAACTGGTTGGTCGCGAAGTAAGTTCTCCGCCTGACGTAGGGAGTTGTATATGGCCCTCAGTTCCAGGATGTTGATGTGAAGACAAGTCTCTTGACTTGTCCAGAGTCCTTGGAAGTTTCTTCCCCTTGTAACTGCTCCCCACCCTCTGAGGCTCGCGTCCGTGGTCACCAAGATCCAATTCTGAATGCCGAACCTGCGTCCTTCCAAAAGGTGAGCACTCTGCAGCCACCACAGGAGAGATACCCTGGCCCTGGGGAACAGGGTGATCCGCTGATGAATTTGTAGATGTGATCCGGACCACTTGTCCAATAGGTCCCATTGGAAAGTCCTTGCATGGAACCTGCCGAAGGGAATGGCCTCGTATGTTGCCACCATTTTTCCCAGGACTTGAGTGCAATGATGCACAGACACTTGTTTTGGCTTCAATAGGTTCTTGACTAGAATCATGAGTTCCTGAGCCTTTTCTATCGGGAGAAAAACCTTTTTCTGGTCTGTGTCCAGAACCATGCCCAAGAAGCTCAGACGAGTCGTAGGAACCAGCTGCGACTTTGGGATATTGAGAATCTAGCCGTGTTGCTGTAACACCTTCACTGAAAGTGACACACTGTTCAGTAACTTCTCTCGTGATCTCGCTTTTATGAGGAGATCGTCCAAGTACGGGATAATTGTGACACCCTGCTTGCGCAGGAGCACCATCATTTCCGCCATTACCTTTGTGAAAATCCTCGGGGCCGTGGAAAGCCCAAACGGCAACGTCTGAAATTGGTAATGACAATCCTGTATCGCAAATCTCAGGTACGCCTGATGAGGTGGATATATGGGAACATGAAGGTATGCATCCTTTATGTCCAGGGATACCATAAAATCCCCCCCTTCCAGGCTGGCGATGACCGCTCTGAGCGATTCCATTTTGAACTTGAACCGTTATAAGTATAGGTTCAGGGATTTTAAATTCAATATGGGTCTGACCGAACCGTCCGGTTTCGGAACTACAAACAGGGTGGAGTAGTATCCCTTCCCTCTCTGAAGTAGGGGAACTTCGACCACCACTTGCTGAAGACACAATTTGTGAATAGCATTTAACACTATCTCCCTTTCAAGGGGAGAAGTCGGTAGAGCCGATTTGAAAAACCGGCGAGGAGGCACCTCTTCGAATTCCAGCTTGTATCCCTGAGAAACAATTTCTATTGCCCAGGGATCCACCTGTGAGTGAACCCAGATGTGGCTGAAAAGTCGAAGACGTGCCCCCACTGGGGCGGACTCCTTTAGCGGAGCCCCAGCGTCATGCGCTGGATTTTGCAGAGGCCGGGGAGGATTTCTGTTTCTGGGAACTAGCTGTGCTGTGCAGCTTTTTACCTCTGCCCTTACTTCTGGCAAGAAAGGACGATCCACGCACTCTTTTGCTTTTATTTGAACGAAAGGACTGCATTTGATAATGTGGCGCTTTCTTAGGTTGTGAGGGAACATAAGGCAAAAAATTCGATTTACCTGCCGTAGCTGTGGAGACCAGGTCCGAGAGACCTTCCCCAAACAATTCCTCCCCCTTGTAAGGTAAAACCTCCATATGTCTTTTTGAGTCGGCATCACCTGTCCACTGCCGGGTCCAGAGGACTCGTCTAGCAGAGATTGACATAGCGTTTATTCTGGAACCCAGTAAACTAATGTCTCTTTGAGCATCCCTCATATATAAGACAGCATCCTTTATATGGCCTAGGGTCAATAAAATGGTATCCTTATCTAGGGTTTCAATCTCCGCCGATAAGGAATCTGTCCATGCTGCAATCGTGCTACAAACCCAGGCCGACGCAATTGCCGGTCTGAGTAATGTACCAGAATGTGTGTAAATGGATTTCAAGGTAATCTCCTGCTTGCGGTCTGCAGGATCCTTGATGGTAGCCGTATCTTGTGATGGCAGCGCTATCTTTTTTGACAAGCGTGTCAACGCTTTGTCCACCTTAGGGGATGATTCCCACCGTACCCTGTCCGTTGGCGGGAAAGGATACGCCATAAGAATCCTTTTGGGAATCTGCAGTTTTTTGTCTGGAGATTCCAAAGCTTTTTCACATAATTCGTTCAACTCATGTGAGGAGGGAAAAGTTACCTCAGGCTTTTTTTCCCTTATACATGTGTACCCTCGTGTCTGGGACAGGGGGTTCCTCTGTGATATGCAACACTTCTTTTATTGCAATAATCATATATCGAATACATTTAGCCACTTTCGGCTGTAACTTTACATCATCGTAGTCGACACTGGAGTCCGAATCCGTGTCGGTATCAGTGTCTGCTATTTCGGATAGTGGGCGCTTCTGAGACCCTGAAGGTCCCGGCGACATAGGGACAGACACTGGTTCACTCCCTGACTGTTCCTTAGCCTCAGCTTTGTCTAATCTCCTGTGCAATAAGTTCACACTAGCACTTAAAACATTCCACATATCCACCCAGTCAGGTGTCGGCACCGCCGACGGAGACCTCACATTCATACGCTCCCCCTCCTCTCTAGGGGAGCCTTCTACCTCAGACATGTCGACACACCACACACATAGGGAACCTCTTATCTGAAGACAGTTTCCCCACCAGGCCCTTTGGAGAGACAGAGAGAGAGTATGCCAGCACACACCCCAGCGCTGTATGACCCAGGACAAAAACACAATAATATTATGTTTACCCAGATAGCGCTGTTTACATATACAATATGCGCCAATTTTGTGCCCCTCCTCCTCTTTAAAACCCTCTGTCTACCGTGGTATAAGCAGGGGAGAGTCCGGGGAGCTTCCTCTCAGCGGTGCTGTGGAGAAAAAATGGCGCTGTGAGTGCTGAGGGAGAAGCCCTGCCCCCTCGGCGGCGGGCTTCTGTCCCGCTGAAAATCTAAAAATTTGGCGGGGGCTCTTATATATGTACAGTGCCCAGCTGTACATATACTTATTTTTGCCAAAAGAGGTCTATATGCTGCCCAGGGCGCCCCCCCTGCACCCTTACAGTGACTGCCGTGTGTGAGGTGTATGGGAGCAATGGCGCACAGCTGCAGTGCTGTGCGTTACCTCAGTGAAGATCATGAAGTCTTCTGCCGCCTCTGAAGTCTTCTTTTCTTCTCATACTCACCCGGCTTCTGTCTTCTGGCTCTGCGAGGGGGGCGGCGGCGCGGCTCTGGGACGGACGGCGAGGGTGAGACCTGCGTACCAATCCCTCTGGAGCTAATGGTGTCCAGTAGCCTAAGAAGCAGAGCCTTGAAACTCACAGAAGTAGGTCTGTTTCTCTCCCCTCAGTCCCTCGATGCAGGGAGTCTGTTGCCAGCAAGCTCCCTGAAAATAATAAACCTAACAAATATACTTTCTGTCAGGAAGCTCAGGAGAGCTCCCTGAAGTGCACCCATCTCCTCTGGGCACAGTAGTAAAACTGAGGTCTAGAGGAGGGGCATAGAGGGAGGAGCCAGTGCACACCCAGACCTAAAGTCTTTCTTAAAGTGCCCATGTCTCCTGCGGAGCCCGTCTATCCCCATGGTCCTTACGGAGTCCCCAGCATCCTCTAGGACGTTAGAGAAACTTGCATGCTATTTATTTCTGCTTAGAATTCTGGATGCTTTATTTCATGTAATTATATCCCAATCATTTTACATTCCTGCTCAATAACATGGTTTGATTTCCAAATATTATAATACTAGTAGTTTTGTACCTGTCCTATGATGGGCCTGGGTCCATCCCTGCCCTTGTATTCTGTCACCACTATATACACCGGGTGTAATAGGGTATGCCGGCGGCCGGGCTCCCAGCGACCAGCATACCGGCGCCGGAATCCCAACCGCCGGCATACCGACAGCTGGGCGAGCGCAAATGGCTCGCTGCACTTGCCATGCTGTGCTCACCATGCTGCACTCACCACGCTGTGGGAACGGTGGTGCGCTATGCGCGCCACGCTATCTATTCTCCCTCCAGGGGGGTTGTGGACCCCCAATGGGGAGAAAAAGCGTCGGTATGCCGGGTGTAAGGATTCCAACACCGGTATACTGTGCGCCGGGATCCCGACAGCCGGCAAACTGAAGACCACTTATGTACACCCTATACTGGGCTGCGCTGACAGTGAGAGTCATTGGGGGGTGGGGGCACGGCACATCTGAGACATGACGGTTATCCTCAACTTTAATATAGATCTTGTCATTTTTGAGTACTGCTTATTCTCTTTATTCCTTCTTTTTCCAGTCAAGACTTTCTTTTTCTATTTACCTGTGACATATAGCTAATTTGAATTTAATCAATTTGCTATCTATTTTAGTCAGCTATATCTCTCCAACATCCTTTATACTAATCCTGTCCCTTCAGTAACAGTGTTTCAGTCATTCTTTAATGATATCTCCTTAGATCCTAGAACTTCCTCTCTTTTCAAACTGAGGGAACACTATCCACATGGCCTTGTGCGAAGCGGACATTGGCTCCAGTGACGAAGCCAGGAGGGGTACAGACGGAGCGGCCACATCCCCGCTGAATAACTGTTAAAAATGGTGTCTGTCAAGGAAAAGGGCCATCGGGAAGGCAAGGGGGTGGCTTGTACCTCCCAAATATTTAAGAGGGGCGCCAGTGAATGCATTGATGGGCTGTCTGGAGGCACCTGGGCTTGGGGGTGCCTATATTTTCATCTGTACACAATCCTCCTTTTCCCTACTTACCCACTCCATGTCATATCCCTAAATACAGCAGAAAGGAATGTGTATGATCTGTGTTGTGCTTTGGTAGACAGATTGGCCCATTATCACTGGGGTGGGGTGCGGCCCTCCACGGAGATCAGCTCTTTTTTTTTTTTTTTCTAGAAGAGTTGGATTGTATACAATAACTAGGCATTACATGTGGTACTAGGTACATTAGTACATAAGCCCTAAGGGTCATATCCAATTAAGTGCAAGATTTTTACACCCAATTTCCAATTAACATAGATATGTGTGCTCTCAGTTCTCGCACTATCCAATTGAAAAGAACTAGGAGCAATCATTTTTTTCGTCAAAAAACTGTGTGAATTTTTCATAAATAATGAGGAAATCAGCCTGCACCATAAAAAAATGTAAATGGATACTGGATAACTGTATAGAGTTCTATTACTGTCCGAAAGAAAAATATGTATGTTTCTAAAATGCTTCAAATTACTGATTTGTGCATTATTTAATTTTGTTTTTGTTAAAGGAAAAAGATACTATTATAGAAGTTGAATTGTCAGTGACAATCAAGTCGCTTAAACTAAATAAAGCGCCAATGCCAATTATTATAGAGTTACAAGCGCATATACAGATGTAGCTGTGCTCATCTTGCTGCGATGCGGCATTCTGCATCACGGCTTGCTGCATGGCATGCCAGGCTGCGACTATTCACCGCCGGCGATCGCTCCATTAATTCCTAATGGAATTAATGTAGCAATTGGTTGCGATTAGTCACAGACCGGCACACCATGCAGCATGACATCGCAGGAACAGAGCCGGCCCTAACCAATATGATGCCCTAGGCAAGATTTTGGCTGGTGCCCCCTAGCACCACCGCTGGTTCTGCCTCTGACCTTGCACCTCTTTCCCAGCACCATCACCCCTCACCCATAGCATTCCTTGTACCCCCTATATTTTAAATAGGAACAGTTCGCACATTTGACGCACAGCCCAAGAAGAGGCATCTTCTTGCTGGGAAGGGGCATGGCCACACAATAGTAACCCCAATTCCAATTACGCCACACAGTACTGCAACTTTATTCACATTTTATCTTGCGATAGTGTCCATAATTCATATTACATCCCACAGTAGCATCACTTTACCTTATAAACGTTACTCCTCACAGTAGAGCCCCTTATTCACGTTACATCACACTGAATTGCTCCTTATTCACATTACACCACACCTTATTGCTCTTTATTCACATTAGACGACACAGTAGTGCCCTTTAGTTTCTATATGCAACGCCACATAGTAGAGCACCTTATACACATAATGCCACACATTAGTAATGCATTTATACACAATTCCACACAGTAATGCCCCTTACACATATGAGACACATTAATGTCCTTATAAACATAATGCACCTTACACATTATGACAACCTTTATTAATGCCCTTTTACGCATAATGTCCCTTACACATATGCCGCACATTATTAATGCCCTTATACACATAATGACACACATAGTGCCCCCTACACATTTGCTGCACATTATTAGTGCCCCTATACACATAATGACACACATACAGTAGTACCCTGTTACACATATGCCGCACATTATTAATGCCCTTATACACATAATGACACACATAGTGGCCCTTTACACATATGTTGCACATTATTAATGCATTTTTACATGACACACATAATGCTCCTTACACATATTCTGAACACTACTGCACGACCAACCCACTCACATGCACACAGCACTCACACTTCCACTAACACTGTGACCTCTGCCTCTGATTGTATACAGATGTGTCCTCACAAATCTTGCATCAATGCTAACGTCGGGCACCTTTTTTTAATGAAAATGCATCTTATTTGCATTGCTATGTGGCTAGGATGCACAAGCAGCTTCTACTGATTAAACTGATATGCCGCATACCTATATACTGTGTGAGACTGTGGCTGTATCTGCATATGAAATGCTACATACAGAATATAGGCATGCCGCATATCATTTTAATCAGCAGAAGCTGATGATGTCCCTAGGCATAGCAAATGCTCTAGGCAATTGCCTAGTTTGCCTATGCCTATGTCCGGCTCTGCGCAGGAAGATGAGCATGGCTACATCTGTAATCCCTACACTTACAAATTTATTCCAGCATATTTACTCGAATAATATTGATTATCCATCTTTTAATGAGGCAACAACGTTCCTTTTTATCAAGCCAAACAAAGGTGCCTCTTTGTTAGCCTCATATAGGCCTATTATGCTACTCCTATCAAGATCCCACTTTTTTTTTAGCAAAAATTATATCTACTAGACCTGCGTTGGATGATGCCATTGCTTCTTACTCCTCCCCAACTCGGTATCACACATGGCTGTCATTCTGTGTTGGGATATTGTTCAGCTATAGCGGATCTGGCCTCCTCTCCTACACATAAAAAACTTCTAATATCCTTTTAAATTTAGATGCAGTTAAGGCTTTCTTTAAAATCCTGTGGGATTATTTATTTTTAATATTAGAGTCTAGCGATATTGTCCTTTCTTTCATTAATATAATTAAATATTTTTTTCTCATAACCCATGTACAAAATTGCTAGTAAATGGCCTTCTAGGCAATTCACTGCAAATGTTATGCCGCACTAGACAAGGATGCCCATTACTACTAACACCTCTGTTATTCAATCTGGCATTGGATCAAGTTATGCACAACCTCCAAGGTTGGTCCATATTACAGGGTGACACCATAGGGGAACACGGGCTAATACTTTTGGCCTTCGCAGACAATCTTTTACCTTTTATTTCAAACCCGAAAACAAGCTTGATACCTCTGTTGGATAAATTAAAGCATTTGGGATCTATTTCTGGATTCACTATAAATTTCTCCAAATCTACTGCGATGGCTTTAGGTAACTCACCATTCCGACTCTAGGAATAATTAAGAGGATTGCAGTGGGCAGCATCCAGCATCCATTATTTAGGCATTCACTACCTAGAAATATTCATAATACTGTAAATATTCTTTAGATATTACTCCTATACTTACTAACATTTTTGCAGAGATGGAAAGCTGGCTACATTTTCAGCTTTCATATCTGGATAGAGCCGCCTTAATTAAAATGATTATATTCTCTAAGCTATAACTTACAAGTCATTCCAATCATTCTCACCTTGAATGATGAAAAAAAAAATACTGCAAGTATCCCGTAAAGTTATACAGAACAATAAAAGGCCTAAGCTGAGCTTAAAGATTCTGCAACCAAGGGAGTAGCTACCATAAGTGCAGGAAATGCAGCTGCTATGGGGCCTAGAGCTGAGAGGGGCCCACCTTCCCCATCACAGTTACATGTGTTACAGTATAAACATTTTTCACCATTGATAGCTGCATAGGAGCCCTTAGAAACTTATGCCTTGGAGTCTACAATATATCTAGTTATGCCACTGAACTTGCTCAGTGTAATGTGGTATACAATGAACTGGAGGGCATTATAATGTTACATACAGCAATATGAACTCGGGCACTGTAATGTGATACAATATGGGGTGGAGGCACTATAATGTGGCATTATATGAACCGGGGGCAATGTATAATGTGTGTTATAATATGATTTGGGGTTACTGCATAATGTGTACTGGCAGACATAAATGTGACATAATGTGAACTAGGGCACTACTATGGTTCAGAAA
This sequence comes from Pseudophryne corroboree, assembly GCF_028390025.1. Lineage (NCBI taxonomy): Eukaryota > Metazoa > Chordata > Amphibia > Anura > Myobatrachidae > Pseudophryne > Pseudophryne corroboree. The sequence goes on along the minus strand of NC_086450.1, from coordinate 103,308,344 downwards.
AGAAACTAATGCACTACTATGTGGCATAACATCAACTAGAGTACTACTAGGGTTCAGAAAATGAACTAGGGCACTCTTATGGGGCATACAATTAACAACTGCTGTGGAGACGTATATCTCTAGAAGCGTTGGGAAAGGGGCCCCTTCATATGTTGCTATGGGGCCCAAAAAGTTCTGGCTACGCCCCTGTCTGCAATGAACCAGGGCAGAGGGGGGAATTAATTTCCTTCTCTATAACCACGCTCAATTTGAAGGTATGTTAAAGACTGGATTATTTGCAGAAATCGCTAATTGTGCACTGGAAAAACAATTCTTGTCTAATTTGGACCTGGTTAGTTTTCTGAATATGCCTAATGTGATATATTCCTCCACATTTGCTAGACAACCTCCTTTCAATGTCAATGTAGTCTACATAGCATTCCATCTTATATATAAAATTCAATGTTCTGTCTGTCCGGTTATGCATTCGGACACCCCTGCATCGATAGGGGTGAAACCAATGTGAGGTGGTCCAATTGGATCCTTGCCAGGTTTTAGGGGGGTTAGGGTCTACTGTTGGTGTATGCTGAGCAGAACTTTGACCCGGAGAGTCTGTTCTGAGCCTTCCACTGGATGGATCTAGAAGGAAACTTCACAGTGTGGTAACATTGGATCCCAGAAGACATTATTAGGGGTTTGGGGTCCCAGTCAGACCTCCCATTGGTTTATACGCTGGGCAGAACTTTGACCTGGTGAGCATGTTTCGAGCCTTCCACTGGACAGATTTGGATGAAAACTTCACAGAGTGGTAACATTGGATCCCAGAAGACATATTAGGGGGTTGGGGTCCCAGTTTGAACTCCCATTGGTGTACGCAGGGCAGAACTTTGACACAGGGAGCCTATTCTGGGCCTTCCACTGGATGGATGTGAAAGAAAACGTTAATGACCTGAAATATCTGACTGAAATAACCATAAATCAATTAACTGACAGAAATGGAGGTTGGAAGACAAACAATATTGTGTAGCTAAAAGCCATGGAATAGCAACATTGATAACAGACGGAAAACTCTGAACTCATCTCACATTGGAAAAGTGATTATAAAACTGAACAGAAAGGAAAGCTGGGGATCAGGGCTACTGGTGACACCCCAACAAAAGAAATAACACTTCATGGGTGTGTTGGAAGAGCTACTAAGGGGTACATTTACTAAGCAGTGATAAGAGCGGAGAAGTGAGCCAGTGGAGATATTTCCCCATCAACCAATCAGCAGCTCTGTATCATTTTATAGTATGCAAATTATAGATGTTACTTCAGTGCTGATTGGTTGCCATGGGCAACTTCTCCACTGGCTCACTTCTCCGCTCTTATCAATGCTTAGTAAATGTATCCCTAAGTTACTATTTATCTATATATATAAATACTAAAGCCCTCACTCACTGACTCTTCACTAATTCTCTTGCTTCTTGATATGTTAGAAAGTTTAAATGTAACATAGGTATTCTTCAGGTGGGAAATAGGAAAACAACGTAATTAGAATTTTAATAAACCTCCCCTAAGGGGATGAAAAGGGGGTTGACATAATGACGTCACTACCGATGCGTGGCTTGTGTTGCGTGAACGATGGCGCCCAAAAGGACAATCGGATCAAAAGTTGGATTGCACCTCCAGTGTGCAGAATTTAATAAACTACAAAAATGGTCCTGTCACTTTTTACCGTATCTGCTATGGGTGCTCCTCGGGTAACGCCAAGAACCATGGATTAATATCTACCTACATTAAGACGTTTCAAATTTACATCTCTATAGATTTACCAAATTATTAACACTCATGTATATGTACCACCGTGAAAATCAGAAACTCCCATGCGAAGAACGGGTAGAACAGCTAGTTTTTAATATGTTGACAGTTACATCCAACCCATTGATAACTTAATAACTAAAAAATTTAAACCAGGGCAACGCCGGGTACTTCAGCTAATTCCTAATAAATATTAATTTCATGCCTCTTTTGCTGGGTACAAACTATATGATATGTTGTCCGATATGTTGGTCTAGTGTATACCCACCATGTTGCTGATGATGTGCACTCCCGTGGGTTGTCAGCGTCATCCTCTGTCAGCACTACATGCAGGGACGATGGAAGACATCTGCCGCTGCTCTGTCGCTGCCAGTATCGGCAAGTGTGTATGCACTTGCCAATGCTGGCTCCCCGCTGTGTCCTGTCGCTGTCATTATTGCTGGGTGCAAATATCGCATACTGTGTACCCAGCTTTACTCTCTGCGTTGTCCTCTGTGGGATAATAAGAACTTTCAAAATGCTTTAGCTGCACAGCCATTTAGATTTTGGGAATCTCAAGGGGTACGCATGGTTAGACATCTACCTAATACTATGCTTAATCGCCCATTAACACTTGCACAAGCACATATGCATTACGAAGTCATTCGCACCTGTGACTTTGCCTTTCTACAAGCACAACATTACATAAGTAGAGTTTTATCCTTTCTATCGCCCCTGAATTAGGATAAACAACTGGACTCTTCTTTCCTATTGGCGGGTTATTCTGATCAAGCTATCACTTGTTTTTTTATTGTGTAATAAATAGAAGAATGCCTTACTTTACTGTGGGCCAGATGTACTAAGCCTTGAAAAGTGATAAATATCACGGTGATAAAGCACCAGCCAATCGGCTCCTAACTGTCATTTTTCAAACACAGCCCGTGACATGGTAGTTAGGAGCTGATTGGCTGGCAGTTTATCACTGTGAAATTTATCACTTTTCAGGCTTAGTACATCTCCCCCTGGTTCTTTTCAAATAGGAATTCTGAAATGGCAGACACACTTTCCAGACCTATTGGAGGCTGATATTTTACGATAGCTTCAGTTTTCCCTTGGCACAATCTAGGCTACCATTTACAGGGAGTTGTTTTATAAATTATTCTACAGAGGCTATTTATCACCCACTGTCACATTATCGGCATAACTACCTCCTTAACATGTCTGAAATGCGCTATCCCGGAAGCATCCCCATATCATTACTTGTGGGACTATAATGTTAAACAATTTGCATTAGCTGACCTAGTTAATTGTCTTCCACTAACACCGGTGTGGGCAATATCAGGGCATTTACTCGTTAATACTAGAGATGTGCACCGGAAATTTTTCGGGTTTTGTGTTTTGGTTTTGGGTTCGGTTCCGCGGCCGTGTTTTGGGTTCGAACGCGTTTTGGCAAAACCTCACCGATTTTTTTTTGTCGGATTTGGGTGTGTTTTGGATTCGGGTGTTTTTTTCAAAAAACCCTAAAAAACAGCTTAAATCATAGAATTTGGGGGTCATTTTGATCCCAAAGTATTATTAACCTCAATAACCATAATTTCCACTCATTTTCAGTCTATTCTGAACACCTCACACCTCACAATATTATTTTTAGTCCTAAAATTTGCACCGAGGTCGCTGGATGACTAAGCTCAGCGACCCAAGTGGCCGACACAAACACCTGGCCCATCTAGGAGTGGCACTGCAGTTTCACGCAGGATGGCCCTTCCAAAAAACACTCCCCAAACAGCACATGACGCAAAGAAAAAAAGAGGCGCAATGAGGTAGCTGTGTGACTAAGCTCAGCGACCCAAGTGGCCGACACAAACACCTGGCCCATCTAGGAGTGGCACTGCAGTGTCAGGCAGGATGGCCCTTCCAAAAAATACTCCCCAAACAGCACATGACGCAAAGAAGAAAAAAAAGAGGCGCAATGAGGTAGCTGTGTGAGTAAGCTAAGCGACCCTAGTGGCCGACACAAACACCTGGCCCATCTAGGAGTGGCACTGCAGTGTCACGCAGGATGGCCCTTCCAAAAAACACTCCCCAAACATCACATGACGCAAAGAAAAAAAGAGGCGCAATGAGGTAGCTGTGTGAGTAAGCTCAGCGACCCTAGTGGCCGACACAAACACCTGGCCCATCTAGGAGTGGCACTGCAGTGTCAGGCAGGATGGCCCTTCCAAAAAATACTCCCCAAACAGCACATGACGCAAAGAAAAAAAGAGGCGCAATGAGGTAGCTGTGTGACTAAGCTCAGCGACCCAAGTGGCCGACACAAACACCTGGCCCATCTAGGAGTGGCACTGCAGTGTCACGCAGGATGGCCCTTCCAAAAAACACTCCCCAAACAGCACATGACGCAAAGAAAAAAAGAGGCGCAATGAGGTAGCTGTGTGACTAAGCTCAGCGACCCAAGTGGCCGACACAAACACCTGGCCCATCTAGGAGTGGCACTGCAGTGTCACGCAGGATGGCCCTTCCAAAAAACACTCCCCAAACAGCACATGACGCAAAGAAAAATGAAAGAAAAAAGAGGTGCAAGATGGAATTGTCCTTGGGCCCTCCCACCCACCCTTATGTTGTATAAACAGGACATGCACACTTTAACCAACCCATCATTTCAGTGACAGGGTCTGCCACACGACTGTGACTGAAATGACGGGTTGGTTTGGACCCCCACCAAAAAAGAAGCAATTAATCTCTCCTTGCACAAACTGGCTCTACAGAGGCAAGATGTCCACCTCATCATCATCCTCCGATTCATCACCGTGTACATCCCCCTCCTCACAGATTATCAATTCGTCCCCACTGGAATCCACCATCACAGCTCCCTGTGTACTTTGTGGAGGCAATTGCTGCTGGTGAATGTCTCCATGGAGGAATTGATTATAATTCATTTTAATGAACATCATCTTCTCCACATTTTCTGGAAGTAACCTCGTACGCCGATTGCTGACAAGGTGAGCGGCAGCACTAAACACTCTTTCGGAGTACACACTTGTGGGAGGGCAACTTAGGTAGAATAAAGCCAGTTTGTGCAAGGGCCTCCAAATTGCCTCTTTTTCCTGCCAGTATACGTACGGACTGTCTGACGTGCCTACTTGGATGCGGTCACTCATATAATCCTCCACCATTCTTTCAATGGGGAGAGAATCATATGCAGTGACAGTAGACGACATGTCCGTAATCGTTGGCAGGTCCTTCAGTCCGGACCAGATGTCAGCATCAGCAGTCGCTCCAGACTGCCCTGCATCACCGCCAGCGGGTGGGCTCGGAATTCTGAGCCTTTTCCTCGCACCCCCAGTTGTGGGAGAATGTGAAGGAGGAGATGTTGACAGGTCGCGTTCCGCTTGACTTGACAATTTTCTCACCAGCAGTTCTTTGAACCCCAGCAGACTTGTGTCTGCCGGAAAGAGAGATACAACGTAGGTTTTAAATCTAGGATCGAGCACGGTGGCCAAAATGTAGTGCTCTGATTTCAACAGATTGACCACCCGTGAATCCTTGTTAAGCGAATTAAGGGCTCCATCCACAAGTCCCACATGCCTAGCGGAATCGCTCTGTGTTAGCTCCTCCTTCAATGTCTCCAGCTTCTTCTGCAAAAGCCTGATGAGGGGAATGACCTGACTCAGGCTGGCAGTGTCTGAACTGACTTCACGTGTGGCAAGTTCAAAAGGTTGCAGAACCTTGCACAACGTTGAAATCATTTTCCACTGCGCTTGAGACAGGTGCATTCCACCTCCTATATCGTGCTCAGTTGTATAGGCTTGAATGGCCTTTTGCTGCTCCTCCAACCTCTGAAGCATATAGAGGGTTGAATTCCACCTCGTTACCACTTCTTGCTTCAGATGATGGCAGGGCAGGTTCAGGCGTTTTTGGTGTTGCTCCAGTCTTCTGTACGTGGTGCCTGTACGCCGAAAGTGTCCCGCAATTCTTCTGGCCACCGACAGCATCTCTTGCACGCCCCTCTCGTTTTTTAAATAATTCTGCACCACCAAATTCAAGGTATGTGCAAAACATGGGACGTGATGGAATTTGCCCATATTTAATGCACACATAATATTGCTGGCGTTGTCCGATGCCACAAATCCACAGGAGAGTCCAATTGGGGTAAGCCATTCTGCGATGATCTTCCTCAGTTGCCGTAAGAGGTTTTTAGCTGTGTGCGTATTCTGGAAAGCGGTGATACAAAGCGTAGCCTGCCTAGGAAAGAGTTGGCGTTTGCGAGATGCTGCTACTGGTGCCGCCGCTGCTGTTCTTGCGGCGGGAGTCCATACATCTACCCAGTGGGCTGTCACAGTCATATAGTCCTGAGTCTGCCCTGCTCCACTTGTCCACATGTCCGTGGTTAAGTGGACATTGGGTACAACTGCATTTTTTAGGACACTGGTGAGTCTTTTTCTGAGGTCTGTGTACATTTTCGGTATCGCCTGCCTAGAGAAATGGAACCTAGATGGTATTTGGTACCGGGGACACAGTACCTCCAACAAGTCTCTAGTTGGCTCTGCAGTAATGATGGATACCGGAACCACGTTTCTCACCGCCCAGGATGCCAAGGCCTCAGTTATCCGCTTTGCAGCAGGAGGACTGCTGTGATATTTCATCTTCCTCGCAAAGGACTGTTGGACAGTCAATTGCTTGGTGGAAGTAGTAAAAGTGGTCTTACGACTTCCCCTCTGGGATGACCATCGACTCCCAGCAGCAACAACAGCAGCGCCAGCAGCAGTAGGCGTTACACGCAAGGATGCATCGGAGGAATCCCAGGCAGGAGAGGACTCGTCAGAATTGCCAGTGACATGGCCTGCAGGACTATTGGCATTCCTGGGGAAGGAGGAAATTGACACTGAGGGAGTTGGTGGGGTGGTTTGCGTGAGCTTGGTTACAAGAGGAAGGGATTTACTGGTCAGTGGACTGCTTCCGCTGTCGCCCAAAGTTTTTGAACTTGTCACTGACTTATGATGAATGCGCTGCAGGTGACGTATAAGGGAGGATGTTCCGAGGTGGGTAACGTCCTTACCCCTACTTATTACAGCTTGACAAAGGCAACACACGGCTTGACAAATGTTGTCCGCATTTCTGTTGAAATACTTCCACACTGAAGAGCTGATTTTTTTGGTATTTTCACCAGGCATGTCAATGGCCATATTCCTCCCACGGACAACAGGTGTCTCCCCGGGTGCCTGACTTAAACAAACCACCTCACCATCAGAATCCTCCTGGTCAATTTCCTCCCCAGCGCCAGCAACACCCATATCCTCCTCATCCTGGTGTACTTCAACACTGACATCTTCAATCTGACTATCAGGAACTGGACTGCGGGTGCTCCTTCCAGCACTTGCAGGGGGCATGCAAATGGTGGAAGGCGCATGCTCTTCACGTCCAGTGTTGGGAAGGTCAGGCATCGCAACCGACACAATTGGACTCTCCTTGTGGATTTGTGATTTCGAAGAACGCACAGTTCTTTGCTGTGCTTTTGCCAGCTTAAGTCTTTTCATTTTTCTAGCGAGAGGCTGAGTGCTTCCATCCTCATGTGAAGCTGAACCACTAGCCATGAACATAGGCCAGGGCCTCAGCCGTTCCTTGCCACTCCGTGTGGTAAATGGCATATTGGCAAGTTTACGCTTCTCCTCCGACGATTTTATTTTAGATTTTTGAGTCATTTTTTTACTGATATTTGGTGTTTTGGATTTTACATGCTCTGTACTATGACATTGGGCATCGGCCTTGGCAGACGACGTTGATGGCATTTCATCGTCTCGGCCATGACTAGTGGCAGCAGCTTCAGCACGAGGTGGAAGTGGATCTTGATCTTTCCCTATTTTTGGAACCTCAACATTTTTGTTCTCCATATTTTAATAGGCACAACTAAAAGGCACCTCAGGTAAACAATGGAGATGGATGGATACTAGTATACTTATGGATGACGAGCGACTGCCGACACAGAGGTAGCTACAGCCGTGGACTACCGTACTGCGTCTGCTAGTATAGACTGGATGATAATGATATAAAAAATATATATATATCACTACTGCAGGACAGGTATATATTGTATAATGACGGACCTGCTGGACACTGTCAGCACTGCAGACTCCTAAACTACTAGTATGAAGAAGATAGAAAAAAAAAACCCCACCACAGGTAGGTATACAATTATGGACGAGCGACTGCCGACACAGAGGTAGCTACAGCCGTGGACTACCGTACTGCGTCTGCTAGTATAGACTGGATGATAATGATATAAAAAATATATATATATCACTACTGCAGGACAGGTATATATTGTATAATGACGGACCTGCTGGACACTGTCAGCACTGCAGACTCCTAAACTACTAGTATGAAGAAGATAGAAAAAAAACCCCCCACCACAGGTAGGTATACAATTATGGACGAGCGACTGCCGACACAGAGGTAGCTACAGCCGTGGACTACCGTACTGCGTCTGCTAGTATAGACTGGATGATAATGATATAAAAAATATATATATATCACTACTGCAGGACAGGTATATATTGTATAATGACGGACCTGCTGGACACTGTCAGCACTGCAGACTCCTAAACTACTAGTATGAAGAAGATAGAAAAAAAAAACACCACCACAGGTAGGTATACAATTATGGACGAGCGACTGCCGACACAGAGGTAGCTACAGCCGTGGACTACCGTACTGCGTCTGCTAGTATAGACTGGATGATAATGATATAAAAAATATATATATATCACTACTGCAGGACAGGTATATATTGTATAATGACGGACCTGCTGGACACTGTCAGCACTGCAGACTCCTAAACTACTAGTATGAAGAAGATAGAAATATAATGAATGACGGACCTGCTGGACACTGTCAGCAGAATGCGTTTATAGAATAAAAAAAAAAAACACCACACTAGTGTTTAACTTTTTCAGGCAGACAATATACTGGTGGTCACTGCTGGTCAGTCACACTGGCACTCTGGCAGCAAAAGTGTGCACTGTTAAATATGTACTCCTGCTATAACTGCTCCCCAGTCTCCCCCACAATTAAGCTGTGTGAGCAGTGAGCACTACTCAGCACAGTCAGATATACATAGATGATATTATCATGCAGCACACTGAGGCTGAGCACAGATATGGTATGTGACTGTGTATCGTTTTTTTTCAGGCAGAGAACGGATTATATTAAATAATAAATAAAACTGGTGGTCACCACTAGTATAACTATCAGCAAAACTCTGCACTCTCTGAGTACTCCTAATGCTCCAGTAAATCAAGTGTCTCACTCTCTATCTAAACGGAGAGGACGCCAGCCACGTCCTCTCCCTATCAATCTCAATGCACGTGTGAAAATGGCGGCGACGCGCGGCTCCTTATATAGAATCCGAGTCTCACGATAGAATACGAGCCTCGCGAGAATCCGACAGCGGGATGATGACGTTCGGGCGCGCTCGGGTTAGCTGAGCAAGGCGGGAAGATCCGAGTCTGCCTCGGACCCGTGTAAAAAGCGTGAAGTTCGGGGGGGTTCGGATTCCGAGGAACCGAACCCGCTCATCTCTAGTTAATACCAGGCGTAAAAAATTATTTCTGATTATTTCGGCCGTGGCCAAAAAGTGCATTGGGGGTAACTCAGAGTTGATCGCAGCAGCAAATTTGTTAGCAGTTGGGCAAAACCATGTGCACTGCAGGTGGGGTAGATATAACATTTGCAGAGAGAGTTAGATTTAGATTAAACACAGATCTTAGAAGACAATTTCACCATTGATTTATACTGCAAAATCATTACTTTGTACTGTAATTACTTTTTTGTAAATAGTTATTTTCAAAGTTCAGTTTCCTATTATGGGTCTTACTCAGTATGGATTGCATCAGCGATGTGATCGCATACTGACGATTTTCTGCTCAGCGGGCGCGTGCAGAGCCCTATCTGTGTGTGTGCAGACCGGGAAATGCATTTGCATCGCAACGATGTGAACGCCCCCAGCACGCGAATGAAAGCAGTTGCAATTTTAGCAGTTTGAAGCTGAGTAAGGCCCAATGTTTGATCAACACACATTGTAAATGCTTCCATCCTATTCTCAATGAAAACATTTATGGAAAAAAAAGGAAAAAGATTGTAAAAATCAAACTTTTTCCATTGAAATACTGTCGTTAAATTTGGGGTGCATAAAATGCAAAAAAAAGTTGATTTTGGTGTAAGTAAAAGCCACTGTCTTTAAAAACAAAACCTGTAAGTCCCACCAGCAATCATACAACACCTGTCCCATCCATACAACACCACCATATACAGATGTAGCCACGCTCATCGTTCCCGCGATGTGTACATACGGGCATATGCATCGCTGCAAGCTGCGGTGTAGGCCATGCTAGCCGTTAGGTTGAGCAGAAAAACAGACGAAGAGGCATACAACTCTGAATCAGACTCATCGTCAGGGCTGATAGTCCAGCTCTCCTTTCTCCATCTAGCACATCTTATTAGTTTGCCATGTTCACCAACAAAGACGTGTATGTTGTTCACATCAGACAGTTCACTTTGGGAGCACCAGTGGTGTAGCCACCTTTGACAAGAGGGGGAGCAAAGATGAAGAAATAGGCTACCCAAGTGTCCCAGAATCCAGATATCACATTCAAATATCAACTGCTTTCATAGGCAACAATGTTGGGGGCTTTTTGTAGTGGAATTCTGATTGAGGTGCACACGGCTGGTTTTCTCAGCATACTGTACACAGAGCCAGGCTGCATATTTCACACTAAGAAAAGTGCCGAAAATCCAAGTCACCATCGGGTCCAATGTGCGCCCTGACTACAGGCCCAGGTTCCATAGAGCAATTGCTAGTCCTATGGGTGGTGTCACACAGATACATTTCTAGATGAATAGAACTTCTACCCCAGCCATTGTAATATGTCCTCCCTGCACTGCACACATGCTACTGTAATATACACACCCTTCCTAGTTCTACCTAGACTAACTGGAATAATATTTGTAATAATAATAATAATAATAATAATAATAATAATAATAATCTGGAAGTAAATAAAATATTCAGCCATGTGTTAAGTTTACACATATGTAAAAGTAGGTATGTTACTGTAACCACTCCCACTACGGCAGGCCTGTGAGTACTTTATGTTCATTATTTTTATACTCCACTTTAGTTACTAGTGCGACAGTGTCAGACTTTCCCTTCTGTGTCACAGTCTTAACAGGTCCCTGGCCACTATGTTGGTTGCCTATCTGTGCTTATACAAACTTACTGCTCAACTCCCTCTCCTTCCTCCCCTTCTCACTCACCAGGCAGCTTTTTATGGCTCCTTGCTGACAGCTTTTGGCACATATGTCATGTGACCTGATTACATTGTGGTGCTGTTGTGGTCAGTTTTAGCGACATGGGGAGTGGTGTACACAGGAGGGAGACAGGACCCTAGGCTAGTGGGTACTTAGGTGGGCTCAACATGGATTATCCACGCCCCCCCCTGTCTGGCCGGCTTGACCCTGTTGACGCTGCAAAGCAAAATGATGAATTAGACTCTTTCATCCTCTTTCCACTGCATATTGGTGGTCATTCCGAGTTGTTCGCTCGCTAGCAGTTTTTAGCATCCATACAAACGCTATACTGCCGCTCACTGGGAGTGTATTGTAGCTTAGCAGAAGTGCGAACGAAAGGATCGCAGAGCGGCAACAACGTTTTTTTGTGCAGTTTTAGAGTAGCTCAAAACCTACTCAGCGCTTGCGATCACTTCAGACTGTTCAGTTCCTGATTTGACGTCACAAACATGCCCTGCGTTCGCCCAGCCATGCCTACGTTTTTCCTGACACGCCTGCGTTTTTTCGAACACTGCCTGAAAACGGTCAGTTGACACCCAGAAACGCCCACTTCATGTCAATCACTCTGCGGTCAGCAGTGCGACTCAAATGCTTCGCTAGACCTTGTGTGAAACTACATTGTTCGTTGTAATAGTACGTCGCGCGTGCGCATTTCGCCGCATATGCATGCGCAGAAGTGCCATTTATTTGCCTCATCGCTGCACAGCGAACGAATGCAGCTAGCGAACAACTCGGAATGACCACCATTGTTCATTTTGGCCAGTTTTCATGCACACCCCCTGGGGAGCACATGGGTGATAAGTGTAAATGCCGATTTACGTACAGGAATAAAAGCAACACTTTAAAAAGACATTTCATATACTTTAAATGAAGCCGCTGCGGCCGCTATACTTAATCCACAACCTACGTACTTATTACACCATTAGCGTACAGAGTCCCGTACCGTGTACGGACTTTGCGTACAAACGCCGCGCTGGCTGTACAAAGTACACACAGCGCGTACACACTCAAAGATACACCGTGAACCCTTAACAGCTATGCATGCGATGATAATACACTTTAAACCTTGGCAGGGAAAGGAAGACACGACACCAGATTGTGATTAAACTGCTGGGTTCCGACACCACAGCATATTATTACTAAAAGGGGGTTACAATAACAAAACAATACAATACAAAAGAATAATGGCTACAGTCAATGGTACATACTAGTTTGGATTTCGCCGCGCTACCCAGTCTGGTCCTCGGTCATCTAGATAGATAACTTTAAGAGTCTTGAGAGAGACCGGGCCTGCAGCTAGCTCTTTTTATACAATCTTCCAAAACTTAACACAATGGATACTGTAATCTCTTTGTCCATTGGACACAGGGATGTTTATTTACAGTACAGGAGAGGTCATAGGTTGGTTTGAATAGGTGGGCGATGTCTGTTCCAGATGCACTTGTGGGTGGTCTCCTCTGGGTTCCCGCCGCATACCTAATGTACAGTAAATACAGTTTATATCTATATTCTGCTCCTGCACATAACTATCCGCAGGAACGTGCAATCTTCTGCAAACCAACACCGGACTATTACCCTTAAAATACCCTACAGCTGGGTACCAAACACCACCTTATAACCTTGTTCTGTTCCCTCCTATCCTGTAAAGGTGAATCCCTTTGTTCTGTTACCATTTAAACTGTTGAAACTGGCTGATGTGGTGCGGGGAGACTATGTGTACATTGTGCACTATTTGGATTAAATATGTAATGTGTTTTGATAGCTTTTCCATGCGTCCACAAACTCTACCGTAAATACTCATACCACGCGCTAATGCGCAGGACCGCGGGAGCGACCATATGCAAATTGCAAATATGCGCACGCACAGCAGAACAAGTACACGCACGGAGGCCATCTGTGTGTAGTTTGTACGTGATGTGTGTACTGCAATATTTTTCGACTTTGGCAGTCACCAATAACTGCCACTACCTAATCAATAAACAGAAAAATATCTATACAATATCTGTCACTGACCTGGGTTCGGAGTGTTGAGAACTCGGGGGTTCTTCCGATGATCGGAAAGAGGAACCACAGCTGGGCCGGAGCAGGGATGGCTGGATGTAGGTTCTCCTCATGCAGAACTAGTCGTAGTAACTGGCATATAATGCTGAAGAACTAAATGATGATTTGAGAACGATGGTGAAGCACACAGAAGAATTAAGAACTTGTGAGCGATGCTGAAGAAATGAATGAGGATTTGAGAACGATGGTGAAGCACACAGAAGAATGAAGAACTTGTGAGCGATGCTGAAGAAATGAATGATGATTTAAGATTCAGTGTAACTCTGGAAGTATGTAAGGCGTTCCACTTGGAGATATCATGTAATACAGGAAACACAGGAGGTGTCCCCCTAAGAGAAACACTGTAACTCAGAGAATGTCCCACTGAGTGATACACTGTAACGCTGGTAGCACAGTGAATGTTCCACGGAGTGATACACTGTAACGCTGGTAGCACAGTGAATGTTCCACTGAGTGATACACTGTAACGCAGGTAGCACAGTGATTGTTCCACTGAGTGATACACTGTAACGCTGGTAGCACAGTGAATGTTCCACTGAGTGATACACTGTAACGCAGGTAGCACAGTGATTGTTCCACTGAGTGATACACTGTAACGCTGGTAGCACAGTGATTGTTCCACTGAGTGATACACTGTAATGCAGGTAGCACAGTGATTGTTCCACTGAGTGATACACTGTAACGCTGGTAGCACAGTGATTGTTCCACTGAGTGATACACTGTAACGCAGGTAGCACAGTGATTGTTCCACTGAGTGATACACTGTAACGCTGGTAGCACAGTGAATGTTCCACTGAGTGATACACTGTAACGCTGGTAGCACAGTGAATGTTCCACGGAGTGATACACTGTAACGCTGGTAGCACAGAGAATGTCCCACTGAGTGATACACTGTAACGCAGGTAGCACAGTGATTGTTCCACTGAGTGATACACTGTAACGCTGGTAGCACAGAGATTGTTCCACTGAGTGATACACTGTAACGCAGGTAGCACAGTGATTGTTCCACTGAGTGATACACTGTAACGCTGGTAGCACAGTGAATGTTCCACTGAGTGATACACTGTAACGCTGGTAGCACAGTGAATGTTCCACTGAGTGATACACTGTAACGCAGGTAGCACAGTGATTGTTCCACTGAGTGATACACTGTAACGCTGGTAGCACAGTGATTGTTCCACTGAGTGATACACTGTAACGCAGGTAGCACAGTGATTGTTCCACTGAGTGATACACTGTAACGCTGGTAGCACAGTGAATGTTCCACGGAGTGATACACTGTAACGCTGGTAGCACAGTGATTGTTCCACTGAGTGATACACTGTAACGCAGGTAGCACAGTGATTGTTCCACTGAGTGATACACTGTAACGCTGGTAGCACAGTGAATGTTCCACGGAGTGATACACTGTAACGCTGGTAGCACAGAGAATGTCCCACTGAGTGATACACTGTAACGCTGGTAGCACAGTGAATGTTCCACTGAGTGATACACTGTAACGCTGGTAGCACAGTGAATGTTCCACGGAGTGATACACTGTAACGCTGGTAGCACAGTGAATGTTCCACTGAGTGATACACTGTAACGCTGGTAGCACAGAGAATGTCCCACTGAGTGATACACTGTAACGCTGGTAGCACAGTGAATGTTCCACTGAGTGATACACTGTAACGCTGGTAGCACAGTGAATGTTCCACGGAGTGATACACTGTAACGCTGGTAGCACAGAGAATGTCCCACTGAGTGATACACTGTAACGCTGGTAGCACAGTGAATGTTCCACTGAGTGATACACTGTAACGCTGGTAGCACAGTGAATGTTCCACGGAGTGATACACTGTAACGCTGGTAGCACAGTGAATGTTCCACTGAGTGATACACTGTAACGCTGGTAGCACAGAGAATGTCCCACTGAGTGATACACTGTAACGCAGGTAGCACAGTGATTGTTCCACTGAGTGATACACTGTAACGCTGGTAGCACAGAGATTGTTCCACTGAGTGATACACTGTAACGCAGGTAGCACAGTGATTGTTCCACTGAGTGATACACTGTAACGCTGGTAGCACAGTGAATGTTCCACTGAGTGATACACTGTAACGCTGGTAGCACAGTGAATGTTCCACGGAGTGATACACTGTAACGCTGGTAGCACAGAGATTGTTCCACTGAGTGATACACTGTAACGCTGGTAGCACAGAGATTGTTCCACTGAGTGATACACTGTAACGCAGGTAGCACAGTGATTGTTCCACTGAGTGATACACTGTAACGCTGGTAGCACAGTGAATGTTCCACTGAGTGATACACTGTAACGCTGGTAGCACAGTGAATGTTCCACGGAGTGATACACTGTAACGCTGGTAGCACAGTGATTGTTCCACTGAGTGATACACTGTAACGCAGGTTGCACAGTGATTGTTCCACTGAGTGATACACTGTAACGCTGGTAGCACAGTGAATGTTCCACTGAGTGATACACTGTAACGCTGGTAGCACAGTGAATGTTCCACGGAGTGATACACTGTAACGCTGGTAGCACAGAGAATGTCCCACTGAGTGATACACTGTAACGCAGGTAGCACAGTGATTGTTCCACTGAGTGATACACTGTAACGCTGGTAGCACAGTGATTGTTCCACTGAGTGATACACTGTAACGCAGGTAGCACAGTAATTGTTCCACTGAGTGATACACTGTAACGCTGGTAGCACAGTGAATGTTCCACTGAGTGATACTCTGCAAACGCTGGTAGCACAAGGAATGTTCCACTGAGTGATACTCTGCAAACGCTGAAAGCACAAGGAATGTTCCACTGAGAGATACTCTGCAACCGCTGGAAGCACAAGGAATGTTCCACTGAGAGATACTCTGCAAACGCTGGTACACAGGAGACGTTCAGTTTAGAGAACTCACTGAACGCTGCTAGCACTGGTGATCATAGAAGAGACGATACTCAGGCGCCGGAGCTCTGCACGGCGTCTTCCTTTGAACTTCCCGCTCTCTCCCAATTGGCAGAAGGGGCCGATGACGTCACTCGCCCACCATGCTCCCGTGAACGCCAGGCGCAATGGTGGCGCCCACACCCCGGGAACCCGTCGGAGGCAGCACCAGCAAGACGCAACAACCCGGAGCCCACCGGGGGCGGCGACTGCCGGGAGACCCAGCGCACCTGGATCGGTTAGCGCGGCAGCCGCAGCGCCGCGAGTGTGACAATATCTACAAGCTTGGATGGTCAGGAGAGAGTTGTAGGTGGGAAATATATGACCTAGTGGGATAGTAAAAAGCATGTATGTATGAATCCATGTCTGGGGGGGGGCATGTATCATCGTGCCATATATGTTCTACACAAGCTTCGAGGTATTGCGAAGTATACATTAAATCCTTCTCATCCCATATTAAGGGTCTGTAAGTGGGCCAACAAACACTACCGAGCTCTTTTCGGCTTCTTGTTCCAACAAATGGGGTGCACATTTAGTTGATGATACATGGAGGGGGGATATATGTGAGTGCTAGTATGTGTGGATATCACCTGTCGACTATGTGTGTCATAAGCTGGAGGTTGCAGAGATGAAGATAAGACACATATATAAAAATACACTCACATAAACATTTTGGGTAGGGCTGATGTCTTTTCCGGATGGATGTATCTGGGCAGAGGGGGAGACAAAAGAAAAACGGGTGAAAGAAACAGGCCATGAAATTCATTTGCAATCCTTATCATAACACTGTCTCTATGGATGGGTCATACATTAAATCTGCTGCTGTAAAAGCGCCCTCACTCCTTAGACTCATCAGATTTATGCCATGCTTGCGCCGCATTAGAATTTGAACACACCTAAATATCGAACCAATAATTATGACGACTCCCAGGATACAAAGGAGAAATTCCCCACACTCATAATGACATTCTGAGCCCACTCTCCTAAACCTGAGAACCATTTGCGTGGGTTCAACCATGAGACCCAGCCGGTCAGTTCATTACTCACAGTCGCTAAGGTAAGGTTGTGTTTCCTCCTGAACTCCCACTTCAACTGCAAGATATCGTCCATCTTTTGATCGATGATCTCCGTTGGGTCGTCAGTGCTGTTTGTAATATAAGTACAGCACTTCACACCATATTGAGTTGATAGAGTAACACAGTACCCACCTGTCACGGCTGTGACATAATTAAGGACCATCCTGTGCTGAATCAGTTCCTTCTTGTAAGCTTGTAACTCCCTTCCCGTATACCTGAAGGTGTCGTCATACATCTCAGTGATATTATCTATCAAGTTCGCTAGCGCATGGATATACCTATAATTTATAGTTCCTCTGGCAGTACGGGTAATGTCTAATGCGAGAAGGAACTGAATCCCGGTGGATTCGTGGATCAAATCAGAGGCTGCGTGCTCTGCCCTATCTATGAGGTGTCTCTTGATGATGTGTTCGTAGTGAGTATTGTTATGAGCCACGGCTGTGGCTCATTCCTGTTTTGCAGTTTTGTTCTGTATTTCATGTTATACTTCTGTTTATGTTCCCCGTGGGTGTCATGGGGTGCTCGGAGCTCACCCTTAAGGAGGGGATACTGTTATGAACCACAGGTAGTGGTTCATTCCTATTTTATGTTTATAAAGTTGTCTTGCATGCCAGGATTTCCTGTTGCTCTGTTTTAGAATACTCTTGTCTGCTGCCGCTGGTGAGTCTGTGTAATTGCAGCTTGTTCCCTTGTGTTCAGCCTCACCTGGCTGCTAATTGCATCTGGTCAGTTTGGAATCATGCAACAAGGCAGCTGCATGGGATTATTAATTAGGCCTCTCTGTTATATGCTGGCTGTTTGCAATTCACAGATGCTGGTGATATTCCTTGGTTTGCAGTCTGCTTGAGTTCTGAGCTTGGTTCCTGCTAGTTCCTGAGCTTCCTGTGTCGATTCCTGTGTCAGTCCCTGTGTCGATTCCTATGTCTGATCCCGTGTCCTGCCGTGAGGCGTTCCTGTCCTGAGGTCCAGTACCGTTGCCTGTGCAAGTTTCTGGCTTCTTGGTGTCCACCGGTCTGTCGTTTGGGATTCTGCCTGTCCTCCAGTTCTGAGAGTCTGTGTCAGCAGCATTGGGAGTTCCTGTCCGTTTGCCAGTATTCGTACCGGTTCCGTGAGTAGCGGCACGGCCGCGTCTGTCGGCCTAGGCCGCTGTATTCCCTTATTATTTCTGTCACTGGTGTTTTGCAGAGGGTTCTGCTTATGCTGTCACCGCCGGTACACAAAAGTATTGTGTCGGCGTGTGGTCAGCATTTCCTTTGTTGTTCTTTTCCTTTGGCGGCAAGCCGCACATACTTTGGTTTTAGGTTTGTTAGTAGCCCCTGGCCTTGTTGTTTAGTCAGAGGGCCCCTTGTTATCACCCTGTCTCGGTTCACTCTTTGTCTCTCATTAAGACCTGAGGGGGCATCGAAGTTGGGCAGACGTAATCCGCCCTTCAAACGCGGCTGCCATGGGCTCAAGCAACCATAGTCTCGCAAGAGTGTACTGACAGCACGGGTGAGACAACGGAGATAGGGCGCCAGGGGCTATTCCCTTTCCATTCCCCTTTCCCAGCATTACGTCCTGGTGCTCTGGACTCGCTTCATAACATCTCCCTTGTTCTGAGCACCAGGAACCTAACATTATCACCAGCCCTACCACAAAAAAGAAATAAAACTTTTTTCTTTTTTGGCCCAGTCTAGTCTAGAATCCAGTCCTGTCTAGAATTCAGTGTTTAGAATCCAGTCCAGTGTTTTAGAATCCAGTCCGGTGTTTAGAATCCAGTCCGGTGTTTAGAATCCAGTCCGGTGTTTAAAAAAAAAAAAAAAAAAAAAGTCTTGCCTTGTCTTGCCTTGCTTTGTCTTGCCTTGTCTTGTCTTGTCTTGTCTAGTTTTAAATCCTCCTATGTCTACTATGCAAGCCCTGCAGGCATCTCTCGCAGCCCTGAACTCTGTATTCAGTGCTTTGAGACCAGAGCGACTAGAAGTTTTGCAGCAATCCCTAAAGCAACTGCAAAACCTTCTGACTAAAATCTTGCTCATTTTGCCAGAAGTCGTTGAGAGTACATCTATCTCTAAAGAGACTCTTGTTCACAGTATGGTGACAAGAGAATCCTCTGGTTTAATTGAAGAGAAAAGGTTTAAAAGTTTTCTGCGGCCCAGGCTCTCAGAAGAGGAGCGTCTGCGTCGCAGAAACTTAAACTTATGCCTATATTGTGGGGGTTTAGGCCATTATCTGCAGACCTGTGAGTTGCGCAAGCCAAAGTGTGGTGACGAGTCTTGCCCTCTGGCCAAGTTGAGTCATGATACAAGACCTACTCCTGTCTCTACTGTGGCAGAGGTACTTGTCACACAACCCACACAAAAAAGCTCTCTGTCCTATAATTGGGGTCCTTGGGCAAGGGAGCCCCATTATAGATTCAGGAATCAAAAGAGAATGTTTCTCTCCTCTCTAGGGGTTCCTGTGGAAGCGGAGTTGCAAGTCCCTGGAGTGGTGCCTGATGCCCAGGTTTCTGGAGTGGTGCCTGATGCCCAGGTTCCTGGAGTGGTGCCTGATGCCCAGGTTCCTGGAGTGGTGCCCGATGCCCAGGTTCCTGGAGTGGTGCCCGATGCCCAGGTTCCTGGAGTGGTGCCCGATGCCCAGGTTCCTGGAGTGGTGCCCGATGCCCGGGTTCCTGGAGTGGTGCCCGATGTCCTGGAGCGGTGCCCGATGCCCAGGGTCCTGGAGCGGTGCCCAATGCCCAGAGTGCTGGAGCGGTACCCGATGCCCAGAGTGCTGGAGCGGTACCCGATGCCCAGAGTGCTGGAGCGGTACCCGATGCCCAGAGTGCTGGAGCGGTACCCGATGCCCAGAGTGCTGGAGCGGTACCCGATGCCCAGAGTGCTGGAGCGGTACCCGATGCCCAGAGTGCTGGAGCGGTACCCGATGCCCTAGCTTATAGAGGGACATCAAATATTATTGTTCAGGTGTCCATACCGGAAGGGGTCTCAGAAGCTGTTACCCCAGGTAGGGACTTGCAAAGCGCAACCCTAGAAAGGGTCTCTAAAACCATAGTTCTTGAGGGGAACTCGAGAAGCAAAACTCCAGAAGGGATCTTTGAAGTAATATCCCCAAGTGGGGTCTCGAGAGACGCAGCCCCAAAGAAGGGTCTAGAAGTCGCTTCCCCAGGAAAGAACTTAAGAAGCATAGCATTAGTGGAGGATCTGAACGTTATTGCTTCAGCAAAAGTCCCGGAAGTCATAGTCCCGGGAGAACTTTCGATAATTATTGACTCAGAGAGGGAGGCCGATGGCCCGATCCCAGTCACGGAGGCCACTGCCCGAGCGGGGTTCCCGGAGGCCACTGCCCGAGCGGGGTTCCCGGAGGCCACTGCCCCAGCGGGGTTCCCGGAGGCCACTGCCCCAGCGGGGTTCCCGGAGGCCACTGCCCCGGGTGGGGTTCAGAAAGTCACTGCCCCGGGTGGGGTTCAGAAAGTCACTGCCCCGGGTGGGGTTCAGAAAGTCACTGCCCCGGGTGGGGTTCAGAAAGTCTCAGCCCCGGGTGGGGTTCAGCGAGTCTCAGCCTCGAGTAAGGTCAATAGTGACCAGGTCCTAGCAAAGCACTCCAGTCAGTCAGATGAGAAGGAAACAGATCCTGACTCTGATATCTCAACATCCATAATCTTTGATGGGGACTTAGCCCAATTTTTGGCACTTTACAAACACTATTACATTATTATGTTGTCTAGACCATTTCTGGGCATCACTTCAGAGAACATTGTGCTTTATCTGATTTATTCTTTTAGAGGAGAGCCTTTTGAGTGGGCGACCAGCCTAATGAAAGCTGAAGATCCCATTCTTCAGGATCCCCCAGCATTCAGTGATGCAATTATTAAAAGATATGGTTCCAAAGAAATTGGTTCAGGTTCCTCTAAGTCACCCGTCTTGACTGCTGAGAGTCCACCAAATACTGTAAACTCGGCACAAGAGTCCCAGCCAGTTGTTTTGACTGCAGGATGTGCTTTTTTGACTTCTTCTTCTAATAATAGTACTTTACCAGAAAGTTCAGCTCCCAAGGGTAAGAGACCTGTCTCTGATTTGAACGCAGCCTTGCTGGGTGGTACCATCAGTTCAGACAATGTTTGGGGAATTACCTTGGTCAGACCTAAAGAGCTTTGTAAAAAGAAGAAGAAGAAAAAGAAATAATTTTTGACTCTTGCCTTGAAAAAAAAAAAAAAAAAAAGGATTTTTTTCCCCCTTGTCTTGTGTCCAGTGGCCACCATCAAGGGGAGGGCACTGTTACAAGTTGTTGCTACAGCTTGTTTTTTGTTTTCTTGTCTGTTAGACCAGTGTGTCAGGTTTTTTTTTTTTTTTGTATCCCTTGTTCTGGATAGTCTGAATTTTGGGGTGTTTTGACCCCTCCTCAAGGGGGGGGGGGGGGGGGGTAATGTTATGAGCCACAGCTGTGGCTCATTCCTGTTTTGCAGTTTTGTTCTGTATTTCATGTTATACTTCTGTTTATGTTCCCCGTGAGTGTCATGGGGTGCTCGGAGCTCACCCTTAAGGAGGGGATACTGTTATGAACCACAGGTAGTGGTTCATTCCTATTTTATGTTTATAAAGTTGTCTTGCATGCCAGGATTTCCTGTTGCTCTGTTTTAGAATACTCTTGTCTGCTGCCGCTGGTGAGTCTGTGTAATTGCAGCTTGTTCCCTTGTGTTCAGCCTCACCTGGCTGCTAATTGCATCTGGTCAGTTTGGAATCATGCAACAAGGCAGCTGCATGGGATTATTAATTAGGCCTCTCTGTTATATGCTGGCTGTTTGCAATTCACAGATGCTGGTGATATTCCTTGGTTTGCAGTCTGCTTGAGTTCTGAGCTTGGTTCCTGCTAGTTCCTGAGCTTCCTGTGTCGATTCCTGTGTCAGTCCCTGTGTCGATTCCTATGTCTGATCCCGTGTCCTGCCGTGAGGCGTTCCTGTCCTGAGGTCCAGTACCGTTGCCTGTGCAAGTTTCTGGCTTCTTGGTGTCCACCGGTCTGTCGTTTGGGATTCTGCCTGTCCTCCAGTTCTGAGAGTCTGTGTCAGCAGCATTGGGAGTTCCTGTCCGTTTGCCAGTATTCGTACCGGTTCCGTGAGTAGCGGCACGGCCGCGTCCGTCGGCCTAGGCCGCTGTATTCCCTTATTATTTCTGTCACTGGTGTTTTGCAGAGGGTTCTGCTTATGCTGTCACCGCCGGTACACAAAAGTATTGTGTCGGCGTGTGGTCAGCATTTCCTTTGTTGTTCTTTTCCTTTGGCGGCAAGCCGCACATACTTTGGTTTTAGGTTTGTTAGTAGCCCCTGGCCTTGTTGTTTAGTCAGAGGGCCCCTTGTTATCACCCTGTCTCGGTTCACTCTTTGTCTCTCATTAAGACCTGAGGGGGCATCGAAGTTGGGCAATCGTAATCCGCCCTTCAAACGCGGCTGCCATGGGCTCAAGCAACCATAGTCTCGCAAGAGTGTACTGACAGCACGGGTGAGACAACGGAGATAGGGCGCCAGGGGCTATTCCCTTTCCATTCCCCTTTCCCAGCATTACGTCCTGGTGCTCTGGACTCGCTTCATAACATCTCCCTTGTTCTGAGCACCAGGAACCTAACAAGTATGAGTATAAGGATCCCTAGTTCTCCCATCTGCTCAGTACAAGTATCGGGCTGGATGATATGGGCACAATACCCTGACGTTATTTTTCCAACCCACATGGTCTTGCTTCCACGAGTATACCTATACCGAAAATACCTCCCACTGTTGGCTATTTGGCGTACAAGTTCAGAGTCTATGGGTATCCTATCAGCTCTGTGTGAAAAGGTCATTGTCTGGTTATTCCACGTCACTTCCCAATTTCCCGGTTTTCGGTAATTGGAAATATTAAAACACAATAAGGACCTGTCTACATGATACTGGTGAAGCTTCAAACTAGGGGGCCTAGAGATATTGAATTTCTTGTCCACCGGTCTCCTACCCCGCAATTCGAGTACCTCATCTATTGCTAAAGGGTATGGTACTAATCCTGACTTACTCTGACCTTTAGGTACTTGTGAGCACACCCAGCATTCTGTCTGGTTTAAGACCTTACCCACTAGTGAGTGGTAATCACTCAACGGATGACGGTCCATGTTGATATTAAGGTTGGACTGACATCTCTGGATGCACCCATCCTCTACTATGTTCTCACAATTCCTACAAATACAATATTCATCAGACAATAACCCCTCACAGTGCCTCCGAGCTCCCTGACTACCAGAGCGCTTACTGATGCCAGCCTTTACTAAAGTGATGTGCTGCTCCTGAGATCCTACAAATTCATACTCGCCATCAGAACCCATTCCAGATCCCTGCTCGACCTCTCTGGGACCCTCACCAAAACAAACTGTCCTGATCAAAACTAGAATTACTAACAGAACCCGAAACGCAGTCTCTAGTAATCGATCCATTTCGTTAGGGGAAAGGAGGGAAATAAGAAGGAGAAAAGAAAGGAAAAATTCAGGGGGAGGTGAAAAAAGAAAATGGTACGGCAACCGTTCTAGATCTTGTTACTCTCTGTGCTCAGATGCCCTTCAACAGTCCTGCCTCTCAACTTTCCCGGAACAGACACTCCAGTGATACGAGATTCTCTACACTCTGCTCTTTGTCACGAGTTCTTTCCGGGACAGCGACCTTCTTGCAGTGGGACGAGTGGACCCAAGTCTCTCTTTCGGCGACCTTCAATGCTGTCGTGCTGGTTAACAAGACTTGGTATGGTCCTTCCCACCTGTCTATGAGGCAACCTGAGCGTAAGAAATTTCGAATCATCACATAATCCCCAGGTTCAAAGTGATGACAATTACTGTTCGGTAGGTCAGGGATCACCAGCTTTAAATTTCTTTGTTGATTTCTCAGCTGCTGTCTCATCCCAACCAAATATTTCACAGTCACTTCATTACTACATTTCAAATCATCCTGGGGGTCTATCATTACATGAGGTTGTCGACCAAAAAGGATTTCAAAGGGTGATAAATTAAGGGGAGACCTGGGAGTGGTTCTGATGCTGTACAACACTAGTGGCAAAGCTTCTGGCCACAACAATCCAGTTTCAGCCATTTACTCTGCTCAGCTTGTTCTTATCCGTTTGCACATGACCTGAAAGACTTCACCTGTAAAATGGGTACCCCTGTCACTTTCAATTATTCTAGGGATACCATATCTACACACAAATTCCTGCACAATTTTCTTTGCAGTGAACGTAGCAGTACTTGTGGCAGCAGGGAACGCTTCTACCCAGTTGGAAAATATATCAATACAAGCTAACACATATTTTAAATTCCTACAGGGTGGTAACTGTATGTAGTCGATTTGTATTACCTGAAAAGGTCCGTCTGTAGGAGGGATATGGGATGGCTCTGTTGGTATTGTCTTTCCAATATTCTTCCGCAAGCAAGTAAAACATGTCTCTCTTTCCTGGATGAGAAGAGAATCCTGGCGCACACCAGTAGGCTCTCATCAGCCTGTACATACCCTCTTTGCCCAGATGAGTCAGACCGTGTGCCGCCTCAGCTAGACTTGGAAGATATGCTCTGGGGGCTACTGGCTTACCGTGTCCACCTGCCCACAGTCCTGAGGACTCCTGGCCATACCCCTTTATCCTCCAGCCTGCCTCTTCCTGCAGGGAACACAATTTTTTTTTTCATTTTTAATTAACTATCGTGTGTTATCAGTTGTGTGAAGTAAACCGTCTGGATGAGAAGAGAGAGGGGGATATAGTAAATAATGAAAAAGAAAATGTCAGGTTTGGCATTCACCAACAGGCTGTCACACCATCATGCATATCGGTGTCTATACACAGTCTCCCTTCACCAGTATTCTCATTCTCAACCCTTTGTGCATGACCAGGCACACTGCATTAATACTGGTGTCCTTATGCTGGTGAGATATACTGGATTTGGGCAGAACTGTGAAGGACCGAGTAGGCATGTGGCGTCTGAACTGTAATCCTGTCGGTGAACGTAAGAGATGAAGAGGAGACTTTGAAGACAAATCACATAGAAGTTAGTAACAGGTAAGTTTATAGAGGCAAAGAGGATTTTATAAAACTTTGACAACTGGATTGGGCACTATGGGGAAGTGATTCTCTACTGTCTATACCTCCTAAAAAAATTTCCTCTGTGTGTTATATCTCTACTGGGACTATCCCAGCCATCAATCCAGTGTCCTGTCATTCTAAGTTCATAGGGAACCCGGTATCTTTGAGATAATTTTCTCTACCTGTGATGGACATGCATCTAGAACAGTGAAATGCAACATTAGTCTTCGTGGGTATCTAATCCAACATACTTTGTGCTTCCTGGGCGGGAGCACAGTATATGTATATCATCTCTAACAAAACTCCTGTTACTCAGGGGCCATTTCTGCTAGGAGAAAGAAGCAAAAATGTAGAGGCCCCATCTTAGCCTCAGCAAGTTTTTTCAAAGGGTAATGTTGCATTTATTTTGTTCTTCCCATTAACCGAATCTGTGTTTTCTATATGGCTCGTGATTCCTTACTATATGTCCCTTGATCCCGTCTATGTGTTTTAATTCTGTGGCTTGTGTTCTCTGTCTAGGGGTCTATATTGACTATGTGTTCTACTACTCTTACAATCTTTGGCAAAATGCCCTTCCTTCCTACAAGTGTAACATATACTAGGTCTTTTCTTACTATCCGGGTTTTGGGGTTTAGGTTGATGAGACTTTGCTGCAAGAGCCTGTAGACTTATTGTCATCAGCTTCTCCTCCTGTTGTTTTCTATATCTAGCAATATTCTTATGGTGTTCCATTGCACATGCTCTGAGACAAGCTACTGTGGCCCCTCTCCAATTAGGCAAAGATGCTTGTACCCTGTCCCTAACTGTCTTATTGAGTCCATCCATTAGCACAGAGACAGCCACCTCCCTGTGATTCGCATCGTTCCCTTTATCTGATACCCCAATGTATTTATCCATTGTTTTCATGGCCCGATGGAAATATTCAGATGCCATTTTATTTTCCCTCTGTTTTATAGAGAAAATTCTTCTCCACTTAACAGTAATGGGGAAATACAACTCTAGTTGCCTATTAATTCGTTCTATATTTTCCTGATTGTTTCCGTCAGTCATAGGACTATCCGACTCTAATCTACAATCAGTGATAAATTTTGGGGTGTCAATATTAGGGGGTAGGCACGCTTTTAAGATTATCTGCCAATCTTTATTAGCTGGTTCATAAGCATTACCCAGATCTCTGATAAACTTCTGACATCTGGCTAAATACTTCCGGGGATCGGGGAATTATGAAATGATTGACAGCAGCTCAGCTCTGGACCACGGGCAATACATTGCATTATTCCTGGTGAGGATTACTCCCTGACTATCGGTTCCCCCATTGGGAGTAACTATTTCCAGGACAGGATGTAATCCTACCATTCCGTTTCTAATCTGTTTACTGTAAGGTGTTGTTGTCTCTGTGCAATGGCCCGTCTCACACTTACCGGTAGCTGTGACCTCACCAGTTCTTTCAGTGGGGAACACTGGTACTGCTCTAACTGGGTGGACAGGCCCCACCTGAGTTTCCTGCAAAGTGACTGCCTGAATGAGAGCTGTGATTTGGCTGGATCCTTCATCTTCCAGTGACCTAAAACCTTGGAAAGACTTCAAAACAGGATACAACTTGCAAAGGTTAGGGTTAATACATTGCTCTTGCATACTACTATCATTTACAGATGTACCATTGATTGTAGCCATGTTTTTCCCTTCAACCTGTTAGTGATGAGCGGGTTCGGTTTCTCAGAAACCGAACCCCCCCGAACTTCACACTTTTTACACGGGTCCGAGGCAGACTCGGATCTTCCCGCCTTGCTCGGTTAACCCGAGCGCGCCCGAACATCATCATCCCGCTGTCGGATTCTCGCGAGGCTCGGATTCTATCGCGAGACTCGGATTCTATATAAGGAGCCGCGCGTCGCCGCCATTTTCACACGTGCATTGAGATTGATAGGGAGAGGACGTGGCTGGCGTCCTCTCCGTTTAGAGTAGACTAGAGAGTAGTAGAGACACTTGATTTACTAATTTTGGGGAGCATATTAGGAGTACTACTTGCTGATAGTGTGACCAGTGACCACCAGTTTAATTAATCCGTTCTCTGCCTGAAAAAAAACGATACACAGTGTGACACAGTCACATACCATATCTGTGCTCAGCCTCTGTGCTGCATCATCTATCTAATACTGTATATCTGACTGTGCTGAGTGCTCACTGCTCACACAGCTTAATTGTGGGGGAGACTGGGGAGCAGTTATAGCAGGAGTACATATTTTAACAGTGCACACTTTTGCTGCCAGAGTGCCACTGCCAGTGTGACTGACCAGTGACCACTGACCACCAGTATATTGTGATTGTCTGCCTGAAAAAGTTAAACACTCGTCGTGTGGTGTTTTTATTCTATAAACGCATTCTGCTGACAGTGTCCAGCAGGTCCGTCATTATATAATATATACCTGTCCGGCTGCAGTAGTGATATATATATATTTTTTATATCATTATCATCCAGTCTATATTAGCACTACAGCAGACGCAGTACGGTAGTCCATGGCTGTAGCTACCTCTGTGTCGGCAGTCGCTCGTCCATCCATAATTGTATACCACCTACCCGTGGTGTTTTTTTTTTTTTCTATCTTCTTGATACTAGTAGCTTACTTTAGGAGTCTGCAGTGCTGAGCTGACAGTGTCCAGCAGGTCCGTCATTATATAATATATACCTGTCCGGCTGCAGTAGTGATATATATTTTTTATATCATTATCATCCAGTCTATATTAGCAGCAGATGCAGTACGGTAGTCCACGGCTGTAGCTACCTCTGTGTCGGCAGTCGCTCGTCCATCCATAAGTATACTAGTATCCATCCATCTCCATTGTTTACCTGAGGTGCCTTTTAGTTGTGCCTATTAAAATATGGAGAACAAAAATGTTGAGGTTCCAAAAATAGGGAAAGATCAAGATCGACTTCCACCTCGTGCTGAAGCTGCTGCCACTAGTCATGGCCGAGACGATGAAATGCCAGCAACGTCATCTGCCAAGGCCGATGCCCAATGTCATACTACAGAGCATGTAAAATCCAAAACACCAAATATCAGTAAAAAAAGGACTCAAAAATCTAAAATAAAATTGTCAGAGGAGAAGCGTAAACTTGCCAATATGCCATTTACCACACGGAGTGGCAAGGAACGGCTGAGGACCTGGCCTATGTTCATGGCTAGTGGTTCAGCTTCACATGAGGATGGAAGCACTCAGCCTCTCGCTAGAAAAATGAAAAGACTCAAGCTGGCAAAAGCACAGCAAAGAACTGTGCGTTCTTCGAAATCACAAATCCACAAGGAGAGTCCAATTGTGTCGTTTGCGATGCCTGACCTTCCCAACACTGGACGTGAAGAGCATGCGCCTTCCACCATTTGCACGCCCCCTGCAAGTGCTGGAAGGAGCACCCGCAGTCCAGTTCCTGATAGTCAGATTGAAGATGTCAGTGTTGAAGTACACCAGGATGAGGAGGATATGGGTGTTGCTGGCGCTGGGGAGGAAATTGACCAGGAGGATTCTGATGGTGAGGTGGTTTGTTTAAGTCAGGCACCCGGGGAGACACCTGTTGTCCGTGGGAGGAATAGGGCCATTGACATGCCTGGTGAAAATACCAAAAAAATCAGCTCTTCGGTGTGGAAGTATTTCAACAGAAATGCGGACAACATTTGTCAAGCCGTGTGTTGCCTTTGTCAAGCTGTAATAAGTAGGGGTAAGGACGTTACCCACCTCGGAACATCCTCCCTTATACGTCACCTGCAGCGCATTCATCATAAGTCAGTGACAAGTTCAAAAACTTTGGGCAACAGCGGAAGCAGTCCACTGACCAGTAAATCCCTTCCTCTTGTAACCAAGCTCACGCAAACCACCCCACCAACTCCCTCAGTGTCAATTTCCTCCTTCCCCAGGAATGCCAATAGTCCTGCAGGCCATGTCACTGGCAATTCTGACGAGTCCTCTCCTGCCTGGGATTCCTCCGATGCATCCTTGCGTGTAACGCCTACTGCTGCTGGCGCTGCTGTTGTTGCTGCTGGGAGTCGATGGTCATCCCAGAGGGGAAGTCGTACTCGTAAGACCACTTTTACTACTTCCACCAAGCAATTGACTGTCCAACAGTCCTTTGCGAGGAAGATGAAATATCACAGCAGTCATCCTGCTGCAAAGCGGATAACTGAGGCCTTGGCATCCTGGGCGGTGAGAAACGTGGTTCCGGTATCCATCATTACTGCAGAGCCAACTAGAGAGACTTGTTGGAGGTACTGTGTCCCCGGTACCAAATACCATCTAGGTTCCATTTCTCTAGGCAGGCGATACCGAAAATGTACACAGACCTCAGAAAAAGACTCACCAGTGTCCTAAAAAATGCAGTTGTACCCAATGTCCACTTAACCACGGACATGTGGACAAGTGGAGCAGGGCAGGCTCAGGACTATATGACTGTGACAGCCCACTAGGTAGATGTATGGACTCCCGCCGCAAGAACAGCAGCGGCGGCACCAGTAGCAGCATCTCGCAAACGCCAACTCTTTCCTAGGCAGGCTACGCTTTGTATCACCGCTTTCCAGAATACGCACACAGCTAAAAACTAGAGATGAGCGGGTTCGGTTTCTTTGAATCCGAACCCGCACGAACTTCACTTTTTTTTCCACGGGTCCGAGCGACTCGGATCTTCCCGCCTTGCTCGGTTAACCCGAGCGCGCCCGAACGTCATCATGACGCTGTCGGATTCTCGCGAGGCTCGGATTCTATCGCGAGACTCGGATTCTATATAAGGAGCCGCGCGTCGCCGCCATTTTCACTCGTGCATTGAGATTGATAGGGAGAGGACGTGTCTGGCGTCCTCTCCATTAGAATAGAGATAGATAGATTAGATAGAGAGAGATTGTGCAGAGTCGCAGACAGAGTTAGTTTACCACAGTCAGTGACCAGTGCAGTTGCTAGTTAACTTTTATTTAATATAATATATCCGTTCACTTCTCTCTGCTATATCCGTTCTCTGCCTGAAAAAAAAAACGATACACAGCACAGTCAGTCACACAGTGTGACTCAGTCTGTGTGCACTCAGCTCAGCCCAGTGTGCTGCACAGTCATCAATGTATAAATTAAAAGCTTATAATTAATTGTGGGGGAGACTGGGGAGCACTGCAGGTTGTTAGCAGGAGCCAGGAGTACAATTATATTAATTAACAGTGCACACTTTTGCTGCAGGAGTGGTGACCAGTGCCTGACCACCAGTATAGTATTGTTGTATACTACTAATATCTCTTTAAATATCAACCAGTCTATATTAGCAGCAGACACAGTACAGTGCGGTAGTTCACGGCTGTGGCTACCTCTGTGTCGGCACACGGCAGGCAGTCCGTCCGACCAGAATTGTATTATTTATTATTATATACCTACCACCTAACCGTGGTTTTTTTTTCATTCTTTATACCGTCATAGTGTCATCCTAATTGTTACGAGTATACTACTATCTCTTTATCAACCAGTGTACAGTGCGGTAGTTCACGGCTGTGGCTACCTCTGTGTCGGCACACGGCAGGCAGTCCGTCCGACCAGAATTGTATTATTTATTATTATATACCTACCACCTAACCGTGGTTTTTTTTTCATTCTTTATACCGTCATAGTGTCATCCTAATTGTTACGAGTATACTACTATCTCTTTATCAACCAGTGTACAGTGCGGTAGTTCACGGCTGTGGCTACCTCTGTGTCGGCACACGGCAGGCAGTCCGTCCGACCAGAATTGTATTATTTATTATTATATACCTACCACCTAACCGTGGTTTTTTTTTCATTCTTTATACCGTCATAGTGTCATCCTAATTGTTACGAGTATACTACTATCTCTTTATCAACCAGTGTACAGTGCGGTAGTTCACGGCTGTGGCTACCTCTGTGTCGGCACACGGCAGGCAGTCCGTCCGACCAGAATTGTATTATTTATTATTATATACCTACCACCTAACCGTGGTTTTTTTTTCATTCTTTATACCGTCATAGTGTCATCCTAATTGTTACGAGTATACTACTATCTCTTTATCAACCAGTGTACAGTGCGGTAGTTCACGGCTGTGGCTACCTCTGTGTCGGCACACGGCAGGCAGTCCGTCCGACCAGAATTGTATTATTTATTATTATATACCTACCACCTAACCGTGGTTTTTTTTTCATTCTTTATACCGTCATAGTGTCATCCTAATTGTTACGAGTATACTACTATCTCTTTATCAACCAGTGTACAGTGCGGTAGTTCACGGCTGTGGCTACCTCTGTGTCGGCACACGGCAGGCAGTCCGTCCGACCAGAATTGTATTATTTATTATTATATACCTACCACCTAACCGTGGTTTTTTTTTCATTCTTTATACCGTCATAGTGTCATCCTAATTGTTACGAGTATACTACTATCTCTTTATCAACCAGTGTACAGTGCGGTAGTTCACGGCTGTGGCTACCTCTGTGTCGGCACACGGCAGGCAGTCCGTCCGACCAGAATTGTATTATTTATTATTATATACCTACCACCTAACCGTGGTTTTTTTTTCATTCTTTATACCGTCATAGTGTCATCCTAATTGTTACGAGTATACTACTATCTCTTTATCAACCAGTGTACAGTGCGGTAGTTCACGGCTGTGGCTACCTCTGTGTCGGCAGTCGGCAGGCAGTCCGTCCATCCATAATTGTAT